>NC_136806.1:8065709-8265709 GCF_951216825.1 Electrona antarctica
TTTTGGAATCTTGAAATGAAAATGTTTGAGAACCACTGACACAGAAACATGGGTTTTTCAGAAAAATTTTGAAGACATTTGTAGAATCTTTTCTAAGGTCTAAAAATGGGTTAAGCCTTAATTTCATACTACGTGTTGTTTACATTTCTGACCTCTAAATCCAATCCAATCAAATGCCCCTGCTATGAGTGTGTATATAAGAGTGCAATGTGTTTCGGTGTCGTTTCTTGCAGTGTTGTTTTTGGCAGCAAATTTTGATTTTAGTTTTAGTCATAGTCTCTTGAATAGTTTTCATTTAGTTTTAGTCACATTTTAGTCACCTGGAATGTTTTAGTATTAGTCTAGTTTTAGTCGACTAAATATCATAAGATTTTAGTCGACTTTAATCGACAGTTGATTTAGTCGACTAAAATGTTTTGTCGGGCCTTGATGCCGTCGTAATGACTGATTTTACACTTGCTGAAAATAGCAGATCTACAAGCTCACAACGCGTCGCGCTGCGACGCGTTGTGAGCTTGTAGATCTGCTATTTTCAGCATGCAACCAAGTGTAAAATAACTTATACTGGATCTCTTGTCCGCTAGTCCCTTCCTAACATTTTAGTCTAGTTTTTATTTGTTGACGAAATTGTCAATATATTTAGTCTTAGTTTTAATCATCATAGCTTAGTTTTCATTTAGTTTACATTTAGTTTTCGACAGTGAAAAAAGGTAGTCGACGAACATTTTTCGTTTTAGTTTTAGTCGACGAAAACAACACTGGTTTCCTGATAACAACGTAGCAGCGATAATGAACAACAACGAAGCCGATACGGGAAAATGAAACAGCAGAAACAAACAGAAAAAACCTGCCAGGGTGATCATTAGACCCCCATGAGACAGAGGTCTACGTTAGATCACCCTGAAGGAAGCTTGTTGTGGAAAGACTGCTGTCTTTTCACAGTGTTGTGGTGGAGGGGGAGGAGTGCACGGAGAAGAAACTTGAAGGTGTGTGTGTGTGTGTGTGTGTGCGTGCACGCTTGTATTCATGTTCATTGAGTCTTACAGGGGGACCCTTTGCCTGCTGTTGGCCTAAAACCCACGCAGGTTGACCGGAGGGGTCCTGTGTGGGTGGACAACTCAATGGAGGTGCGCGCACACGCACGCACGCACGCACGCACGCACGCACGCACGCACGCACGCACGCACGCACGCACGCACGCACGCACGCACACACACACACACACACACACACACACACACACACACACACACACACACACACACACACACACACACACACACACACACACACACACACACACACACACACACACACACACACACACACACACACACACACACACACACACACACACACACACACACACACACACACACACACACACACACACACACACACACACACACACACACACACACACACACACACACACACACCCATTAGGAGTTCATTTGGTTCGACCAAAACAACACATCAGTTGGGTTTACCGATAGACATTACTTGATTACGAATCTGGCAATTCCACACTGCTTATATTCAGTATTAGGGGGCTGCATTCCCATCTCTCCGGCTCTTTAGTAAAATGCAAATAGAGTGAGTGGCATAAAGTGAGGGGTGAAATCGAGTGGCAAAGTGAGTTTAACATCGTTTAATGCAATCATATAGGACTTTTCTGTTTTTTGGTATGATGATGTCACAAGCATAGGAACCCCAACCTGATCAACTGTATTTTCTGTTTACTGCAGAGCTGGAGAGACAGAGTGGAGAGACCAGCCCTGTTACTGAACACACACTGCAGAGCTGGAGAGACAGAGTGGAGAGACCAGCCCTGTTACTGAACACACACTGCAGAGCTGGAGAGACAGAGTGGAGAGACCAGCCCTGTTACTGAACACACACTGCAGAGCTGGAGAGACAGAGTGGAGAGACCAGCCCTGTTACTGAACACACACTGCAGAGCTGGAGAGACAGAGTGGAGAGACCAGCCCTGTTACTGCAGAGCTGGAGAGACCAGCCCTGTTACTGCAGAGCTGGAGAGACAGAGTGGAGAGACCAGCCCTGTTACTGAACACACACTCTATAGCAGTGGTTCCCAAGCTGTGGTGCGTGCACCCCTTGTGGTGCGCGAGCGCCTTCTAGGGGGTGCTGTGGTGCGTGCACCCCTTGTGGTGCGCGAGCGCCTTCTAGGGGGTGCGCAACATGAAGTCTAATGGTGGTGCTATGGTTTTATTTGAAATATATTAACATATTATGCCAATATATGGCAAGTAATGCAGAATATAGCCTATGCCGCATATATTTTGCCATATTCAGGTTCATATATGTGCATATATGTGGATAAAAAGGAAATATATGTCTCTATATAGCTTATGCCATTTATATTTCCATGTGGGGTGGGTGGATCAGCTAGGTCTGGAGGTAACAGGGGGTGCATTACTGTCACAATATAGACCTATTTAACACGGTTACTGAACACACACTCTATAGCAATGATTACTGTCACAATATAGAGCTATTTAACACTGTTACTGAACACACACTATAGCAATGATTACTGTCACAATATAGAGCTATTTAACACTGTTACTGAACACACACTCTATAGCAATGATTACTGTCACAATATAGAGCTATTTAACACTGTTATACTGAACAAACACTAGTACTCTAGCATCGCTTACTATCACAATATAGAGCTATTTAACATTGTTACTGAACAAATAAATACTCTAGCAATGACTATCACAATATAGAGCTATTTAACATTGTTACTGAAAATAAATACTCTAGCAATGACGAGCTATTTGCCCCATTTAGACCTGAGGCCAATTCTAAACAAATATGGCTTCTAAATCAGACAGTTTTCTGAAAAAAATCCATGTTTTGTGGTTCTCAAACTATTTCATGTCAAGGACCACACAAATTATATGCAATTGGCCGCCAATCCCCACCTGAAAATAGGTTGTTCCAGGGACCCCTCCCCAGAAGCAAAGATTGAGTTAACGTTCGCTCTGAAAGAATATATATTCAAAGATTTGCCACATTTTCATGATTAAAAAAAAATATATATTGCAGATCTACAAGCTCATAGCACGGCACAGAGTATTTTTCAATACCAAAAGTATAACATAATGCTTTAAACACCAAAAGTGGTTCCTGTCTTGAATGGGTTAACACTGTTACTGAACAAACACTCTATAAAGCGTCGCAGTCCCGCCCCCTACCATGGCCCAGGAAATGATTCTCCGTTCATTTTCCTCATAGACATTTCAGAAAGTATTTATTTAAAGATGTTTACGCCGCGGACAAAGCCAACTCGAGTCGTGACAAATCATGACAACAAACAAAAAAAATTGGGCCGAACAAATAATTAGAAAGAAGAAAAAAACGGCAGGTTACAACACTTTTTTTGTTGTTTTTCTTCTTTGTAATTATTTGTTTGGTCCAAAATATTGTGTTTGTTGTCATGAGTTGTCACGACTCGAGTTGGCTTTGTCCGCGGCGTAACCGTCTTTAAATAAATACCTTTTGAAATGTCTATGGGAAAAAGGCATTGGGATTCATTTCCTGGGCCATGGTAGGGGGCGGGGCTGCGACGCTCTATAGCAATGATTGCTATCAAATCATTTGACAAAAAATCGCTCAACCACCTTTAACATTTAGAGTGCACAAATGGATCGAGGTTTATGGAACCACATGGAGCAGAATGGGTCCATTTGGTTCCATCAGTACACTGCCAGTGTTAAATTAACGAGTATCACCACCGTTGTCCACCGTGCAGAATACCACTCTCTCTCACAGAACCAGAGAAACGGTGGTCTTGTGCAGTATGTATCCGCATGCACTATGGTGTGTGTGTGTGTGTGTGTGTGTGTGTGTGTGTGTGTGTGTGTGTGTGTGTGTGTGTCAGTGTGTGTGTGTGTGTGTGTGATTTGCAGCTTTTTTCTCTTTCTTTCCATCTCCGAGGTCTCTCTGTATTACTATTTTTAAGTCTGTGCACGACACGCCATACGAACGGGGACATCGGTGTGTTCCAGTACGTGCGTGCGTGCGTGCATGTGTGTGTGTGTGTGCATGCGTGTGTGTGCATGCGTGTGTGTCGGGGAGGGCGTATGAGGGGAAAGCAGAGATAGGAGGCTCTGTCATGAAGAGGAGGGATTAGCAGGGATTAGTTGTAGAACCAGACGATTGCTCCGTTTATCAGCTCACCTCTCCTTTATCGGACGTCAAGATAGGTCACGCACACACACGCACACACAGTGTGTGTGTGTGTGTGTGGCCTATAGTGGCCTATAATATATAATATCGAGGCCAGTAATGTCGTATTGCTAAATATATACTGTATCTGCAAACAGGTGGCGAACAGGTGACAAATTAAAGCAGCAATCTGTGAATTGTATGTCCAACCTCAAAATGCAAACCCTGTCTCATGCGTGCGTGCATGGCAGACCAAACACCAAGTACGATGCAATCCTTCCTCGCTTAGCAAGAACGAGGGAGGTGTGTGTGTGTGTGTGCATGTGCGTATCTGTCCGTCCTATATGGCCCTATATATGAATTGAATGCATAGGGCCTAAATGGAAACAAAACCGCAAGGAGGTTTTTTTTTTGGTGCTATGCTATCCCTTTTGGAATAAGTGTTTGACTGTATTAGGCCTATACTCTGTTGCTGTTTTTACATTTATGTCTAAAAAAAACTATTCAATCAATCCTGTGTCAATTAAGGGCTACAGCACAAATTATGTTCAAATGGTCCCCGGCCGACATCATGTAAATCATGTTAGCAAAGCGCCGATCTGTTGAAGATGTTTGAGTTTGAGTTCTGGGTTGTACGAACCATGTACAACCCAGATTCGGCAAACAAGGGACTAAATTATTTTCGCTCCTATGCCACCAAAATGTGGAACGCCCTACCAACAGTCATTAAGACATGCAAATCCCTTGACTCCTTCAAAACCGCTCTCAAAGGGCACCTACGGACGGCTGTAAAATCTGAATCCCCCTTTTTCCCCTCACTGTATGTTTATTTTCCCTTTTTACCTCCTTTATGATGAATTCCTGTTCTGTTCTTTGACTATATAGAAGTGTCTATTTGTACGTCTCTAAATGTTTTGATGAATTGAACATGGTGGACCCTCTTGTAAACAAGTGTAATGCTTAATTGGGTCGTCCACTCACAGTTAACAAGTATTTGTATTGAGTTTGTGCTTGAAATGTACTGTAATTCTGCAAACTGTTAATACATATTTCAATCATCAATCAATCTGTAGTTCTGTCTGGTGTTATACTGTGAACTGGACCGAGACAACACTGACCCCGTGTGGTCCTAGATGCACATAACAACTTGTAATGAGCATGAGCAGAGGTGTGTGTGTGGGGGGGGGGGGGAATACTTAATTCTTACTCAAACAAAAGTAGCAATAATTTGTGCCAGCCATGCATAGCATAAACATGATACTCTGTTACAACAAGCCCTGTATTCAACATTTTGACTTGATTCACAGTAGGCCTACACAAGTATCCCACTGAGCTATTATCCCATTTAGACCTGACCTTTAGACGATTCTACAAATGTCTTCTAAATCCTGACACTTTTCTGAAAAACCTCATGTTTCTAAATGTCAGTGGTTTTCAAGGTCAAGGACCCCAAAAATGATATGTAATTGGCTGCCGACCCCCACCTGGAAATATGTTGTTGCAGGGATACCCAGAAGCAAAGATTTGAGTTAAAAACGTTCACTCTGAAATAATATATATTCAAATTTTTGCGCCACATTTTCACCATTTTTCAAAAATAGCAGACCTACAAGCTCGTAGGGCGGCACTCGGTGCCGCGCTATGAGCTTGTAGATCTGCTATTTTTAAATAGCTAAAGCATAACATAGTTCTTGAAACACCAAAAGGGGTTCCCGCCCAAAATGGGTTAGACATCAGACTAAAACCGGGCTATATGAACGTTTTTAGTGGTCTAGGCTTAGCTTAGGCGTTTATTAGCTGTGTTTTCTTAAATGTCTATCCCTTTATATAGACCGAAACGGCGTTGTTTAAACGTCTAATCTAAGCCTAGATTTTAGACCAGTACACATTTTTAGATGCCTATTTTGACTTACTAGAGCGGTGCCCGTTGGGCACTGGCCTACTATAAGTTGGAAATGCATGCAGCCCCACCCAGATATTATGTCTGTGTCCCTTTTATGCACATATATGGAGTTCTTTGTCAGGCATGCCCAAATATGGAGTTCATACAGACGTCAGAATGATGTCAGAACAGGCCAGCTCCATATATGGACACTGGGCAGGGGCCCAGCTGTCCTTGGGTTAGGCCTTTTTGGGGCGGTTCTGGACAACCATGGGTCCGACCGACACACCGGGCACTGCACTCCCTGTGGTGGGGTGGAGCGTGTGCGTCGAATTTGAAGTCGGTAGCGCGAACAGTTCTCGAGTTACATGGATTACAACAGTGCACGCACGCACGCACGCACGCACACACGCACGCACGCATGCATATGCAGGTCAAGCTTTCGCCACCTCATAGCTGTCAATGTTATTTTGCATGGCTTATGTTACACGGCTTAACGTTAAGAAAGTTACACGACTGACCCACCCAGGTGATGGCAATAATACTAATGACCGTAGTCTTACCGTGCAACATGAAAACTCCTGTCGGGTGGTCGTTAAAAGTTGATTTCTCCCTCTGTCATTTCCTCATATTTCTAGTTTATTTAAATAATGTCATGCACATTTGTCCAGTGCATAACCTACTGCGGGCCTGGTTGACTAGATTTAGAAGACATTTTGATGCTCTTGCTACTGAAATGATCGATTATTTATATGGTTATTGGTTAGACCAGTCATTAGTCCTACAACTACAACCTATCTCAAACCCTCACCCTAACCATAACCTCCCACGGGGCAGCACACCTAAACCTAACCTTAACCCATGTCTAACAAATGACTAGTCTAAACTAAGTATGCACCCCTATTGGACAAGGACGGGTTGGGGAGGGACTTAGCGAAGGGCTAATTAATTCATGTTTTATTTTTAATTAATACGAATCTAAATCGAGAGTGGAGTCGAAGTACAAGGCAGAAAAACATGGAAATACAGTACAGTAAAAGTACCGTTGTACTAAAGTCCAATGCCAACCTGACCAAATGTACTTCATTACTTTCTATACCACTTACCACTGCAAAAAAAGAGTGTGTGCGTGAGACTACATGCTGATAGGATGTACGAGCGAGTCGACCGCATGCCCACGGGCAGCAATGACTCACAGCTTCTGAAACGAAGCGGGAAAGAGTCAAAGTTGATCCGTGCGGTCAGATGGAGGAGAGCAGTGTGATGGTGTGATGTGTGGGAGGAGATGATCTGACCGTCTGACGGATATTATGTAGGTTTATTATCCACTCAAAGCGTGTTTATTATTATTATTATACATGTAGCATTATGTTAAAGGAATTGATTGGTTGTTTTCTGAGCTCAATTGCACACAAAAAAACCTTTAACATTCAGTAGATGTTCTGTGGTCTGGGGTTTTCTGCTCTGATTTTCCTGTGGAGTGTGATGTAAGAGCCAGCAAGAGCCCGTAACTGTTTTGTTCGGTTTTCATTGCAGCTCAAAAGGCTTCACAGACACAGAGAAAATCCCAGACCACAGAAAATCCACTGAATGTTCAAAGTTCAGAGGTTGCTTGGGTGTAATCGAGGTCATACAACCTAAAAAAAATAAAAATAAAAATAAAATAAAAATGCAAATGAATCTCATGAAACCTTTAATGTCAGGCAACACGCTCCTATATATATATAGCCACATTTTCTAACTGTTTGTGTTTTGTTCCTGAGTCTGTGCAGTCGGTGTCCCTCCACATAAGGCTCAGCTCTTATATCCAGCAGTCTGATCGCTGCTATAGATAGAAACTTTAGAAAGTGCTCATGAGTCTGGCGGTATTTCTCCCGACGCTCCTGTATCAGTTGCTCTCACTCAGTCAGACCCTTCTCATCATGGCCTGTTCATCCTCAGTCAGACCCTTCTCATCATGGCCTGTTCATCCTCAGTCAGACCCTTCTCATCATGGCCTGTTCATCCTCAGTCAGACCTTCTCATCATGGCCTGTTCATCCTCAGTCAGACCCTTCTCATCATGGCCTGTTCATCCTCATGCCGTCAGGGATTAGCCCATTTTGACCTGAGCACGATTCTACGAATGTCTTCTAAATCATGACAGTTTTCAGGAAGAAAAAAAATGTTTCTATGTCAGTGGTTCTCAAGCTATTCATGTCAAGGACCCCAAAAATTCTATGTAATTGGCTGCCGACCCCCCCCCCATCTGAAAATGTTGTTCCAGGGACACCCCCCCCCCCCCCCCCCCCCCCCCCCCCCCCAGAAGCAAAGATTTCAGTTAAAAAACGTTCACTCTGAAAAGAATATAATTATATTCAAAGATTTGCACCACATTTTCACGATCTTTCAAAAATAGCAGATCTACAAGCTCATAGCGCGGCACCGAGTGCCGCGCTATGAGCTTGTAGATCTGCTATTTTCCAATAGCTAAAGTACAACATAAAACAGCAACAGGGGTTCCCGTTCAGAATGGATTAGATACAGGAGCATGAAATCCAGCGCTACTCGGCTGCTAAACGGTTTCTTTTTCCCCACAGCAATTTCAGATAGCTGAATCTCAGAAAGTTTGAACTGTACAAAGTTACAAACTATGGAATGAACTCACTATTTCAATTTGAACTTCCGGACGTAATCTGAAGACTCACTTCTTCAGACTTCCATCTCAGCCCGTAGCACTTGCCCTATAGCATCGGCGACTTAGTTTGCAGGCATAAGCAACTAAAAATGTAGTTTAGATTATTTAAATTAGTTATAAGATTGATTTTTTTTTTTTGTATCTGGTAAAGTTAAAGGAGCATTCAGTGATTTGAGTGATTTGGAGAACCACCCAGTGCACCCCGGTAACAAAATGTGCACATGCACGCTCTACAGTGGGGGGAAGTGCAACAGGCCAACAGCATGTGCACCAAGGCCCGCCCCCACTCGATCATGATTGGAGGAAGGCCCCTCTCATCCTGATTGGATGAAGGCTTTGCCACCCACCACCAAAACTGAAACTAGGGTTTTTTGACCCCAGGGGCTCACTGGGGACAGGGAGGAACTCCTTATATGGTCAGCACACTCTATAGTAGGGAGGATTATCCAGAAAAAAAGAAAAAATAAGTGATATTTAGATTAAGTCAAATCACTGAATATACCTTTAAATTTGAACTGTTTGTTTTTTTTTGCACTGATAATCTCGCTGTGGATGAGTGGGACACAATTCTGTTTTTATGTGAACCATAAAAATGACGAATACACCTATAAACCTAAACCTACAGGACTGTAACTCAAGAGTGTACAAATGGAAAACCATGTGTACACCGATAGTTGTGGGGGATCCTTGAAATGAAAAACCACCGTACTAAAACATAAAAGTCACTGGTGATATTTATTGGCATTAACTCTTAGCCTGCCGCCATTAATTAATCCCTCGATTGCGTATTGCCATGGTTTAATCACACGTGACACTTACTTTGAAGAGCCAAATATCCGTATCGCATTTTACTATGAAACCATTCCGTGTGTGTTGACGAAGCTGGTGCTCGTTCTCTCGGTCGGTGGTGGAAAAAGTGGACCGCGAGTATCACAGCGCCTGCTACAGGCCGTTGAAAACGCTTGTCTGGGACAAAGCGTCCTCTGCAATGTCGCTTCTGTGAGATAAAGCAGTCTGAAAACAGAGCCGGCAATGTTAGTGGATGCGCGCGCATTTTCAAAATGGCCGCGCCCATTGTGTCAGAAGCATAACAAAGCTAACGGACGGTAGATTTCGATACGATCGTATTAAAACATGCATTAATGAATACATCGCTGTTAAAACGGCTTTTCCGTTTGTGGCAGGCTACAAGATTCTACGTGTTAATATTCCTATGTTCCTGGCGGGTAAACGATTAAGAGCCCAATGTACTGTCTGAGATAACTCTTATAAGTCTAGACAGGACCACAGTCCACATTTATTCCACCTTCCTGTAAACACATTAATCCTGTGCAGTTCAGTTCAGTTGAAGAGTTCAGTTTATTTCCAGACCCTTTTGGACAACAAAAAGGTGCATACATTGTGCAATTAGTGCCATTTGGGCAAGACATAATCACAATCACAAGTCCAAGGCACAAGTTGTCAAGTCCATTTGACGTTATGAAGAGTCCAAGATGCTGGAAAAGGGGACAGCTAGGGAGAAGCATAATGCTTATCGAGCCCTATACCCCTGGCTCATTTAGCGAAGAATTGAAATAAATAGATAGTTACAATAGGTTTACAGTGATTATATCACACTTCAAAATAACGTAACATAATTTACACACATTCATATATGACATACCCTCCCTGTTGCCACGGAAACGGTCGGTGGCGTGACGTCAGGCCACAACGTCACGACACCCAGACAGTGGCCTTGTGGTTAGAGTGTCCGCCCTGAAACTGGGAGGTTGGGGTTCGATCCCCAGCCGGGTCATACCAAAGACTGTAAAAATGGGACCCAATGCCTCCCTGCTTGGCACTCAGCATCAAAGGGTTGGATTGGGGGGTCAAATCTACTAATCAAATGATTCCTGAGCGCGGCACGGCTGCAGCTCACCGCTCCTTGGCTGCGGCTCGCCGCTCCAAGAGATGGGTCAAATGCGGAGAACAAATTTCACTGCGGTAACGTGTGTGACAAATCATATGACTTTGACCCTATAAAGTATGGCTCAGAAGACCGAAGAAGTGCCAGTCAGTCAGTAGAAAGAAGATCAATAATATTATACTATAATAATATACTTTAAGCAATATAAAAAGAGGTACCCTAAATATACTTGGGCTCAAGCATTCGACTCCCTCCCCAAACTTACACCAGCCCTGGCTCAGGGGTAGAGTGCCTGGATGGTAACCGTAAGGTTGCCAGTTCGAACCAGGGCTCCCCCAGAGTTATTGTCAAAGCGTCCTTGAGCAAGACACTGAACCCCTAATTGCTCCTGATGTGCTGGTTGGTGCCTTGCATGGTTTCCGCTGCCATCGGTGTATGAATGTGTGTGAATGGGTGAATGTAATGCACAACCTCTGTAAAGCGCCTTGGATAAAGGCGCTATATAAATGCACCATTTACCATTTACCATTTGACCACTGACAGCTACCTGCTAATACACTCCCTGTGACCCTCGCTCTCCAACGCAGTGGTTCCAGGGGGTACCCAGCTAAATGATAGTTTGGAACCAAATATAAATTGGGGTCCCAAATATATAAATTGGGGTCCCAGAGATAGAAATGGGGGGGGGGGTCCACAGCCTAAATGCATGTAAAACTGGGGGTCCTTGAAATTAAACTGGTTGAAATCACTGCTAGAGCCGTACAAATCTTCTCTGGGGGTCCCATGGCATGTCTTTTCAAATAGGGGTCCGCGGGCTAATTAGTGTCAATTTGTGGGTCCTTGACATGAAGAAGTTGGGGAACCACTGCTCTAACCGTTAGAGCAGTGGTTCCCCAACTTAGAGTCTAACGCACACTCACAACTCTCTCTCTCATGTGAGAGTCAAGACAGCAAAGAGCTCTATGGGACACGTGTGTCACTGTGGAATGGGCGGTGCAGGTCACAGGTCTCACTGAAGGTATAATAACCCATTTTGACCTGAGATCAGATTCTATAAATGTCTTCGGTCGGACCCACAGTTGTCCAGAACCTCCCCAAAAAGGCCTCTGCCCGGGCTCTGGACCGGACCGGGCCCCTGGTCCATATATGGAGCTGGCCTGTTTTGACATCATTCTGACGTCTTCACAGACTCCATATTTGGGCATGCCTGACAAAGAACTCCATATATGGGCATAAAAGGGACACAGACATAATATCTGGGTGGGGCATGCATTTCCAACTTGGATCGTTCCAAGCAGGCCAGTGCCCAACAGGCACCACTGTAGAGGCTCCCAACACATAATATCTGGGTGGGGCATGCATTTCCAACTTGGATCTTTCCAAGTAGGCCAGAGCCCAACGGGCACCACTGTAGAGGCCCCACGGGCACCACTGTAGAGGCCCCATGGGCACCACTGTAGAGGCCCCACGGGCACCACTGTAGAGGCCCCATGGGCACCACTGTAGAGGCCCAACGGGCACCACTGTAGAGGCCCCATGGGCACCACTGTAGAGGCCCCATGGGCACCACTGTAGAGGCCCAACGGGCACCACTGTAGAGGCCCAACGGGCACCACTGTAGAGGCCCCACGGGCACCACTGTAGAGGCCCCACGGGCACCACTGTAGAGGCCCCATGGGCACCACTGTAGAGGCCCCATGGGCACCACTGTAGAGGCCCAACGGGCACCACTGTAGAGGCCCAACGGGCACCACTGTAGAGGCCCCACGGGCACCACTGTAGAGGCCCCATGGGCACCACTGTAGAGGCCCAACGGGCACCACTGTAGAGGCCCCACGGGCACCACTGTAGAGGCCCCATGGGCACCACTGTAGAGGCCCCATGGGCACCACTGTAGAGGCCCAACGGGCACCACTGTAGAGGCCCCACGGGCACCACTGTAGAGGCCCCACGGGCACCACTGTAGAGGCCCCACGGGCACCACTGTAGAGGCCCAACGGGCACCACTGTAGAGGCCCCATGGGCACCACTGTAGAGGCCCAACGGGCACCACTGTAGAGGCCCCACGGGCACCACTGTAGAGGCCCCATGGGCACCACTGTAGAGGCCCCATGGGCACCACTGTAGAGGCCCCATGGGCACCACTGTAGAGGCCCCACGGGCACCACTGTAGAGGCCCCACGGGCACCACTGTAGAGGACCCATGGGCACCACTGTAGAGGCCCCACGGGCACCACTGTAGAGGACCCATGGGCACCACTGTAGAGGCCCCACGGGCACCACTGTAGAGGCCCCATGGGCACCGCTGTAGAGGCCCCATGGGCACCACTGTAGAGGCCCCATGGGCACCGCTGTAGAGGCCCAACGGGCACCACTGTAGAGGCCCCATGGGCACCACTGTAGAGGCCCAACGGGCACCACTGTAGAGGCCCCATGGGCACCACTGTAGAGGCCCAACGGGCACCACTGTAGAGGCCCCATGGGCACCACTGTAGAGGCCCAACGGGCACCACTGTAGAGGCCCCATGGGCACCACTGTAGAGGCCCCATGGGCACCACTGTAGAGGCCCAACGGGCACCACTGTAGAGGCCCAACGGGCACCACTGTAGAGGCCCCACGGGCACCACTGTAGAGGCCCCACGGGCACCACTGTAGAGGCCCCACGGGCACCACTGTAGAGGCCCCATGGGCACCACTGTAGAGGCCCAACGGGCACCACTGTAGAGGCCCCATGGGCACCACTGTAGAGGCCCCATGGGCACCACTGTAGAGGCCCAACGGGCACCACTGTAGAGGCCCAACGGGCACCACTGTAGAGGCCCCACGGGCACCACTGTAGAGGCCCCACGGGCACCACTGTAGAGGCCCCATGGGCACCACTGTAGAGGCCCCATGGGCACCACTGTAGAGGCCCAACGGGCACCACTGTAGAGGCCCAACGGGCACCACTGTAGAGGCCCCACGGGCACCACTGTAGAGGCCCCATGGGCACCACTGTAGAGGCCCAACGGGCACCACTGTAGAGGCCCCACGGGCACCACTGTAGAGGCCCCATGGGCACCACTGTAGAGGCCCCATGGGCACCACTGTAGAGGCCCAACGGGCACCACTGTAGAGGCCCCACGGGCACCACTGTAGAGGCCCCACGGGCACCACTGTAGAGGCCCCACGGGCACCACTGTAGAGGCCCAACGGGCACCACTGTAGAGGCCCCATGGGCACCACTGTAGAGGCCCAACGGGCACCACTGTAGAGGCCCCACGGGCACCACTGTAGAGGCCCCATGGGCACCACTGTAGAGGCCCCATGGGCACCACTGTAGAGGCCCCATGGGCACCACTGTAGAGGCCCCATGGGCACCACTGTAGAGGCCCCACGGGCACCACTGTAGAGGCCCCACGGGCACCACTGTAGAGGACCCATGGGCACCACTGTAGAGGCCCCACGGGCACCACTGTAGAGGACCCATGGGCACCACTGTAGAGGCCCCACGGGCACCACTGTAGAGGCCCCATGGGCACCGCTGTAGAGGCCCCATGGGCACCACTGTAGAGGCCCCATGGGCACCACTGTAGAGGCCCAACGGGCACCACTGTAGAGGCCCCATGGGCACCACTGTAGAGGCCCAACGGGCACCACTGTAGAGGCCCAACGGGCACCACTGTAGAGGCCCAACGGGCACCGCTGTAGAGGCCCCACGGGCACCACTGTAGAGGCCCAACGGGCACCGCTGTAGAGGCCCCACGGGCACCACTGTAGAGGCCCAACGGGCACCACTGTAGAGGCCCCACGGGCACCACTGTAGAGGCCCAACGGGCACCACTGTAGAGGCCCCATGGGCACCACTGTAGAGGCCCAACGGGCACCACTGTAGAGGCCCCATGGGCACCACTGTAGAGGCCCAACGGGCACCACTGTAGAGGCCCCATGGGCACCACTGTAGAGGCCCAACGGGCACCACTGTAGAGGCCCCATGGGCACCACTGTAGAGGCCCAACGGGCACCACTGTAGAGGCCCCATGGGCACCGCTGTAGAGGCCCCACGGGCACCACTGTAGAGGCCCCATGGGCACCACTGTAGAGGCCCCATGGGCACCGCTGTAGAGGCCCCATGGGCACCACTGTAGAGGCCCCATGGGCACCGCTGTAGAGGCCCCATGGGCACCACTGTAGAGGCCCCACGGGTACCACTGTAGAGGCCCCATGGGCACCGCTGTAGAGGCCCCATGGGCACCACTGTAGAGGCCCCATGGGCACCACTGTAGAGGCCCAACGGGCACCACTGTAGAGGCCCCACGGGCACCACTGTAGAGGCCCCACGGGCACCACTGTAGAGGCCCCACGGGTACCACTGTAGAGGCCCCATGGGCACCACTGTAGAGGCCCCATGGGCACCGCTGTAGAGGCCCCATGGGCACCACTGTAGAGGCCCCACGGGCAGCGCTCTAGTAATAATAAAAATCACACCCGTGTTAACTGAGTGGTGTAAGGTCTTATAATAGACTGATCAGCTGTGGTCTGACGTAATGTCTGACGTAATGAAATCACACCCGTGTGAACTGGGTGACCATAGCAACCATGCTCATTTTTTGGTACGAACAGACAGACAGACACGTAAACTAACAAAGCCAGTTGTAGGAGTGGTTTACACCACTCAAAAATAGGCATAATAATAACTTTTCTACAAATAATGAATTGCCAGGACAACTGAGATGGGATTACATAAATCAGGTACAGTAGCGGCAGGTCCTGAACCAAACCCAAAAAATTGCTCTCAAGTCTTGGATGCATCGCCAGTCTGCCGCCAGTCTGCCGCCAGTCAAAATGTGCTTTTTTCAAACTACTTCAGACAGTTCGGATTTAAGCTGTATGAAATACG
Source organism: Electrona antarctica (assembly GCF_951216825.1). NCBI lineage: Eukaryota > Metazoa > Chordata > Actinopteri > Myctophiformes > Myctophidae > Electrona > Electrona antarctica. The sequence continues at coordinate 8,081,254 of NC_136806.1, forward strand.
TGCCATTAATATAGCACCCGTTGTGGTGGGAGTTCTGCTTTGGTTTTGGTGAAATATTAAGCAGTTCCGGTCATTTTGTGGGGGGCACTGGGGCCACGCATTAAAAGTAAATTAATCCACAAAACTAACGTCATTTGTATTGTTCATTTTTTTTACCCCTCTATCACACAGAACTATGTTTTTTTTGTGTCCATATCACTACGCCCCAAAAAATAGTGCCATGTGATAGAGGGGTCAAAGACCTCCAATAAAGAATGAAGTTTGAATCCTGAGTCCTGCGATTTCCTGATTTGTTTATCCTTCATCTATTGGCATCAAACAATGCTACAACACATATTAAACAGGTGACCGCTTGTGTGCGTGCGTGCGTGTGTGTGCGCACGTGATGCAGCGCTCCAGTAGTTGAAACGTCCACAGTATATACACACCACAGACCGCAACGCACGTGCAACCAACATGCATCGTGTAGTAGGTAGCGTGATGTTCTAGAGATGTATGGAGTGTTGATAACGTGCCCATATGTAGGTCAACCACAGGCTGGGTTTGGAGTCGTCAGCTTTATTGCAGTAAAGTAAATGAGGTCAGCAGAACGGGAGTGTGGTGGCTTTTTGACAAGCATCACTTCTCACCACAGAGCAACACACGCTGGGAACGCTGAGTGTGTAAAACACTCCATCAAACATCTCACTATGTACCGATATGGTGAGCTTACTGAGCTTATAGCTGGAGCCTGGAGGCTATGCATGTTGGACTGACACAGTGGTTCTCGAACCGTTTCCATGTCAAGGACCCCCACATCGACATGCATTCGGCCGTAGAATATGTTGTGCCTGCAGGGACCACCAGAAGAGATTTGTGTTAAAACCAATTCAAAATTGTCCAAACGTTTGATATGTTTCAACAAAATTTCGAATAAAGCAGACGATTATAATGCTTAATGTATCATATACCAGCGTTGCACAGCGACAGAAGCCAGAATACAAGCTCCCAATACATCTTAGGCTATTTATTAATGTTTAAACCTCGTTAACCCATTCTGGGTGGGAACCCCTTTTGGTGTTTTAAAGCATTATGTTATACTTTAGCTATTGAAAAATAGCAGATCTACAAGCAACTTGTAGGTCTGCTATTTTTTTTTAAATCGTGAAAATGTGCCTGAAATCTTTGAATATATATTGTTACAGAGCGAGTTTTTTACTCAAATCTTTGCTACTGGGAGGGTCCCTGCCTGGAACAACACATTTTCAGATGGGGGTCGGCAACCAATGTCATATTTGGGGTCCTTGACATGAATATGTTTGAGAACGACTGACATAGAAAACATGGGTTTTTCAGAAAACTGTCAGGATTTAGATGACATTTTTTTTTTTTTTGACGTCAGGCCTAAATGGGTTAAACCTGCAAGTGACATTCTGTTACAGGTTCACCCAAGCTGATGGTTGCTACTGCCGCTCAGGTGGTCATATTGAGCACAGTGACAATTCTTTGGTACATACTAAACATACATAGCCAGGCTGGGACTCAAATCTGGGAGGGTCCGTTTCACAGGCAACCTCTCTATAGTCTCTACCCATTCATCTTCCATCCCTCCTTACTGGCCTAACGGCATGTGCACTTAAGCCTCTCCAACTGATCCAAAATGCCGCAGCTCGCTTGGTCTTCAACCAGCCAAAATTCTCACATGTCTCCCCCCTGCTCCGCTCCCTCCACTGGCTCCCGGTCGCTGCACGCACAGAATACAAAACTCTGATGCTGGCATTCAAAGCAACCAGAGGTATGGCTCCCCCATATCTTGCAAGTATGATTGAACCCTAGGGCCGGATTTAGCCAGCCCCACTCAGGTGGGCAGACAGAATTGTAAGGGGGGCGACTCCGCCGGCGCGGGTGGGGTGTCAAACCCACATTGGGTGGGCTATGCCCACCCCTGCCCCCCCCTAGAACCGGCCCTGTAACCCTCTCGCGCACTCAGCCAACGCAGGGAAGCTGGAAGTACCCTCACTAAAAACGCCGGGACCACGCTCCACACGTCCCAAACTCTTCTCCCTTCTGGCTCCAAAACTGTGGAATGCACTTCCCGTTGCAGTCAGAACTGCAGCATCACTCCCAATCTTCCGCCGTAGTCTGAAAACCCACCTTTTCAGACTCCATCATGGCCCTTAGCACTTACCCTACCCCCTTAGATAGCATTTCTGTAGACTTAGATAGCATTTGATACAGACTTATAGCATGTTATGTAGACAGCACTATAATTGCATTGTATGTAGTCATAGCACGTCATAGTACATATGTATAGCATAGTATAGTATATATGTATAGTTTATATATAGTTTCATTATATAGATATTCCACTGTTACGTTCTTAGCTTACGCATGTTTCATGATAAATGCTTTTTTATGTGATGTATTCCCATGCTTTTTTGTTCTTGCTTAATGTAAATCGCTCTGGATTAAGAGCGTCTGCTAAATGCCTAAATTGTAAATTGTATCCATTCATATGGCCAACCAATGTGTGGTGATGAGCTCATATTGGCCATGTTCTGTATTCTGTACGACGGTTGTTAGCCTCGAGTGATTAATTATGCTGCTATGTTTACATTGACATGTCTGATATGTGCTGCGACTCTGCGAGCCTGTGACTAACGTCGTCCCACCTGCACATGAGACTACAAGTACTAGGCTATAATAGTTAGGGCCAGTTAGCGGAAATTGTGACTAATCTGCAAAATAAATGCTTACCAACAGCTTTCTTCACAAATGTGTTCATAAAGGTGTCTACCATCACCTCTCAATTTGTTCCAAGCCAACTCCCTAGGGGATCTTTGTGACAGCTGTTGATAGTTAGGGTACCATTAACAACTTACAGTAGGCTGTTATGCAGGCAACATTTAAAACAGATTAATCATGCTGAAGTAGGATGTGACAGGGGTCGACAATAGGGTTGGCCCGGATGTACTTTTCAGATTGTCTGGGCCACTACAAGTTAATAATGAATTGCATTTTTATAGCGCTTTTCCAAGTGCTCAAAGCGCTTTACAATGGTTCATTAATTCATACATTGGGAGGTGAAGCGGCGAACAGTCGACGCCAGCGTCCTCACTTCCCACATTCACACACCAATGGTGGCAAGCTATTGCTGGCAATGTAGGGTTCAGTGTCTTGCCCAAGGACACTTCGACATGTGGACAGGAGGAGCCGGGATTCGAACCGCCGACCCAGGGATCATTGGATGACCTGCTCTACCTCCTGAGTTATCATATACTGGCCCGGTTTGGCCAGTGGGAAAAATGCCTTTAAAAGTAAATAATAATAAAGTCTAATTTCACATTAATGTGCAAAAACTGCAAGCAAAAAATCCACTCCAGTGCCAAATTCCCTAATATCTACACCTGATGTGAGGGGTCAAACTAGGGGGGGTTTCATGATTCTGTATCCATACTTCCATAGCAAGTAAAACAAAAAGATTCCTTGGGCTAAAAACGGCCATAGTCGTCATCACAAATGTGATGAGGTCATCACATTAGGGAAACACATTTGTGAAGAAAGCTATTGGTAAGCATTTATTTTGCAGAATGGTTGCAAATTGTGTTAACTAGCCCCTATCTATGAGGATGCACAGAGGTCTATGTTCTAGAACTGTTACTGCTCTTTTGCTGCAGCATTTCGGCTGCTTTTTTCTTTTTTTTTACCTCGTCATATATTTCGGGTGGAAACCTCACACATGGATATTTCCCAAACAGTTACTTTTCAGGATTCAAAATACAAAAGTAGCAGATCCACAAGCTCGAAATGTGCCACTATGTGCCGCGTTTCGAGCTTTGTAGATTAACTCGTGTGATCAAGTAGGGCATTCATTTACACAAAATGGTAAATGGTGCATTTATATAGCGCCTTTACCCAAGGCTCAGTGGCCTTGTGGTTAGAGTGTCCGCCCTGTGACTGGGAGGTCAGGGTTCAATCCCTGTCCGGGTCATACCAAAGACTCTAAAAAATGGGACCCAGTGCCTCCCTGCTTGACACTCAGCATCAAGGGTTGGATTGGGGGTAAGTCACTGCGACATACTAGCGTCATGTCCAGGGGGTGTACTTGTACATCAAGCTGCCTCACGCTACAGAAACAGGCTCCTGCCCTATGGGCCTCATGGCTCGGCAAGGCTACTTACTACTTTATCCAAGGCGCTTTACATTGATTGATTGTGCATCAATTCACCCATTCACACACACATTCATACACTGATGGCGGCGGAAACCATGCAAGGCACCAACCAGCACATCATCAGGAGCAATTAGGGGTTCAGTGTCTTGCTCAGGGACACTTCGACACTCTGGGGGAGCCCACAGGGTTCGAACTGGCAACCTTGCGGTTACCATCCAGCCACTCTACCCCTGAGGCGCGATTCATACTCCTATTTTAGAGCCGAATAAAAGTCGGTTCGGCTCTGTAGAGCCTACAATGTGACGTCATTTGAGGTTCGGGGGGGCGGGTGCCGTCCTAAAGTGGGCTCTTCGGTGCTACTGAAAATTTCTGACGAGCCGAAATCATTTCGGCACTACAGCGGTAAAATAGGAGTATGAATCGGCCCTGAGCCACCGCCGCCCCCTAGTGGCCACTCTACCCGTGAGCCACCGCCGCCCCGTCGTAGGGCAATTCAAAACATTTGAATATGGCGATAAGAGGTTCCTGGCCGACAACAATGATAATATATATTATATTTAGCTGCTATTAACTGCCTCGTACGACTGGCTTTCTTTTTCTATTTTTGGTCTGACCTGCATAATATCTCACACTGCGCTGATATCAGGGATACGTGAATGTCTGCTCTGTTTTCCTTCTACTTCTTCCTACGTCTGTTCTCCCTCCCTTTCTCCTGGAAACGATGGGAGACGACTCAGCCGAGTACAAAACCAACCATTTCTCCTGTAAACGATGGGAGTACATGGTTTTACTCAGCCGAGTACAAAACCAACCATTTCTCCTGGAAACGATGGGAGTACATGGTTTTACTCAGCCGAGTACAAAACCAACCCTTTCTCCTGGAAACGATGGGAGTACATGGTTTTACTCAGCCGAGTACAAAACCAACCATTTCTCCTGGAAACGATGGGAGTACATGGTTTTACTCAGCCGAGTACAAAGCCAACCATTTCTCCTGGAAACGATGGGAGTACATGGTTTTACTCAGCCGAGTACAAAACCAACCCTTTCTCCTGGAAACGATGGGAGTACATGGTTTTACTCAGCCGAGTACAAAACCAACCATTTCTCCTGGAAACGATGGGAGTACATGGTTTTACTCAGCCGAGTACAAAACCAACCATTTCTCCTGGAAACGATGGGAGTACATGGTTTTACTCAGCCGAGTACAAAACCAACCATTTCTCCTGGAAACGATGGGCGTACATGGTTTTACTCAGCCGAGTACAAAACCAACCATTTCTCCTGGAAACGATCGGAGTACATGGTTTTACTCAGCCGAGTACAAAACCAACCATTTCTCCTGGAAACGATGGGAGTACATGGTTTTACTCAGCCGAGTACAAAACCAACCATTTCTCCTGGAAACGATGGGAGTACATGGTTTTACTCAGCCGAGTACAAAACCAACCCTTTCTCCTGGAAACGATGGGAGTACATGGTTTTACTCAGCCGAGTACAAAACCAACCATTTCTCCTGGAAACGATCGGAGTACATGGTTTTACTCAGCCGAGTACAAAACCAACCATTTCTCCTGGAAACGATGGGAGTACATGGTTTTACTCAGCCGAGTACAAAACCAACCATTTCTCCTGGAAACGATGGGAGTACATGGTTTTACTCAGCCGAGTACAAAACCAACCATTTCTCCTGGAAACGATCGGAGTACATGGTTTTACTCAGCCGAGTACAAAACCAACCATTTCTCCTGGAAACGATGGGAGTACATGGTTTTACTCAGCCGAGTACAAAACCAACCATTTCTCCTGGAAACGATGGGAGTACATGGTTTTACTCAGCCGAGTACAAAACCAACCATTTCACACACATTTTTCACACATCAAAATTGTTACAACTTGGCTGCATAAATTGCTGCTACTGATGTCATCCAAAAAGTGGAATAAATAATGACCAATATGTCTTTGCTGACATTGGTCACTGACTTTAGTGGCTATTTTATGTATTCCCGATACGGTATCACAAAGTACTGTATACGGGGCTTAAAGGACCACTTCACCACTTTTCAACCTATCTTCATATGCTAGTCCTCACTAATAATCATGAAAAAATGGCTACCATTTTTTTCTACTCAGTCTGTGTCTCATAGGAGGACTGTGGGCAGTTCAGAAACCCGTCCACCAGTGACATCATCGATGGGGAATCCAAGCTATTAGAAACTGCAGGCGAAAAGTGGTGAAGTGGTCCTTTAAGTGCATGGATGGCTTCCCACAAAAATGCTCATAATGCAGAGACAAATAGAAGCACAAAAATAAATAGTTGCTGATGTATGCCAGGTAGTCAGACCTAAATCATGCATACACCATAGAATATAAATTGCTACAATAATGATAAAACAAACCTTTTCACCCACCGTGTTACGCCCGTAGGCCACACCTAGTGATGATGTAACAGTCGGGTTGAATTTGAGTTCATAATATGCAGCATCGTATCGTTGCCGACTGTCGGCCAGAAACCTCATATGAAGTTCGTGTCCACCCGAAGCGGGGTCCGTCGGGGGGGGGGGGAACCCCCAACTAAACGACGATGATAGTTATAGGAACCAAATGGACCCTTACAGGTCTGCAACTCTGAGAGTTACAGTGTCAAACGGGGGGGTCCTTGAATTAAAAATAAGTACTGTATCAGAAACGCTAGTGTAAATGAAGTGACAAATATGAACAGTGTGTGTGTGTGTGTGCGTGCGTGCGTGCGTGCGTGCGTGCGTGCGTGCGTGCGTGTGTGTGCGTGTGTGTGTGTGTGCGTGTGTGTGCGTGCGGAGTGTTTTTTTCCCCCCTCTCTCCCCGGGTTCTGTGCATAACATCCCTGCAAGCTTATTAACCCAGATAGCATAAATATAGATGAGCCGATATGAGCCTCCAATGCATCAATGCAAACAGCTTCCAAACAGAAGGAATATTCTCCCAGGCCCAGATAGATGAACAGGCCCAGATATAGATGAACGGGCCCAGATATAGATGAACGGGCCCTGGCATCATTGCGTAATAATGGGTGCAGGAAAGGAAAGAGAGGGTTTTAATTTTGCGCTGAAGAAAAATACTGCGTCGTCTGCATGTTTGTTGTCAGCATGATGCAATAGGACAGTTCCTGTCCTCGATTCACTAGCCCACAGGTTAGCGCCGAACCTGAGCGATGGCACGCACGCACGCACGCACGCACGCACGCACGCACGCACGCACGCACGCACGCACGCACGCCTATATTACTATACTTGTGACGACGTCAACATTTTGCAGACACACACACACACACAAGCATGCTGCATCGACGCACGCACGCACACTCGCGCACACACACACACACACGTGTATATACATGTATACAGTAGCTATATAAGCAGTCAGGAGGACTTTCGTCATTTTGCACAGAGAGGTCCATCTCCTCGTCACCATGGCGCCCATGTATCTGGTCGCCGGGACAACGGTGCTGCTGTGCTGGATGCTGGTCACACCGAGCGCCGCTGTCCGTGAGTTCACCTTGAAACATTATCGGTGTTAATCGATCCAAAATCGATCAAAGATTATACTTTTGGTGTCTCCTCCATTTGGGAACCACTGAAGACAGAGCAGAACAGAACCACTGAATACAGAACAGAACCACTGAAGACAGAGCAGAACAGAACCACTGAATACAGAGCAGAGCAGAACCACTGAATACAGAGCCACTGAATACAGAACAGAACCACTGAAGACAGAGCAGAACAGAACCACTGAATACAGAGCCACTGAATACAGAACAGAACCACTGAAGACAGAGCAGAACAGAACCACTGAATACAGAGCCACTGAATACAGAACAGAACCACTGAAGACAGAGCAGAACAGAACCACTGAATACAGAGCCACTGAATACAGAACAGAACCACTGAAGACAGAGCAGAACAGAACCACTGAATACAGAGCCACTGAATACAGAACAGAACCACTGAAGACAGAGCAGAACAGAACCACTGAATACAGAGCAGAACCACTGAATACAGAGCAGAACAGAACCACTGAATACAGAGCAGAACAGAACCACTGAAGACAGAGCAGAACCACTGAATACAGAGCAGAACAGAACCACTGAATACAGAGCCACTGAATACAGAACAGAACCACTGAAGACAGAGCAGAACAGAACCACTGAATACAGAGCAGAACCACTGAATACAGAGCAGAACAGAACCACTGAATACAGAGCAGAACAGAACCACTGAATACAGAGCAGAACCACTGAATACAGAACAGAACCACTGAAGACAGAGCAGAACAGAACCACTGAAGACAGAGCAGAACAGAACCACTGAATACAGAGCAGAGCAGAACCACTGAATACAGAACAGAACCACTGAAGACAGAGCAGAACAGAACCACTGAAGACAGAGCAGAACAGAACCACTGAATACAGAGCAGAACAGAACCACTGAAGACAGAGCAGAACAGAACCACTGAATACAGAGCAGAACCGAACCACTGAATACAGAGCAGAACCGAACCACTGAAGACAGAGCAGAACCGAACCACTGAAGACAGAGCATAACAGAACCACTGAATACAGAGCAGAACAGAACCACTGAAGACAGAGCATAACAGAACCACTGAATACAGAGCAGAACCGAACCACTGAAGACAGAGCAGAACCACTGAAGACAGAGCAGAACAGAACCACTGAAACCATCTTCCTGCCTGGAGCCCAAACTATTGGCTGGTTTTTGGGTCCCGACGAGGATCCCGATGATTTTGAGAGAAATTTGATCGGTTCAAAATTGTTACACCTTGGCTGCATAAATTGCTGCTACTGATGTCATCCAAAAAGTGGAATAAATAATGACCAATATGTTCTTATATACATATACTTATTTTAGTGGCTATTTTCTGTATTCCCGATACGGTATCACAAAGTATAGGCTTAAAGGACCACTTCACCACTTTTTAACCTATCTTCATATAATAGGTCCTCACTAATAATCATGATAAAATGGCACGATTTGTTTCTACTCAGTCTGTGTCTCATAGGAGGGCTGTGGGCAGTTTAGAAACGGTCTTCCAGTGACATCATCATTAGGCAGATTATTTTTTAAACAAGATTGTTTTACAAAAATGTTTAGATTTTCATTATCGTGAGAATGATGGCTTCCATTTTCGCATTGCAACTTTTCAGGACTAGAAAGCCTGCCGTTTTTATTAGCTTGTATTCCCCATCGATGATGTCACTGGAAGACGGTTTCTGAACTGCCCACAGCCCTCCTATGAGACACAGACCGAGTAGAAAAGAATTGCGCCATTTTCTCACGATTATTAGTGAGGACCTATTATATGAAGATAGGTTGAAAAGTGGTGAAGTGGTCCTTTAAGTGCATGGATGGCTTCCCACAAAAATGCTCATAATGCAGAGACAAATAGAAGCACAAAAATAAATATCATGATCATAATAGTTGCTGATGTATGCCAGGTAGTCAGACCTAAATCATGCATACACCATAGAATATAAATTGCTACAATAATGGTATTCATTCATATACACCCATATTTCTATGTATGTTTCTGTAAATATATATATTTTCCAATTATCCGTTTCTGTACAGTCATACAGAATATATTAAGAATTACATTTTTACTAGAAAGCATAGCTTCACAATTGTGACGCATCTCTGTCTGTCTGTCTGTCTGTCTGTCTGTCTGTCTGTGCGTGCGTGCGTGCGTGTGCAGCAGGTCGTCAGAGCGGTGCGTGCTGTACCAGTTACAACAGGAAGCCCATAGCCTTCCGCCTCATAAAGGGTTTCAAAGAGCAGAGCACCCTGGAAAACTGTCACCTCAATGCTGTCATGTAAGTAAGAGCCACTTTATCCATCTATCTATCCATCACAATGTTAACTGTTGCCAAGATAGAGGACAAAATTCTTTGTTGCCTGTTGCAGATTCTTCACAACTCGTAACAAGAAGATCTGCAGCTCCACCCAGGATCCATGGGTGAAGGACGCCCTGGCCAAACTCAGGTAGGTATAGGCTGTAGCGTATAGTCTCTGTAGGATCCATGGGTGAAGGACGCCCTGGCCAAACTCAGGTAGGTATAGGCTGTAGCGTATAGTCTCTGTAGGATCCATGGGTGAAGGACGCCCTGGCCAAACTCAGGTAGGTATAGGCTATAGCGTATAGTCAGGATCCATGGGTGAAGGACGCCCTGGCCAAACTCAGGTAGGTATAGGCTGTAGCGTATAGTCTCTGTAGGATCCATGGGTGAAGGACGCCCTGGCCAAACTCAGGTAGGTATAGGCTGTAGCGTATAGTCTCTGTAGGATCCATGGGTGAAGGACGCCCTGGCCAAACTCAGGTAGGTATAGGCTATAGCGTATAGTCAGTATCCATGGGTGAAGGACGCCCTGGCCAAACTCAGGTAGGTATAGGCTATAGCGTATAGTCAGGATCCATGGGTGAAGGACGCCCTGGCCAAACTCAGGTAGGTATAGGCTATAGCGTATAGTCTCTGTAGGATCCATGGGTGAAGGACGCCCTGGCCAAACTCAGGTAGGTATAGGCTGTAGCGTATAGTCTCTGTCGGCTGGAAAACTCACATGTCCAAAACTGTCACTTTTCAGAATTCAATTAAAATAAAATAAAAAATAGCAAAAGTAGCAGATCTACAAGCTCAACAAACGTTGCAAGCTTGTGGATCTGCTTTTTGATGCTTTAGTGTGACGTCGTAGTGCAGGGTTCCCCAATAGGCGGCCCGTGGGCCATTTGCGGCCCGCGGAGCGCCCCCTTGTGGCCCATGGAATAATAATAATAATAAAAAATAAATTATATCTAGGGGGTCCCAGATATAAATAGGGGTCAGTAGCCTATGCATGTCAAACTGGGCATCCTTTTCAAATGGGGTCTTGCCCTGAAAATGAATTTTCAGGGCAAGACCTCGACCTTGTGCGTGCGGACTCGGCCCCCAGCCTGGTACCCTAGTCAAAATATGGCCCTTGAGGAAAATTAATTGGAGAACCCTGTGTGATCAAGTATAGGACGTTAATTTAGGGGGAAAAAATACATACAGTAAGAGGATTCTGGCCCCGACAGCAACGATATGCTCTTATCCATAGCAATTTATTTACAGTGTGAGATCAGAGATAATGGCAGGAACTCTATGAAGCCTTTCTTACATACCTTCATGGCGAATGAATACAAATAAAAAGTTAAAAGTTAAAAACATTCACTTTGAAAGAATATATATATTCAAAGATTTGCGCCACATTTTGACGATTCTTCAAAAATAGCAGATCTACAAGCTCGTAGCGCGCCACTCGGTGGCGAGCTTGTAGATCTGCTATTTTTCAATAGCTAAATTATAACATAATGTTTAAAACACCAAAGGGGGTTCCCGCCCAGAATGGGTTAACAGGAGTTTGACTGCAAATGTGGTGTTTTGGAAGCACCGAGGACATTGCACAATACTCCAAGACTGTTTTAAGAGTTTACAAAACAGATCTTGAGATAGTTTTGCCGTTGTTAATCTTGTTGCCCGTGTGGTTAAACAGCATCTAGCATCCAAGTGTTTGCATGGGAACAGCATCAGCGACTCCGTTTTGTTCTCTTTACAGCTCTAAACTCAAGAAGATGTCTAAGCCCAACACTGCCCCGGGCACAGCCAAGGCGAGGACAGGCAGGTTCCTAGAGAGTGGACCCTTCCTCAACGCCAACAAAACCTTCCTCAACGCCAGTGGAACCTTCAGTGCCAACGGAACCTTCCTCAACGCCAGTGGAACCTTCAGTGCCAACGGAACCTTCCTCAACGCCAGCGGAACCTCGGCAGACATCTACGTCTATGGTGGTAATGTCCCTCCTCCTGATGCCACGGCCCTCTCTGATGACTATTAGTGTAAACCCCCCCAGACCACCAACCCTGACTGGCTTACCTTGTGTTCCATCACATCAGGGGCGGGTGCATTCCATGCATTCTTCAATCACACCAGGGTTAGGGCATATAGGAACAGGCCTAGGACCAGAAAATACCAGAAAATCAGAATAATGAGAATCATTGTGGTCAATTTCAGGCGACGAGTGGGGCCTCATGAATATGATCCATTATTTGATATAAACATTAGAAAAGATGCCAGTGAATTTAGTTCTCTCTTAAATACTTCAGTATTTCAGTCATATGATGAATACTTAGCAAAACTAGCTTTGTTTGGTGGAAGTTTTTTTTAAATTATATGCTTTCTGTCTTGAGCAATTAAACACACATCGTAATAAGCTACTGTATGTAATATGAATGTGAAGCATTAAATGTGTAACTTTGTGTTTTTTGCATAGCCTTTAGCCTACTATACAAATGACAAAAATTGTTCTCTATCAAATGAATATCAAAGCAACAAACATCATTACTTTAAATTGCACATGAGGTGATGTTAACCTTAAGACAGCCATGCAATATATAATGTCCATCTATGATTGACTGTACAGTGTGTTGTTATGATTTGAGTCAGTGAGGGTGAGATACCGCCATCGTGTGGCCACAACAGTATACTGTATAGTACAAATACTTTTAAACTAAGGGACAGGTTTACTTGTTTGGGTCATTTTAACATCTACTCTGGCTTTTGTGAGCACTCCAGGGAGGCCCAATTCACACTCGAAAAACATTCTTTACATATTTGATATTCATTTTTACCAGACACAGCGCATTCCTATAAAACCATTGTAACTTAAAGCGGCACTGTGTACAAAAATAGTTTAATTAATACAATTTTAAGTGTAATATAAGAGTATGTTATATAACGTATACAATCGGGGTGGTGGTTGTATTGTGTCTCCATGCTCTTCTATTGAGACATACTTGTCAGGTCATGTGCGTCTCACCTAGAAACAGGATGTCAGGTCATGTGCATCTCACCTAGAAACAGGATTTGATACACATTTTGACCTGTCAAGGGACGTGCACACAAACAGTAGACATCGAAAACAACTGCCCTCTCCAGACCACGAATGCAGCATTTGCTATGGTGAAAGAAATGCACATGCCCCTCCTCTCCTGGGAAGGCAGCATTCAGTCTCCTGAACTTGAACACAGCATTTTGCGTTGAACACATTTGTTTAGAAATCCATGTCGTTACACACCTGCATCTCCACTAGCTAAAGAGTGCTTGGTTGCGCCCCGAAAATAGCTGATCTACAAGTTGTCAACGCGTCGCAGTGTGACGCGTTGTGAGCTTGTAGATCTGCTATTTTTGTCCGAAAGTGCCCTCTTACGGGATTTCAGCCCCTGCCTCTTTAACACTCTCTGCACGTTCCTGCTGTCAACTGATTCAATTCATCCCCCCTGAGCAAGCCTGAAGCAGGCAGGCTCTATTAGCTCAACGGTAACAATATCAGCACTTGCGCTGGAAACCGGGTTCAAATCCAGGGTAGAAGAATAAAGTTACATAGTGCAGCTCATTTAACTTGATGAATTTAATACATAGAACCACAATGGAAAACAAGCCCTCAGGGCTTGTTGTTGTCCTTTTAGCATTATTGTATGACTGTACCTCTGTATTTTTTTTGTTGCAAACTGTTAATAAAGTATTAATCATGTTTTGGTATGTAATCATTTGTAAATCATGTTTTGGGTGATGTCATTATGCAGCCAGACTTAATCCGCCCCTAATGCATATGCCCCGAGGCAGATGTGCAGCTGGTATATTAGTATCGCAACGCGAGGCTAGTCCCTCATGGTAAACTCATCCAAGCTCCATATATGAAAATATATGGAGCCTGCCTGCCTGCCTGCCTGCCCGCCCACCCGTCTGTGTGTGTGTGTGTGTGTGTGTGTGTGTGTGTGTGTGTGTGTGTGTGTGTGTGTGTGTGCGCGGTTGTAATGCACGTAACTCGAGCACCGCTTGCCCCACCGACTTCAAATTTGACACGCGCGTTCCACACCCCCACGCGGAGTGCAGTGCCCGGCCTTGAGTCGGTGGCATACACCGTTGTCCAGAAACACCACAAAAGGCTCTGGTCAGGCTCTGCCAGTGGACCTAATGAGGCCAAGTCCCCTCACCTGTGCAATTTCAAGCCTCTGCCAATTGATTGCCATGGCAACCCCACACCTGACAATTGATTACTTAACCGGTCCACTTTTTACAGTCAGTTTGCACTCTTCAGGCAGACAGATCTCCATAGACAGTATGGGCACAAAAGGGACACAGATCACAGACAGATAGTTAAAACAGGTGCTATGACAAGTTGACAACGGGTATTATTAGGTTCCCAAGTCATTCTCAAGTAGGCCGGTGGCCGACAGGCACGTACAGGTCTAGTGCATTAAAATAGCACCGTTAACAGCATAGACTAACAGTCAGAGCATTTTAATTTTAAAGTATAAGCATTTACAATAGAGGGTATGCGTGTGACATCATCATCAAACCAGGAAGTTATACAGGAATGCCTACCGAGTGGCTAAAAACTACTTTCTGGCCTTGACAGCCCATACATCCAAACAGAAAAGTCATATCTAATTGCATTAAACGACATTAAACAATGTTAAACTCACTTCGCCACTCGATTTACCACTCGATTTATGCATGCGCATACCCTCTATTATAGTTACATTGGCCTCAGTTACATGCAGAAATTCATTTACATGCAGAAATTCATTTGGAATGAATGGATTCATTCCAGTCATCAGAATAAAAATGCTCATGTAAACACCTCCATTGGATAGAATATCCCATTCCGAATGAATTTTCATTCCGGTCTGGAGGGGTGGTATATAGGCCTACCTATATAGATCATATCGGTATAGATCACCATATAAACACTTTATTCCGAATGCTACTGGGAGTTTGGAATACATTTACACATGTCTGCCCTTAGTAGACTATAGAGGGTACGCGTGTGACATCATCATCATACCCAGAAGTTATGCTGTAATGCCTACTGAGTGGCAAAAAACTACTTTCTGGCCTGGACAGCCCATACTTCCAAACAGAAAAGTCCTATTTGATTGCATTAAATTACTTTAAACAACATTAAATTCACTTTGTCACTCACTTTGCCACTCGATCTGCCATTCACTTTATGCATGCGCATACCCTCTATAGTGCTTTATGCCCATGTCCAAGCAGGGATGGCAGAAATGTGCTATTTTACCCATTAGAAAAATACAAATACACCATTTTCCCCCCCCATAATAAAATGCGCTATTTACAAACCCATCTGTGAATTACAGTGCCATTGCCAATTGCAGTGTATGGGTGTATGGATGCTGTGTTTTTTAGTTCTGGGTTGTTTTGGGTGGAGGTCTATGGAGTCATTATTCCATAGAGGTCGCGTGTGGTTGCAGGGACTGCGCTTCAAAATATATTTTTATTTTATTTGATCAGATAATAGCTGTTAGTGTTTGTCGGTTATTCATTTCTTAAGGGATAACAGTTATGGGTTGTCCATCTCTATAGTCCAAAGTTATATTCCGAATGAATGCTTTGGTCATGTATAAACAATTGAGGAATAGGAATACTTGTATTCAGGTTCCATGTAAACAGTTGGGTATGAATCTATGTTCGGAATGAATTCATTCATTCTGAATACATTTTGTGCATGTAACTGAGGCCAGTGTAGCAAGAATATGTCTAATGTAGACTCTACAGTCAATGCAGTAGGCAGGCTACAACCAACCAACATGTATATAGGCTACCTTCATGATGTGGACACTGGACAGCTCTGCTTTTTCAACAGTAGGCTAATCCCCATATAGGCTATGACCAAATTATATACACAAATATCATCTAGGTATGGACATAATGGTAGTTCTGACCGAAGTTGTACCTTTTCTGTTGCCCTACATAAAGCCACACATTAGCCTATATAATTAAATGGAAATACATTTTTTCACACTTTTAGAGCATATACCCAACCATGATTGATTCTGATTGATTTAAATATTTATTAACAGTTCGCAGAATTACAGTAGGCCTACATTTCAAGCACAACTCAATACAAAGACTGTTAACTGTGAGTGGATGACACTTGTTTACAAGAGGGTCCCACATGTCCATTAATTAGCCTGCAGTAGGCCCATGCCTATATTAAAGGGATAGTTCAGATTTTTTGAACTTAAGTTGTATGAAATACTTGCCATTAATATAGTGGTTGCAACTGTATTAATTGATTGCCCGAGTCCCATGGTGGGAGTTCTGCTCTGGCTTTGGTCAATATTAAGTAGTTCCGGTCATTTTGTGGGGGGCACTGGGGGCCACGCAGTAAAAGTAAATGAATCCACAAAACGAACGTAATTTGTATTGTTGACCTATTTCTAAAATATTAGCGCGACTTTCGTTCAACTTTGACCCCTCTATCACATGGAACAATTTTTTGGGCGTAGTGATATGGACACAAAAAACATAGTTGTGTGTGATAGAGGGGTAAAAAAAGAACGGAAGTTGCACTAATATTTTAGAAATAGGTCAACAATACAAATTACGTTAGTTTTGTGGATTCATTTACTTTTACTGCGTGGCCCCCAGTGCCCCCCACAAAATGACCGGAACTACTTGATATTTCACCAAAACCAGAGCAGAACTCCCACCATGGGACTCGGGCAATCAATGAATACAGTTGCAACCACTATATTAATGGCAAGTATTTCATACAACTTAAGTTCAAAAAATCTGAACTATCCCTTTAACTTGCCATCATGCCACTGTTCTGCACCTTTTTTCTGTAGGCTTGTTTTATGTCAAAATATTAGGCTAAGCTAATGTCATATCATTGATATCAAACGCATGCAGCGTTACGCAATAGCTTTATTCATTATGCAACTTAATTTCAGTCACCTGTTTCAGGCTGTTTGCTTCTTAGCTGAATGAATTCCTCCTCTTGTTTGCACTCTGCTACGTTCTTTTTTACCCAAGCCTAAAGATGACGACCATAGCCTACGGTGCATGTGCATTAAACTTAAATGAGACATTCAAATGCGTTTCTGAAAACATTTGAAGTGATAGCCTCGGCACGACGACGAGAGACACACAAACTAAACAAACACACAGCCGCACGCAGCTGGTATAAATTAACCCTGCTGCAGTATCACAAACTGTCCACAAGATGGCAATTCTGACCCAAACTAAGGAAGATTTCAAAACCATTTAGTTATTTCTTGTCCAATACTTAAATAACAGGATGGTGGATTTGACTGCAGAGATTGAATGAATGACACAAATTGCAACAGTGGACATTATGCAAATATAAACATTTATTGTATTCACAGAAGTCAACAATTAAAGGGCCATACACACAGTTTTGACCCACTTTAATTTATCCCATGCAGCTGCTGTACGTGGCTGACATGATAAATATCACAGGCTAAGAAATTGCCACGGAGGAAGGACAATAATAAATATACTTAATAAATAATAATTATGTTGTCTTGTCGTTCTTCCAGCAGAGATACATCATAGAAATCACTTTAAATAACTTAAGTTAATTCAATTGGGCTAAAACTGTATGCAAAGAAGCCTATAATGTGCACAACAAGATGGATGTGTCTTCTAAGAGGAAGGGGTAGAGGAGGTGGTCGTGACCTTAGGCGAGTTTTTTATTCCTATGATGGGAGGGAATTTGGAGCGCTGTGATTGGTTGTCAGTGGAGTAGGAAGCGCTGGGTCTGTGTTTTGGACCGCACACAAGTGTTTATGCCTACTAGTACTCTATGACTAGTACTAACCCTATCTCTAACTCTAACCTAAACATAACCGCAAGCAGGGGAGCAACGCATCCCTCACCAACCTTAATCCAAAAACTATTAACGTACCCCTCACCAACCTTAATCCAAAAACTATTAAAAAAATCCGCGGTAGTAAAAGATGTGGCGGAGCGGTAAAACGAGCGCTCCTAAACCTGAGCCACCCTAGGAATAAAAAACTAGCTGACCGTAGTGCCGTTGGTGATGTAAGAGGAAGGGGTAGAGGTGGTCGTGACCGCAGTACTGTTGGTGATAGTGTTACTTCTCTGAGCCCTGCGTAGCTCCCTGTAAAACACACAATATGAATGCATTATTAATTGATACCTATGTATTTGCAGTGTGCATAAAACCAGTGTAGTCTGGGGACCCCCAGGGGTCCTTGACGGGATTATGGGGGGGGGGGGGGCAGCAGCAAATAGGCCTATATAGCATCACAATCATTTTAACTATAGCCTACTTTATCCATTCATACTATTCACAAATTGCAGATCTGCAAGCTCACAGCATGCCACTTCTTGCAGCGCTGCGAGCTTACCTGCTATTTGAAATTGTTATAGAAAATATCGAAACTGTTTGGACATTTTTGAATAAAGATTGTTATTGTTGTTTTATTTTCCAAAAATCTTCTCGTCTGGGGTCCCCGTCACAGAACAATTTTTAGATGAGGGTCTGGCACCAAATAAATATCAATTTGGGGGTCCTTGATTTGAAGATGTTTAAGAACCACTGCAGCTTGTATACATCAGTGAAACAGTAATAAACATGCTTTTGTGTAACGTGGAGAATGAATGTTTGCTTAAAACCCATTCTGGGCGGGAACCCCTTTTGGTGTTTTAACTAAGCATTATGTTATACTTTAGCTATTGAAAAATAGCAGATCTACAAGCTCATAGCGCGCCACTGAGTGGCGCGCTACGAGCTTGTAGGTCTGCTATTTTTGAAAAATCGTGAAAATGCGGCACAAATCTTTGAATATATATTCTTTCAGAAGACTTTTTTTTTTATTTCGACGTCAGGCCTAAATGGGTTAAAAAAGGGTGACGCCCCAAAATAAATATTTGAAACATACGACATATTTTTGACCATTCACAAAATATCGCAACTCACTCTAGTTCCTTAATCCTCTGCATCACCCAGGGCTGTTTCCAGTGGCTGCACACCTGTCCTTCGGTGGTCTCAAAGCTGGAGGTGGACAAAACAAAAAGGAGAAGATGCAATCACAATGGTCACCTGGTCACATTGTCAGCCGAAACTATGGATAATGTATGGGATTAATAGACTCATCTTGGACCCTGGAGATGATCATTAAGATGCCAAAATGCAACCTGTTCATGCACTTATATTGTAAGATATGTTACTTTCACTTTACTTAGCTGTGCTGTACTGTAGCATGTGGACAGGCAATACCTTCTTATAGCAGTCAGTTATGTTGTTGTAATGAGGAGATTCCAAAAAGTACTTTGTATAGCCTACTTGTTTTTTTCTGATTCTAATACATCAACTATATTCATAAATGTATTATATAACCACTAACTGTAACTGTTACTCGGTTTAGTAGTAGTAGTAGTAGTAGTAGTAGGCCTAGTAGTAGTAGTAGCTAGTTTATTTGGTCATAAGATTATTATTAATATGTCACACCATATTAGACCAAAAGGTATATTTAGCATTTCGCCTCCAATTCAAAAGTCAATGGAAACAAGAAAAAAGAAAACAACAACACAACACATTTTTTCTTCTTTTTGAGTGGTGTAAACCACTCCTACAACTGGCTTTGTTAGTTTGTCTGTCTGTCTGTTCGTACCAAAAAATGAGCATGGTTGCTATGGTCACCCAGTTCACACGGGTGTGATTTCATTACGTCAGACATTACGTCAGACCACAGCTGATCAGTCTATATAAGACCTTACACCACTCAGTTCACACAGGTGTGATTTTTTTTTTTTTTACAAATGTGATCACTCAGATTTGAGTCTTACAGATTGATACTCTCGTATAGGGCGGCTATCGCTGTATTTAGCTACTTATACTGAAGCAGTTTTCAACAGATAGGCTACATCTCACTTGTACTTAACCCATTCTGGGCGGGAACCCCTTTTGGTGTTTTAACTAAGCATTATGTTATACTTTAGCTATTGAAAAATAGCAGATCTGCTATTTCTGAAAAATCGTGAAAGACCTTTTTTTTTTTTTTCCTAAATGGGTTAATGGGAGGTTTCTTACATGACAGCGCGGACACAGGGCAGGTTCCTCTTCTGGATCCTGTAGCCCAGGATGGGAGCGCTGACGCTCCTGATGGACGCCTCTGTGCAGCAGGTGGTCGGCTTATGTGGGGCTCCTGATGAAACCAAACAGGCATTTTACATTAAGAATTGTGAAGCACTGAGAAAACTGTTGCGCCTTTCTTCGGGGGGGGGGTAGTAGCGGTGCTACTGAAAATTTCTGACGAGCCGAAATCATTTGGCACTACAGAAACAGTGGTAAAATAGGAGTATGAATCGGCCCTTACCGTCTCCTCCCGTAGCCATCATCACCAGGGCCAGAACTCCGCTCAGGAGAGCCAGACAGAGCAGTCTTCTGCAGCACAGTTCCATGGTTTAGAATGGGGCTGATGTGTTCCGGAAGCTTCTTAATAGCAGAGGCAGAGAGAGGGCTTGGGGCCTGTTCAGATAGGACACGTACGGTGACTGAATTGATCTCCCTAAGGGCCAGAGCCACAGCTTTTATACTCACAAAAAGAGGAACCGAGAATGCCGCCCTCCGGATCTGGTCCATGCAACGTCTTCCTGATGAGGATGATGGTGAGGTGTATGGGCAGTGGTTCCCAAAGTGGGGTCCGGGGACCCCCAGGGGTCCTTGAGGGAGTTCCAGGGGGTCCCCAGCTAAATGATAGTTAGGTCTAGTAGGACTATAGTAAATGATAAAAAAAAGAAATCGCTATAAAATGTTGTAAAAAATATATATATTTAGCACCATGCCAGGGTGACCCTGGTCAGCCAGATTTTCCACAGAAATTCACCATGTGGGAAGTTGACGAGAAATGCATGCATCAGCATGTTGTGTGCTCTCAGGAAGCTTCATATACTGCAGTGCATTAGTGGGGCAATACTTTAGATTAGAATAAATACTGTGTATGCACAGTTAATAGATCATTCACAAATGCTTGGTTAATGAGTTATTAATGACTTGATGATTGCTGTAATAACGTCCATTGCAAACACTCTGTTGCCAAGTCCTCTTTCTATTCCAAGTATCTGATTTTGTACCTTGACCTCATGCCATTCTTCTAGGGTTTCAATGTATATAAAAAACAAAGAGGTCAAGGAAACATGAAGTTGATATTCTTCCCAGCATCCAACACATTGTTAGTAAGTACATTTTGCTAGCTAAACTGTAGGTGCAGGATGGTGCTAGGTGGTTTAAGCATACTGTGTAGGGTGCTAGGTGGTTTAAGCATACTGTAGGGTGCTAGGTGGTTTAAGCATACTGTGTAGGGTGCTAGGTGGTTTAAGCATACTGTAGGGTGCTAGGTGGTTTAAGCATACTGTGTAGGGTGCTAGGTGGTTTAAGCATACTGTAGGGTGCTAGGTGGTTTAAGCATACTGTAGGGTGCTAGGTGGTTTAAGCATACTGTGTAGGGTGCTAGGTGGTTTAAGCATACTGTAGGGTGCTAGGTGGTTTAAGCATACTGTAGGGTGCTAGGTGCTTTTACTGTGTAGGGTGCTAGGTGGTTTAAGCATACTGTAGGGTGCTAGGTGCTTTAAGCATACTGTGTAGGGTGCTAGGTGGTTTAAGCATACTGTGTAGGGTGCTAGGGGGTTTAAGCATACTGTGTAGGGTGCTAGGGGGTTTAAGCATACTGTGTAGGGTGCTAGGTGGTTTAAGCATACTGTGTAGGGTGCTAGGGGGTTTAAGCATACTGTGTAGGGTGCTAGGGGGTTTAAGCATACTGTAGGGTGCTAGGTGGTTTAAGCATACTGTGTAGGGTGCTAGGGGGTTTAAGCATACTGTAGGGTGCTAGGGGGTTTAAGCATACTGTAGGGTGCTAGGTGGTTTAAGCATACTGTGTAGGGTGCTAGGGGGTTTAAGCATACTGTAGGGTGCTAGGTGGTTTAAGCATACTGTAGGGTGCTAGGTGCTTTAAGCATACTGTGTAGGGTGCTAGGTGGTTTAAGCATACTGTGTAGGGTGCTAGGTGCTTTAAGCATACTGTGTAGGGTGCTAGGTGCTTTAAGCATACTGTAGGGTGCTAGGTGGTTTAAGCATACTGTAGGGTGCTAGGTGGTTTAAGCATACTGTAGGGTGCTAGGTGGTTTAAGCATACTGTGTAGGGTGCTAGGGGGTTTAAGCATACTGTGTAGGGTGCTAGGTGGTTTAAGCATACTGTGTAGGGTGCTAGGGGGTTTAAGCATACTGTAGGGTGCTAGGGGGTTTAAGCATACTGTAGGGTGCTAGGTGGTTTAAGCATACTGTGTAGGGTGCTAGGGGGTTTAAGCATACTGTAGGGTGCTAGGTGGTTTAAGCATACTGTGTAGGGTGCTAGGTGGTTTAAGCATACTGTGTAGGGTGCTAGGTGGTTTAAGCATACTGTAGGGTGCTAGGTGGTTTAAGCATACTGTGTAGGGTGCTAGGTGGTTTAAGCATACTGTGTAGGGTGCTAGGTGGTTTAAGCATACTGTAGGGTGCTAGGTGGTTTAAGCATACTGTAGGGTGCTAGGTGCTTTAAGCATACTGTGTAGGGTGCTAGGTGGTTTAAGCATACTGTGTAGGGTGCTAGGGGGTTTAAGCATACTGTGTAGGGTGCTAGGTGGTTTAAGCATACTGTGTAGGGTGCTAGGTGGTTTAAGCATACTGTGTAGGGTGCTAGGGGGTTTAAGCATACTGTGTAGGGTGCTAGGGGGTTTAAGCATACTGTGTAGGGTGCTAGGGGGTTTAAGCATACTGTAGGTTGCTAGGTGGTTTAAGCATACTGTGTAGGGTGCTAGGTGGTTTAAGCATACTGTGTAGGGTGCTAGGTGCTTTATTAAGCATACTGTGTAGGGTCCTAGGTGGTTTAAGCATACTGTGTAGGGTGCTAGGGGGTTTAAGCATACTGTGTAGGGTGCTAGGTGGTTTAAGCATACTGTAGGGTGCTAGGGGGTTTAAGCATACTGTGTAGGGTGCTAGGGGGTTTAAGCATACTGTAGGGTGCTAGGGGGTTTAAGCATACTGTGTAGGGTGCTAGGTGGTTTAAGCATACTGTGTAGGGTGCTAGGTGGTTTAAGCATACTGTAGGGTGCTAGGGGGTTTAAGCATACTGTGTAGGGTGCTAGGGGGTTTAAGCATACTGTAGGGTGCTAGGGGGTTTAAGCATACTGTGTAGGGTGCTAGGTGGTTTAAGCATACTGTGTAGGGTGCTAGGTGGTTTAAGCATACTGTAGGGTGCTAGGTGGTTTAAGCATACTGTAGGGTGCTAGGTGGTTTAAGTATATGTAGTAGGTTTTAGGTGCTAGCCTTGTAAACTCTCCCGGTCGCAAAATTCAAGTTAGGTGTAGAGAGGGTTGAATAAATAAAGGTGACAGCTTACATGGTGTAGAAAATGCAATGCTCATTGTAGATGAGCATTATCTTTTCTAGTGTAAATCGCAATTATGCAATGTGAAAGATTGGTGCACATCAGCCGACACCAAGTCAACTCGGGACTCCTGGATCGCTGCCATGATCGCTGCCCGGCAAATTAATAAATGACGACTTACACAATTTACAAGAAAGAGAACTCCCTCCTCTTTCAATTCTCCACTCACTCCCATTCATACGGGAATCCCTATTTCGTAATTGTACCACATTGCTTCCCTCTGCCTAGTCATTTCTGCTTTTCACTTATGAAGAACTGTAGCATTCATTGTCAATGTATCCTCTCTCAATTAGATCACTGCAACTTCACCCAAGTTACTCCTGTCCTGTCTCAGCCGAAGCTCACTAGCATCACCTAAATATCACCCACCTAAATAAGTCTACAAATTAACTAAGGTCCTTGACATTTGACCTATTCCTTTCCAAATGGTAATCACGCATAACTGGATAATATCCAACAAGTTCCATGAAAATCTATATATACTATGTTCTCATTATGTTCTATATGTGCTCATGGACACCAGGCAGGGGCCTTTGTGTGGCTGCAGGCATGGAATGATGCAACCACGCTTAAATGGATCCATGTCTGAATCCTCACTGCATGGTCATTTAACTTTGAGACTTAAATGACCAGATGGATGTCAGCGATGGACCTGCTGAACCAGCGTTTACCTACCGGGGTCGGCGGCTTCAGAGAAGTGGGGCCTGTGGCAGACTGCCGCCCACATAATCAACACCTGTCCCCTGTACGGACCACCTTCAGAGGAGGCTATGGGCTGTACGGACCACCTTCAGAGGAGGCTATGGCCTGTACGGACCACCTTCAGAGGAGGCTATGGGCTGTACGGACCACCTTCAGAGGAGGCTATGGCCTGTACGGACCACCTTCAGAGGAGGCTATGGGCTGTACGGACCACCTTCAGAGGAGGCTATGGGCTGTACGGACCACCTTCAGAGGAGGCTATGGGCTGTACGGACCACCTTCAGAGGAGGCTATGGGCTGTACGGACTACCTTCAGAGGAGGCTATGGGCTGTACGGACCACCTTCAGAGGAGGCTATGGGCTGTACGGACCACCTTCAGAGGAGGCTATGGGCTGTACGGACCACCTTCAGAGGAGGCTATGGGCTGTACGGACCACCTTCAGAGGAGGCTATGGCCTGTACGGACCACCTTCAGAGGAGGCTATGGGCTGTACGGACCACCTTCAGAGGAGGCTATGGCCTGTACGGACCACCTTCAGAGGAGGCTATGGGCTGTACGGACCACCTTCAGAGGAGGCTATGGGCTGTACGGACCACCTTCAGAGGAGGCTATGGGCTGTACGGACCACCTTCAGAGGAGGCTATGGCCTGTACGGACCACCTTCAGAGGAGGCTATGGGCTGTACGGACCACCTTCAGAGGAGGCTATGGCCTGTACGGACCACCTTCAGAGGAGGCTATGGCCTCTTCCTAGAGGGACCGGAAAGGCGGAGACGAGGGCGTGGCTAAATTACACTGAGTTGGTCATTTGATGCTGATGATACACGAAAGAAGAAGAACAACAAAAGCTTTAGCAGTTCTGGCTCTAAAAATGGATTATTTTACATACAAATGCATCCTTGATATCCCGTCGCAAACCAATGGGTGAGCTGACTGTCAACCTGCCTATAGTTCTCTGAACATTAACCCTAACCCCAAGCCTAATCCTAAACTGAGAGAAGACATACTATAGGGCTGAGGGAACATAGCCATGATCCAGTCAAACTAATGCTGTTTAAAACCCAATAGGGGGTCGGATATAAAGCGAAAGATTGGTTGTTTTTGTCTGCTCATTTCTTGTGCAATCACTTCCAATTTCACTAGCTTATTTCACCTGTAGCCTATGGGTTCTTCTCTCTCCCGGTTGTATGCAAATGCAGTTTCTCATGACTAAGAGCTTTAGCAACGTGTAGACCCATGTTACTGAACAAACACTGTACAGTCTACAGCAATGATAAACATAAGAATGAAAAGATATATTTAACTTTGTAATACCAATAATATCACTTACAGCACCATAGCTTAAACAGTTTAATGACTATACGTATGTAGCGTAATGCAGATAAAGAGGCCAATCTTAGCTGTTGGAGTGTGTAGTGGAGTCATAGCTGAACTCACATGACCATATTTGGAGGGAGAGGATGTTGGGAGGATTTGTGGTCTGTGAATGGAAGTCTGTGGGTTCATATCTTCCTTCTCCTTTTTAATGAGAGAGAGAGAGAGAGAGAGAGAGAGAGGTGTGTGTGTGTGTGTGTGTGTGTGTGTGTGTGCGTGCGTGCGTGCGTGTGTGCTGAGGCAATAGGAAGGTGTCACATGACCATGCCAACCGAAGCCATATGACTCTACATGGCACATGACAAACATCACTGTACTGAATCCCCCCCCCCCCCCCCCTCTCTCTCTCTCTCTCTCTCTCAGAATCACACTGAGTCACACTGAGTATACCTTTTTTGGCTTCTTCCTCACAGAAGAAGTGGTTTGGGCTGCCAACCCTCTCCGCCCCAGCAGGCCGCCGTCTCTCTAGGGCCGTAAGGGCAAAAAACGGCATGAATTATCTGGGTGACGCAGTGTTGACAATCGATACCTCTGTTTAACGCTATCAAAGCCACCCTTGGGAGTTGCAACTCCCTTCCCAGACCCCTTGTTAGGATGTTTAGACATTTATTTTAATTTAAAGATCACTGGGTGTATGAGCTGCCCAGCGTGGAGGTCCTCTACACCCAGCACTGCCTAAAATAAATCCCTGAGGATTATTGAAGACCCCACCGACCCACCCCCACAAAATACTATTTTCATCCCAACAAGTCAAAAAGGATGAATGGGGTACAAGGTCCTCCCAGTACGCACAAGCAGGCTGAGGAACAGTTTCTTCCCACAGGCTGTCAGGATGCTAAATGCAAAGTGACTGTGAATGTGCAATAACCTTCCGTACTCTGCACTATGCACTTTGAGTACACTGCACTATGCACTTTTTGACAGATTGCCCTGTGGTTTTATTGTTCAGTGTTTTTAGGTTTTTACCATGTTTTATGTCATGTTTTAACTTGTATTATATTGGAGCTTCCGAGCGTAAGATTTTCACATGTATGTACCTGACCGTGCAACTGTCTATAAGTGACAATAAAGTGAATCTGAATCTCAACCGGGCAAAGGAAAACGCTAGCCCCTTGTTTGCTGTGCTTGCTGTGTTTTGGTTGTTTTGTTGTTTTGAATGTTACGCAGAATTACCCAAGACAATTCAGTGATGAAGGGCATCATAATTGTAGGGCCTATACCCAATTAAAGCCTTGATGATGCGGCATATGAATCCGACAGTATAGCCTACTTATTGGAATAAGTAGGCTGATGTATCCTGTTTGGTTTTGTTCAGTTGTGTTTGATGTATCCATATTTTATTCAAACTCGAAGTAGGGGGGGGGGGGGGGGGGACGACGACGACAACAACATAAAGCAACACAGGGGATAAGAGTTTTTATTTTATTTTCTTATCACCCGGTTTAGACCACGCCTAGAGCGGATCACACGGGCCATTTAGGAACACAGACCATGGTTTCCCTCCGAGGTGGAAAGCCTGGTGACGCGAGGTTAGTTACCCCTGCACGTTTTTCAGATTTACTATAATGATAACAGCTTGACGGGAAACTGAATGTATAAGCAAACGGACATAACCACATCCTGTTGAAAAGGTTAAGGCGGGGAAAGTTGATGTGTCAAAATAGAGAGAGAGAGAGCGAGAGAGAGAGAGAGAAAGAGAGAGAGAGAGAGAGAGAGAGAGAGAGAGAGAGCGAGCGAGAGAGAGAGCGAGAGAGAGAGTGAGAGAGAAGACATGTTGTTCAGTGGCGGTCCAGTTCAGAATGAAGTGTGAGTCATTGTATGGACATATATGAACACGCGTGCGTGCGTTATTATAGATTATCATCTATAATCTATAATCATAATCTATAATAATAATCTATAATCTATAATCATCCACGCTGGCAATCATACATGTATGACTCACTTCCTGTTGTCTTGCCACAACGCTGAGGAAGGCCCATGTGGCTGAAACGCGCCCGTTGTCTCGTCAGCGGTAATACAACACGTGAAAGGGACATTTATTAAAGGGACATTTCACCCTTTTTGCAAAAAAAAGATGTTAATGACGTTTAGAAGATTTAGAACACTTTCTTGGGGGTCTTTATGTGTGTAATATGTAGTTTCAGATATTTTAGATTTTAGCAGTGAGCCCAGTGTCTCTGATGTCATGGACACTGGGCTCACTTCCTTCCTGGACTACATGTTGTCTCAGTAAGACAGCCCTCCCCCTGTCCACAAGGAGGAGCAGTGCACCAAAGCATTTTGGTAATTGCAGTCCAGGAAGTAAGTGAGCCCAGTGTCATCAGAGACACTGGGCTCACTGCTACAATCTAATATCTAAAACCACAAATTACAAAGTGTTATAAATCTTCTAAACGTCATTAACATATATTTCCTTGCAAAGAGGGTGAAGTGTCCCTTTAAGTGTTGGCGCTTCCTGCTTTCCATTTTGCATGTATTGAGCCTTGCACCTATAGCAATACTCTTCTAAATTGGAGTGAGAGAAGACATCATATTATACAAAGTTTGTTTTTTGTTAAAGGTTTGCAACTCCATGACATCTACAACACATCCAAACTCATCCTTTCCAAGATGGATGGCCACAGCCAGGACCTCTGCCATGACCTCTGCCATGACCCCTGTCATGACTCCTGTCATGACCCCTGCCATGACCCCTGTCATGACCCCTGCCGTGACCCCTGCCATGACCTCTGCCAACAGTGCCAAGCCAACACCAGAGGGGGACGTTCGACTGGTAAACGGAGGGGACACATCATGCTCCGGTAGAGTGGAGATCTACTTCCGTGGACATTGGGGGACAGTGTGTGATGATGCCTGGGACATGAACGATGCCTGGGTGGTGTGTCGACAGTTAAGGCTTATTCATAGTCTGGATTTTCGGTGGTGAGGTGACCACCGCTCCGGTGGTGAGGTGACCACCGGAGCTGAAATAACGTTGAGCGGCGGTGAGTAAAAAACAGAGAGAAGGGCTGGGGCAGTGGCGGTGGTTTGCTCTTCATCGCGGCTTGTGACGTAATGTTGTAGTTCGGTGGTCACCTCACCACCGAAAATCCAGACTATGAATAACGCTTTTGGGTGTGGCGAGGCGTGTCTGTCTATGTGTGTATGAGCACGGAAGTACCAATACCGCTGGATGGCACTAGTGTTGTGACACATGACACATGACACATGGCACGCACGCACGCACGCACGCACGCACGCACGCACGCACGCACGCACGCACGCACGCACGCACGCACGCACGCACGCACGCACGCAGAGGCCAGGAGGGAGGGGTTGTACAGTACAGTACAGTACAGTACAGTACAGTACAGTACAGTACAGTACAGTACAGTACAGTACAGTACAGTACAGTACAGTACAGTACAGTACAGTACGTGTAGTACAGTATCTACAAGCTCGTAGCGCGGCATCGAGTGGTGCGCTACGAGCTTGTAGGTCTGCTATTTTTGAAAAATCGTGAAAATGCGGCACAAATCTTTGAATTTATATTTTAAGAAGTCTGTGAATTGTGAAGGGAAATGTAAATTGTGTTACTTTTGACTCCAGTCAGGCTTTTTCATAGCTAATTAGTGTTTGTTTTTTAGATCAAGTTTACAATAAGTAAAGTAATTGATTGATTGATTGATACGTTTTCACAGTATGCAGAATGGGTTAATTTCAAACGAAAGCACAAGTAAAAGAATGGGTCCGGTTTAAGATTATTGTAGGTGTTTATGGGTCTGATGGTTGGACAGGTTCTAGCCCTAGAATTTGTCTAGGTTGCTCCTTCTCACTCCCAGGTGTTATGCATGAGCATTAATCAATGATTCTTTTTGTATATTTGCTCTTGTATCTGTCATTGTAATATTTGCCTGATGAAGACCTTGTAGGTCGAAAAGTTGCAATTTGTTTTCTCTAAATAAAGTAAGTCTCAGAGCTCTAGAAACTAGTGTGCGGATGGTCTTTCTCTTCCTTGAAGCAAACTGACATAACCACATCCTGTTGAAAAGGTATTTTCTTTAAGGGCAGAGTCGATAGATAGAGATAGAGAAGACAAGACATCTTGTTCAGTGACGGTCTAGTTCAGAATGAAGTGTGAGTGATTCTGTCTACAGGCAGATAATATGAATCAAATCGTGACGTTGGTCTTCCTCTTGATCTGCAGCTCAGGTACAGTAGGACTCTCCTTTAATAATTGTTTGTCAGTTGGTTTGATAACATCAGTGATCGTCCTAAGATCACTCATTACGGGCAAAATTTGACTTGCTTTCAGTTTCAGCTTACTACAGGTTGTGGTGTGTGTGTGTGTGTGTGTGTGTGTGTGTGTGTGTGTGTGTGTGTGTGTGTGTTTTATTATTTTAACCAAAGTTGATAGACACCACATTATCCATCCATCCATCCATCTTCACCCGCTTATCCGTAGTCGGGTCGTGGGGGCAACAGCTCCACCAGAGTGTCTGTCGTAGAAAAGCGGAGCAGCATTGACTGACCAGGCGGCTGTCGACTCACGGGCATCTAAACATATATGTATTCGCTCCTAAAATGTTAATATAAAACTGTATTATGTAGCCTATATACATGTAAAAAAAAGAAAAAGAGATTTCCAACTTTACAAGCAATTAAAATGGCGCAATTAAAAACAATATAACATGTTTACAATGTACAAGTTTATGCTTAATCAGCAAGGCCTTGTTAAACATATATATGCGAGCCACTTGTGAGATGATTCGGGAGAGCAGCGTCAGATGCCTATAATCCCTGTGATATTTAAAAAATATATTTAGGCATAAATTGACTGCACACCTTTATTTCCAAGTGACAATGACAAGCATAGGCTTATAGCTTGCCTATTTTCAATTGTAGGCTATAGAGCTATAGGTGGAAGGGGCTTACTCATTTAAATAAGTGCTTTAACGAGTTTCGAATTGCAGCCGTCCGTAGGTGCCAGTTTCGAATTGCAGCCGTCCGTAGGTGCCCTTTGAGAGCGGTTTTGAAGGAGTCAAGGAATTTGCATGTCTTAATGACTGTTGGTAGGGCGTTCCACATTTTGGTGGCATAGGAGCGAAAATAATTTAGTCCCTTGTTTGTGCAGAATCTGGGTTGTACATGGTTCGTTGCACTCCCTCTGGTGTTGTGGGTGTGGACTTCGTTAACATTAAGGAAGTATCTAGACAGGTACATGGGTATCTTGGTGGAGTATCGAATCTTGTGGACCAGACCCATTGCAAGATGCTGTACTCTGTCGTTGACCCTAAGCCATTCCAGTCTGTCAAAGTGGGCAGGGGTGAGGTGGGTTCGGGGGGTGAGGCCAAGTAGGAGCCTGACCAGTTTGTTTTGGGAAGTCTGGAGCCTAGTTTTAAGGGCCTTTGAGGTGCTGTGGTACCAGGAGGTGCATGCATAGTCAAAGAAACCTTATACGAGGGCTCCTGTTAAGGTCTTCAAGGTGTTTTTGTTGACCAGTGAGGAGATCCTGTAAAGGAATCTTGTTCTTTGGTTGACTTTTTTGATTACGTTGGTGGCCATTTTATCACCGGAAAGATTAGCCTCCAGGATGGAACCTAGGTAGGTAATTTTATCTTTACTTGTGATAACATTATCACCCACTCTAACCAAGAAGCCATTTGCCTTGCTGAGATTACTATTAGATCCAAAGAGAATGGATTCAGTTTTTCCCAGGTGTAAAGTTTGTTATCAGCGAGCCAGGTGGAGATTCTACCGAGGGCCTTTTCAACTGAGGGCCTTTTCAACCTGTAGTTTGTTCCTGTCCGAGACCAGCAGTGCCGAGTCATCTGCAAACAGGAACAAGTTGCAGTCACAAGCTGAAGTCATGTCGTTTACATATATTAGGAACAGTCCTAGTATGCTTCCTTGTGGAACGCCACAGCTCACTGGGAGGGGGGGGCAGTGTTCCGTTCACTTCCACCATCTGTTCTCTCCCCTCCAGGTAGGATTGCATCCAGCTCACTGATGTGCTATCGAAACCAATTGCTTTTAGCTTGTTAACCAGTATGGAGTGGTTCACAGTGTCAAAAGCCTTTTGGAGGTCCAGCATGACCATGCCGCAGTATTTGCCAGCATCCACCTCTTGTTTGATGTGGTCGCTCAAATAGATAAGGCATGTGTCAGTGGAGTGGGATGTTCTGAAGCCAGATTGGAACTCGTACATTAATTTATTAGTGGCAAGATACTTTACAACCTGTTCATAGACTATCACTTTCGAGATGGAGCTTAGAATAGAAATAGGGCGGTAGTTGCCGGGGTCTAATTTACTCCCTTTCTTGTGCAGGGGGGTTACTTTGGCCAGTTTGAAATCTTGGGGGACCTGTCCCTGGAGCTATAGAGATGGCTGAGTCTCTGAGAAATTTGGAGGGAATATTGTCATGGCCAGTGGCCTTGTGGGGTTGGAGGGCACTCAGTTTCTTAAGTACCTCATCAGTTGTTACCATAACTAGTTTAAAGTTCTGTTCTTTGACTATATAGAAGTGTCTATTTGTACGTCTCTAAATGTTTTGATGAATTGAACATGGTGGACCCTCTTGTAAACAAGTGTAATGCTTAATTGGGTCGTCCACTCACAGTTAACAGTCTTTGTATTGAGTTTGTGCTTGAAATGTACTGTAATTCTGCAAACTGTTAATAAATATTTCAATCAATCAATCACCCGACCACATAAATAGAGCGTATAGAAAAAAAGTGGGGTGGGCAGGGCGTTAACATGTCCTTGGTAGAGATAGAGAAGGACACGATACATCCAGTGCTGTGCGCCGCATGTTCTCTACCGTTAAACGCCCATTATGTGGTTGTAGCCTACCGACCGGATGGATGGATGGTCGGCGCGACCAGAAGCCGCTGCACGGCGCGTTGTCGCTCGCGGTACGTCGGGACAGTCAGTGACAATGAAAACACATGTATTCTAATTAAATTTCACCGTTCGCTCAATCGCATCGCTGGCAGTGTGGATGAGGTGTTATTCAGGGGAAGAAAAAAAAACGTCGTTGTGGAAATTGAACTCAATGCAAGTGAAACTTTTGGGAGAAGATTTTGAGACACCTGTTACAGTGAGCTTTCTGTTAACCCACGGACCACGGCAACACATACTGTAGGCCTATAAGAGCCTGCATGGCCAAAAATGAAGATTAATCGACGATTAAATGTATTAAAATGTGTTCTTATTGTAGGCTACTGAGTAATAATAGAAGTAAGAAATGTCTATGTGACGATATATCGTCATATGCTTTGTTTGAACGGTACCAGGTCATCTCGCCCCTTTGCCAACTCACCCCAGCTTTTTTCCGCCGACCTCACGCCGACAGCTCGGAGCTTTATTTTGTTTTACTGAGAATAAGGTTAGAAATAAGTTTAGGGTTAGGCATAGTTTTACTGGGGTTAAGTTTAGGAATAGGGTTAGGTTTAGGCATCGTTTTACTGAGGTTGAGGTTAGGAATAGGGTTAGGTTTAACCGTTTAAGCATAATTTACTTAGATTACTTTAGGAATACCAGGCCACGCTGTTCCGCCGGCTGTACGAGCGGGGCGAGTTGGTAAAGGGGCGAGCAGTCTCATATCCGTTTGAGTTCAGGCTAGCCTCGTTCCCAATCCCAGCTTTAGTCATCTGCGAAGAGAAAAGAGTCCATGCAGGGCACTGTTCTTTTGGCAAATCTAAGTGAGCAAATATAAGACTTCCGGGGGACGATCTCTTCAAAATAAGAGTACCCTCTAGAGTATTGAAAAAAAGATTAATTTGCACATTAAAACTATAAATTAAGCATTTAAACGATGCTATAGGACACACATTATGTTTCTGTGTAAAAATAAGTAATAAGTAATGTTTCTGTGTAAAGATAAGTAATTAAAAAGTTATCTAAATGGATAAATGCTATTCACTGGAGAGCATGGACTTTATAAAGTGGACGCTGGACAAAAATCCCTGCTATGTTTCGACTAGTGTGACATACGCACGCGTCCGGGGAGACCTCCTCTACAACACCACACTGTCCGCTAAGCAGCAGAGGTGTAAAACAAAAATTGGCACCAGGTCAAAGGTAAAAAAACTTAAAAAAACTTCCCATTTCCAGACTACAGTGGACTAAAGTGGACGCTGGACAAAAATCCCTGCTATGTTTCGACTAGTGTGACATATGCACGCGTCCGGGGAGACCTCCTCTACAACACCACACTGTCCGCTAAGCAGCAGAGGTGTAAAACAAAAATTGGCACCAGGTCACAGGTAAAAAAACTTAAAAAAACTTCCCATTTCCAGACTACAGTGGACTAAAGTGGACGCTGGACAAAAATCCCTGCTATGTTTCGACTAGTGTGACATATGCACGCGTCCGGGGAGACCTCCTCTACAACACCACACTGTCCGCTAAGCAGCAGAGGTGTAAAACAAAAATTGGCACCAGGTCACAGGTCAAAAAACATAAAAACACTTCCCATTTCCAGACTACAGTGGACTAAAGTGGACGCTGGACAAAAATCCCTGCTATGTTTCGACTAGTGTGACATACGCACGCGTCCGGGGAGACCTCCTTTACAACACCACACTGTCCGCTAAGCAGCAGAGGTGTAAAACAAAAATTGGCACCAGGTCAGATGTAAAAAAACTTAAAAAAACTTCCCATTTCCAGTACTACCATTACCATTCATGCAGACATTAGTGTTCCAACACCAGTAATTACAATGTCTGTTGTTACATTTTTGTTTTACACCTCTGCTGCTTAGCGGACAGTGTGGTGTTGTAGAGGAGGTCTCCCCGGACGCGTGCATATGTCACACTAGTCGAAACATAGCAGGGATTTTTGTCCAGCGTCCACTTTAGTCCACTGTAGTCTGGAAATGGGAAGTTTTTTTAAGTTTTTTTACATCTGACCTGGTGCCAATTTTTGTTTTACACCTCTGCTGCTTAGCGGACAGTGTGGTGTTGTAGAGGAGGTCTCCCCGGACGCGTGCGTATGTCACACTAGTCGAAACATAGCAGGGATTTTTGTCCAGCGTCCACTTTAGTCCACTGTAGTCTGGAAATGGGAAGTTTTTTTAAGTTTTTTTACCTGTGACCTGGTGCCAATTTTTGTTTTACACCTCTGCTGCTTAGCGGACAGTGTGGTGTTGTAGAGGAGGTCTCCCCGGACGCGTGCATATGTCACACTAGTCGAAACATAGCAGGGAATTTTGTCCAGTGTCCACTTTAGTCCACTGTAGTCTGGAAATGGGAAGTTTTTTTATGTTTTTTGACCTGTGACCTGGTGCCAATTTTAGTTTTACACCTCTGCTGCTTAGCGGACAGTGTGGTGTTGTAGAGGAGGTCTCCCCGGAGGCGTGCATATGTCACACTAGTCGAAACATAGCAGGGAATTTTGTCCAGTGTCCACTTTAGTCCACTGTAGTCTGGAAATGGGAAGTTTTTTTATGTTTTTTGACCTGTGACCTGGTGCCAATTTTTGTTTTACACCTCTGCTGCTTAGCGGACAGTGTGGTGTTGTAGAGGAGGTCTCCCCGGACGCGTGCATATGTCACACTAGTCGAAACATAGCAGGGATTTTTGTCCAGCGTCCACTTTAGTCCACTGTAGTCTGGAAATGGGAAGTTTTTTTATGTTTTTTGACCTGTGACCTGGTGCCAATTTTTGTTTTACACCTCTGCTGCTTAGCGGACAGTGTGGTGTTGTAGAGGAGGTCTCCCCGGACGCGTGCATATGTCACACTAGTCGAAACATAGCAGGGATTTTGTCCAGCATCCACTTTATTAAGTCCATGCACTCCAGTGAATGGACTTGGGCACTCCAGTGCATGGACTTGGGCATTTATCCATTTAGATAACTTTTTTACGTTATTTAATTACTTATTTTTACACAGAAACATAATGTGTGTCTTCACAATAACTGTAATGTAATAACAATACTAATAATGTAATGTAATAATTATTTAATTAACCACGCTTTTATTCTGAAAGCAACCGGATGTCTTAAATTTGCTAGCTCTCTGGCAGGAAGTTCTAGATTTGCCAAAAGAACGGAGCCTTCATGCAGTTTCTCACCAATTGACTTCCGACACGTTCTGAGGTTGCTATGGTAACTACAGTATTATGATGTCTGGACCATAGACGTGTGCAATAATGTGGTGTCGGCGCGCCCTCTTGTGGTGGATGATGGATCATCATCTGGCCTATATCCTGAGTCCTGCGTCCTGACTGACTGGCCTGCATTACATGCATCATTTTCTATTTTTACAAAAAAGCCCTAATAATACTAATAATATTCAAATCCCATCCTATGAGTGCTTTCTGTGCTGCTTTAGATAGCATCAGTGCTACTCCTTGAGTGTGGGGGGCGTTGTCCTCTTCATGACCGGAGTACAGGAGCATCTCTCCTGAGGACAGTCGTTTCTGTCCAGACTGTGTCCATCTTGACTCACTTATTCCAAGCAGCGTGAGATTGTTGCTCCTCATCACTGCTGCTACTTGGAATGTCTTCCCTGTCTCATACATGGTCCTCACATTCCATGTACCGATGTGAGCGGCCCTGGTCGAAAGAAGGGTGGTCGGCCATGTCGCTTCCAGAGACTTCTGGCTTTCACCACATGGCATCATAGACCTTCTTATTGAAGACCCCTCTCTTCCCTGGGCCAAGGTGTTGATGTCTTGTTGATCTCTTGTTGGCGTTTCTGTAACAAGGAAGTGTTTTACGGGGTGGGGTTGTTAGCCCCACGCCCAACCCCCAACCTGGAGGGCCAGGTGCTACTTTTCGTCCGGCCTCTACTACAGAAACCTGCCCGGCATGGTTAAACCTGCTGAGGGTATGAACCCCCTCCGGTATAGCCTTCTGAGTCACGGAGGCACGCAAGCCTCTCCACCGCGACAAGGTAGCAGCACACGGAGAGGAATAAGGAATATAGAGGCAAAATAAAGCACCAAAAAGTGAATTAGTGACTAATGCATAGTAGTGGATGCCATGCCACTAGTGACGTCGGCTGGTCAGGGAGTTTGAAGGTGTGTGTATAGGTCAGTAGACTAGCTCAGATACAGTATGGAGTTTGAAGGTGTGTGTATAGGTCAGTAGACTAGCTCAGATACAGTAGATGAAGGTGTGTGTATAGGTCAGTAGACTAGCTCAGATACAGTAGATGAAGGTGTGTGTATAGGTCAGTAGACTAGCTCAGATACAGTAGATGGAGTTTGAAGGTGTGTGTATAGGTCAGTAGACTAGCTCAGATACAGTAGATGAAGGTGTGTGTATAGGTCAGTAGACTAGCTCAGATACAGTAGATGAAGGTGTGTGTATAGGTCAGTAGACTAGCTCAGATACAGTAGATGAAGGTGTGTGTATAGGTCAGTAGACTAGCTCAGATACAGTAGATGAAGGTGTGTGTATAGGTCAGTAGACTAGCTCAGATACAGTAGATGGGGAATGATTTTCCTTCTGTATCAGTATTTCCCAAATGTTTTTTTAGCCTGGCTAATAGTCGTGTGGTATTTGAGTCTGGAGATGCTGTGTATGGATCTTGTTTCCCGGGGGGCGGGTTCAAACATTTTCTCTTTGACGCAATTGGTCAGAGCTACTGTCAGTCAAAGGTCTCAAGCATT
The DNA here is from genome assembly GCF_951216825.1 of Electrona antarctica. Lineage (NCBI taxonomy): Eukaryota > Metazoa > Chordata > Actinopteri > Myctophiformes > Myctophidae > Electrona > Electrona antarctica. Next base: position 8,118,435 of record NC_136806.1, read on the forward strand.
GAACGTCACTGTACCAAAGCCCGCCCATATTGCATACCGTGTCCCGATTGGCTGATTCGGTCTGGCTTATTAGCCAGGCTACCAACGACCCCCTGCTATAAAATAGCAGGGGGTCGTTGGCAGTGCTCCACCAAGTGATGACACTGTGAGCTTTTAGCTGTGAGTTTAATGGCTTTGAGCTTTTATAGACAGAATAATATGAATAATGTGGTTCAAAATAATGATTGTGATCAATGTTCCCTCTAAAAGATTTTCGGTCTGAGCAAACACTCAAACCTCCTGAGCAGACATCAGCAACTACTGAGCAAACATACGTCAACTTGACACCTACTATCCAAACGTTAGATAATGCGAAGTGAGCGCCCCTCACTTCACACAGGTGTGATTGTTTTTCTTTTTTCCAAATGGATTTTGGTATACGAGTGAATCAATGAATAGTTACATAAGGTTACGCACTACAAGTTACAACATTTTTATTTTATATCAAGGTGGTAGGCTAGCAATTTAGTTAGTCTATATCAGTGGTTCTCAACCTTTTCAGGCTGTGACCCCCCAAAGTAATCATATTTGAACTGGGGACCCCCCACCCAGACAAGCAACAGAATGGTTCCACAGATACATATTGTGGAAATAGCCGATCTACAAGCTCGTTGTGAACTTGTAGGTCGGCTATTTTCACAATTGTTGCCTCTTTCTTTATTATTTAATAATCTGGCCGATTTTATAGCATGGTTTGCTGATTACTTTTGATGCAGTAATGGTATTTTTCCTTTAGAGCCTTTGAGGTATTATATAAAAGTATTAAATTGTCACTTCACTGTCATCTGGGGTCCCCCCAGAGAGATGCGTTTTGGTGAGCGGTGAGTCTCTTATCACCGCGGCTCAGTGACATCATGTTGTAGTTTTAGTAAAAACAGAGAGATGCGTTTGGGTGAGCGGTGAGTCTCTTATCACCGCGGCTCAGTGACATCATGTTGTAGTTTTAGTAAAAACAGAAAGATGCGTTTGGGTGAGCGGTGAGTCTCTTATCACCGCGGCTCAGTGACATCATGTTGTAGTTTTAGTAAAAACAGAGAGATGCGTTTGGGTGAGCGATGAGTCTCTCACCACCGTGGCTCAGTGACGTCATATTGTAGTTTTCGGTGGTCAGCTCTTCACCGAAAACGAGTATGAATAAGGCCTTTACATGATTCCACTATACTTTAACTGTTCAACTTGACTGACATGCGTTTCTCTCCACAGCCCAAGAGGTGAAGTACCTTCCACCACGAGACAGAGGCATCCGCGTGGAACTGTCCCCAGACTACCGCTCTGTTCCTGAAGCCATCACCAGCATCCTGTGGCTGCACGCACCCGGTGTATACGCACCCTGGCACGGTATGTGGACTGGTGATGACACGGTAGAGTTTCAAACCGAGGCTCTTTATATTTGGTGAAGCACGGTGAAAACTACAAAATAACACAAAATACAATAGTCTTTAATCAAACAGTTGAACAACATAAGCTTCAACTTGAATACAATTCAAGTAAAGCCATCGTAGGACAACAGAATTACGTTGGACATGAAATCCAACCGTTGCAAACAAAAACATGCCTTAACCCAGGGGTGGGTAACTTTGACGATGGAGAGGGCCACTATAGTTCCACACTCACTCCAGAGCGCCACTATAGTTCCACACTCACTCCAGAGGGCCACTATAGTTCCACACTCACTCCAGAGGGCCACTATAGTTCCACACTCACTCCAGAGGGCCACTATAGTTCCACACTCACTCCAGAGGGCCACTATAGTTCCACACTCACTCCAGAGGGCCAATATATTTCCACACTCACTCCAGAGGGCCACTATAGTTCCACACTCACTCCAGAGGGCCACTATAGTTCCACGTTGACTCCAGAGGGCCACTATAGTTCCACGCTCACTCCAGAGGGCCACTAAAGTTCCACACTCACTCCAGAGGGCCACTATAGTTCCACGCTGACTCCAGAGGGCCACTATAGTTCCACACTCACTCCAGAGGGGCCACAGTGCATATTACTGTTGTAGCAAAAATAGCCGATCTACAAGCTCAAAATGCGTCGCAATGCGACACGTTTTGAGCTTGTAGATCAGCTATTTTTGCGATTATTTGAATTGAAATTGTTATTTTTTGGTATTTTTCGCTCTGAAAGAATATACAGGTAAGATTTGTGCCACATTTTCATGATTTTTCAAAAATAGCGAGTGCCGCACTACGAGCTTGTAGATCTGCTATTTTTCAACAGCTAAAGTATAACATAATGCATAAATCACCAAAAGGGGTTCCCACCTGCCCAGAATGGGTTAAGGAAGGCAGAACATGCGTTGCATTATTGTAGCATGGTATTTGTGATATATTGAAGTTGGTTACGCTCCAGCTAACTGCCAGTGCAGCCCAGGCCTGCAGAGGGCAGCAACGGACTGTCTTGGGGGATTGCTGTGGGTTATAGCAGGTGAAGATGTAACTTTGTGTACCCAGAATTTGGGACGGCCCGTTGCCCACGGGCGGGCGCCGGGCGGACGGGACAAGGTTTTTAGCGTAATTATCGCCCAATAAAGGAGTGAAAAACAGCATTCCGCTACCTGCTCTCCTGTCCCTACTCCTGAAACCATCAGCTTGTTCTGTTGTTCATCAATGTGTTGCTAATGAAAGGGGGCTTTAGCCCCTCGCCGCTTTGACCGTCGGAGAGAAAAGTGTCCTCTCCTTCCTGAACTGGAATGTAGCATTTTATGTGGAAAGAATTCCCCTCTCGCCCCATCTGAGGCTCCGAGTCTGAACCTGGCCCCATCTGAGGCTCTGAGTCTGAACCTGGCCCCATCTGAGGCTCTGAGTCTGAACCTGGCCCCATCTGAGGCTCCGAGTCTGAACCTGGCCCCATCTAATGCGTTGCATTTAGAGCTATGTTACTCGTGGCAGCGGTGGCCGAACCGATTGCGGAGCGGTCTTGATACCGGAAGGTCGCCAGTTCGAATCAACGGTCCGACACGTTAAAATTACCACCGCTGAAGTGCCCTTGAACAAGGCATTGAACCACTACGATGAAATGTGTTCTATGAGCAGGGCCTGGCTGGAAACAAGTTATTGAGCTTAGCCCAGATACCCTGGGTATAGTAATCATTTCATTTCATTTCATTTCTCAACTTCCGCCGCTCGCATGAATGCAGACCAGCCTCTCCTCTTTAGCGCGTAAATAAAAAGAACGTTTTTGCTACTCACCAAAACAAAGGCGGGTTGTGTCATTAGAAAGCCTACTTTCCTTAGTGGAAGCACTCTGAGCCCCCCACAGCACGTATAAACTGTACTTTTTGGCCAGAAAGCGATTTTTTTTCACCGGAGGAAAAATATTCTCTATGAGGCAATTCTCTGGGCAATATCGGTAGAAGGCGCAGTGGAGTAACTAAAAGTATTTTTTTCCCCGGTGGAAACAAAATCCCCTTTTGGCCAAAAAGTACAGTTTATACGTGTGGTACAATTTTACAATTTACAATTTAGGCATTTAGCAGACGCTTTTAATCCAGAGCGATTTACATTAGGCAAGAACAAAAGCATGGGAATACATCACATATATAAAATGCATTTATTATGAAACATGCGTAAGCTAAGAATGTAACTAGAACATATCTATATAATGACACTATACATATAAACTATACATATATACTATACTATGCTATACATATGTACTATGATGTGCTATGACTACATACAGTGGTGGGGGGCTCAGAGTGCGTCCACTAAGGGAAGTAGGCTTTCTAATGATACAACCCGCCTTTGTTTTGGTGAGTAGCAAAAACATTATCGCTAAAGATGAGAGGCTGGTCTGCATTCATGCGAGCGGCGGAAGTTGAGAGTAACATAGCTCTAAATGCAACGCATTAGAGCTATGGACCAGAGCATTAGAGCTATGGACCAGAGCATTAGAGCTATGGACTAGAGCATTAGAGCTATGGACCAGAGCTACAATACATCTTTCTTAAGATTTGAGTTAAAAATGTTCGCTCTGAAAGAATATAATATTCAAAGATTTGTGCCACATTTTCACCATTTTTCAAAAGTAGCAGACCTGGCTCGACAAGCTTGTAGATCTGCTATTTTTCAACAGTTAAATATTGCTTAAAACACCAAAAGGGGTTCCCACCCAGAATGGGTTAATTAGCGTGGCGCTGTGGTAGGCCTACAGCATGGAAAGCGCGTGCTCACAGAATTATAGCCGATCTACAAGCTCACAGCGTGTGAGTTTGTAGAGCGGCTATTTTGATCGTGCGGTACCGCCGCCGCGCAACAAAGTCGAAAGTCGGAAGTATACACAATGGAAACTAAAATGAGGACATGACATTCTTTCATTTCGAGCTACACTGCTGCAGTCCAGCTCACAGACACGACCCAAACCAGAGAGCTACACTGCTGCAGTGCAGCTCACAGACACGACCCAAACCAGAGAGCTACACTGCTGCAGTGCAGCTCACAGACACGACCCAAACCAGAGAGCTACACTGCTGCAGTGCAGCTCATAGACACGACCCAAACCAGAGAGCTACACTGCTGCAGTGCAGCTCACAGACACGACCCAAACCAGAGAGCTACACTGCTGCAGTGCAGCTCACAGACACGACCCAAACCAGAGAGCTACACTGCTGCAGTGCAGCTCACAGACACGACCCAAACCAGAGAGCTACACTGCTGCAGTGCAGCTCACAGACACGACCCAAACCAGAGAGCTACACTGCTGCAGTGCAGCTCACAGACACGACCCAAACCAGAGAGCTACACTGCTGCAGTGCAGCTCACAGACACAACCCAAACCAGAGAGCTACACTGCTGCAGTGCAGCTCATAGACACGACCCAAACCAGAGAGCTACACTGCTGCAGTGCAGCTCATAGACACGACCCCAACCCAACCCAAAGTGAAGCTTGAGAGCGTAAAATGAAACCAAATGGACCCGTAGGTCTGAGACAGATAGTATGTCATGTGATGTCACCTATGTGTGTCTAAGTTTTATATGTTCATTCAAATAATTGGTTACGACTCGCGCAGGAACGAGGGACCGTCACCTCTCTCTCTCTCTCCTCTCTCTACCCTTTTTCCCTGACAAAAACTACATGGAAACTAAATGAAAACTATAGCTACGATGACTAAAACTAAGACTAAATATACTGACAATTTCTAGACTAAAATGTCAGGAAGGGACTATAGTGGACAAGAGATCCAGTATAAGTCATTTTACACTTGGTTGCATAGCTGAAAATAGCAGATCTACAAGCTCACAACGCGTCGCAGATCGGCTATTTTCAGCGAGTGTATATAATCAGCCATTACGACGGCATCAAGCCACATCTTGGTCGACTAAATCAACTGTATATTTAGTCGACTAAAACTATAGACTAACACTACAACATTCCAGGTGACTAAAATGTGACTAAAACTAAATCAACTATTCAAGAGACTATTGTGACTAAAACTAAAATCAAAAGTTGCTGTCAAAAACTACACTACTGGAGGCAAGTATCCGTAACCTTCTGTTGGTCTGTGGCAGGGTTGTTTTTGGCAGCAAATTTAGATTTTAGATTTAGTCATAGTCTCTTGAATAGTTTTCATTTAGTTTTAGTCACCTGGAATGTTTTAGTCTTTAGTCTAGTTTTAGTCGATTAAATATCATACGATTTTTGTCGACTAAATCTACAGTTGATTTAGTCGAACAAAATGTATTTTGGTGGGCCTTGATGCCGTCGTAATGACAGTTTTTTTTTTCACTTGCTGAAAATAGCTGATCTTGTAGATCAGCTATTTTCAGCATGCATCTAATTGTAAAATGATTATACTAGAGCTCTTGTCCACTAGTCCCTCCCTAACATTTTAGTCAAGTTTTTATTTGTTGACAAAATTGTCAATATATTTAGTCTTAGTTTTAGTCGTCATAGCTTAGTTTTCATTTAGTTTTTAATTCCGCTTTCGCCAGTGGAAAAAGGTAGTCGACGGACATTTATTTTTTGTCATAGTATCAGTCGATGAAAACAACACTGCTCTGTGGTCTTTTACAGCCAACAAGGTAGCAGAATGGGATCCGGAAGGTCTGCAATACTACATGACGTTTAGAGACCGCTCCACACTGGACACACACACCGGACGGCTGGTCATCGACAACATGACCGTAGAAGACATCGGGCTGTATTCTGTGGAGATCAACAACAGACTTCACATCAAGACTTACCTGCTTAAAGAGATGAGTAAGTATGACTCACAACAAGACTTACCTGCTTACAGAGATGAGTAAGTATGACTCACAACAAGATTTACCTGCTTACAGAGATGAGTAAGTATGACTCAAAACAATATTTACCTGCTTACAGAGATGAGTAAGTATGACTCACAACAAGATTTACCTGCTTAAAGAGATGAGTAAGTATGACTCACAACAAGATGTACCTGCTTAAAGAGATGAGTAAGTATGACTCACAACAAGATGTACCTGCTTAAAGAGATGAGTAACTCTGACTCACAACAAGACTTGCCTGCTTAAAGAGATGAGTAAGTATGACTCACAACAAGATTTACCTGCTTAAAGAGATGAGTAAGTATGACTCACAACAATATTTACCTGCTTACAGAGATGAGTAAGTATGACTCACAACAAGATTTACCTGCTTAAAGAGATGAGTAAGTCTGACTCACAACAAGACTTACCTGCTTAAAGAGATGAGTAACTCTGACTCACAACAAGACTTACCTGCTTACAGAGATGAGTAAGTCTGACTCACAACAAGACTTACCTGCTTAAAGAGATGAGTAAGTATGACTCACAACAAGACTTACCTGCTTAAAGAGATGAGTAAGTATGACTCACAACAAGACTTACCTGCTTAAAGAGATGAGTAAGTATGACTCACAACAAGATTTACCTGCTTAAAGAGATGAGTAAGTATGACTCACAACAAGACTTACCTGCTTAAAGAGATGAGTAAGTATGACTCACAACAAGACTTACCATGCTTAAAGAGATGAGTAAGTCTGACTCGTCATTTATTGGCTGTCCTTTAATGATGTTTTTTTATTTTATATTATCGATACATTTATTTAACCCATTTAGACCCGAGGACGATTCTACAAAATGTCTTCTTAAATCCTGACAGTTTTCGAAGAAGAAGTCTTTCTTCTTATAAACTAGTCAACTAGTACCAGCATAATCAACTAGTGGATTTACTAGTCGACTAGTTGAATAGTCGACTAGTTGAATAGTTGACTAGTTGAATAGTCGACTAGTTAAAGCCCTGTACAAGTGTGTTCATGATAGATTTTTTTTTTTATTGGTTGATTCTTTATTTAAGTGTCATGCTTCCGAAGAAGCCCCGCCCATATGGACTTACAGGACACCTTTTACACTTTACATAAACAACGACAATAAACCCACATGACGGTTTGCAAACAATGATCAAGTGAATACCAAACTGACACTCCAGATCAAGGAAGATTACATAATTAAGCAATATTACACGAGAGGGTGTGTGGTTTAACGTGATTATTGCCACGGCAGTGATGCGATTAAGCAATATTACACGAGAGGGTGTGGGTTAACGTGATTATTGCCACGACAGGGATGCGGTGAGGAACGAGACGAAGTCGAGTTCCGCAAGCATCACTGAAGTGATGTAAGTGCGTTACTGAACTTCTCACCCTATCTCTAAGGGAGATGCTTTGTATTCGCGACCTTATTCTTTCGGTCATGACCCACACTTCATGACCATAGGTGAGAGTAGGAACGAAGATTGCTCGGTAGACAGAGAGCTTTGCTTTCTGGCTCAACTCTCTTTTCGTCACAACAGTGCGGTACAGCGACTGCAATACCGCTGATCTCCTTCTCCGTCTTCCCCTCACTCGTGAACAAGACCCCAAAATACTTATGCCCTCATTTATCAACGCAGCATACGCCAAAATATGGGTGCACACATTTATCATTTCCGCATGACCAAGCTTGAACTTGAACATTTGATTGATTGATTGATTGAAATATTTATTAACAGTTTGCAGAATTACAGTACATTTCAAGCACAAACTCAATACAAAGGCTGTTAACTGTGAGTGGACGACCCAATTAAGCATTACACTTGTTTACAACAAGCTCGTAGCGCGCCACTCAGTGCCGCGCTATGAGCTTGTAGATCTGCTATTTTACAATAGATAAATTATAACATAATGCTTAACATTCACACATCTACGGAAACAACACCCTAAAGGCATTTTGTTTTCATGTGGTTTCGTTTTAAAAACTTCAGGACAACTTCGGCGGTTGATTGGCTCCCTTCAACATGTGCAGGGCGGTGTGGGAGGCGTGGCCATCCTCCCGTGTCGCCACGACCCACCAATCAGCATGCAGAGTTGGGGTACGGTCACGTGGACCAGACCGGACCTGTGGAAGCCTGTGGTCACCTTCCAAGCGGGACAGTACCTCCCCAATGTCCAGGACCCGGCCTACAGCCAGAGAGCGACCCTGTTCACCTCGGAGCTGTCCGAGGGGAACATCTCCCTGAGGCTGTCCGGGCTCAGGTTCTCAGACCAGGGAACCTACCGCTGCTCGGTCCCTGAGTATGGAATCAGTACTAACATCCTGCTCCGTGTTGGTAAGACTCACTGTTCACTGTTCACTAATATACAGTTGGTAAGACTCACTGTTCACTGTTCACTAAGATCCAGTTGGTAATCAATCAATCAATCAATCTTTATTTCAGACCCAGGAGGATCCATATCACAAACAATACAATATAACAGTAAATACAAAAATAAAAATAAATAAAAAGGTACATATATGCACATATCCCACACTGTTCAATTTCTGACATACAGACATGTGCGCCAGTGGTTCCACAGTCTCGATGAGAACCTGAGTGAACTGCGTGTAGGGTCCGTTATTACAGCAATGATGTCGTTTATTGACTCAGATGCCCTACACATGAATCTGTACATAAGGTTACGTAGTACAGCAGAGCAGGTAGGTACTCCGACACTAACAAACATCTGGCTAGCACTGGAGCTTCTTGGCACTCTCAACAGCAGCCTCATACAATCATTATAGGCCACTGTGAGTCTTCTGATGCTGCTTTGTCTATAGCGGCACCATAGGTGTGCAGTATACAGCGGTGTACAGAAGGATCTAAAGAGCGATATCTTCACAGGGACCGAGCACATGCTAAATTTGCGACACAGCATGTTTGCTTGGGCATACAGCTTCCGTCGCTGTCTATAGATGTCCTTGTCATCTGAGAGATCATCAGAGATGATATGGCCCAAATAAGTGTACTCACTGCACACACTAAGAGCAGTGCCAGCCAGATGGAAGTCAGGAAAGGCTGAATGTCTGTCTTCCCTACTTCGGATTATCATTATTTTACTTTTCTTAGCATTGTATTTTATATTAAAATCAAGACCATACTGTGAGCATACTTCCAGAAGCTGTTGGAGACCAGCACTATACGGACTGAAAATGACCAAATCATCTGCATACATCAGGTGGTTAATTAGTGAGTCACCAACCCTACACCCTGTACCACATGTATTTAAAGACAATGATAAGTCATTCATATAAACATTAAAAAGAAAAGGAGATAAAATTCCCCCTTGACGGACCCCATTGATCACATGAAAGGGAGCAGACATTGACTTCCCCCATTTTACACTCATGGTCTGGTGAGCATATCAGAACACCAGGATTCTGACTAAGAACCTGGGGACCCCTCTTTGTATCAGTTTAGAAAAAAGCTTTTCATGATTAATGCGATCAAATGCCCGGGAAGCATCAATGAAAGAAACAAACATTGTAGAGTTCTGCCTACCATATTTATCTAAGATCTCTTTGAGAGCAAAAATACACAAATCAGTGCCATGTTTTCTTTTAAAGCCAAATTGATTATCAGCAGACAAAATTGACCTCTCTAATCTACTCAGTAGAATTGTCTCAAGTACTTTGGACATAACACTGGCCAGGGCTATTGGCCTATAATTATCTGAACTGTTTACCTTACCCACTTTATCTTTAATGACCGGCACAGAAAGCATGGAAACAGGTAAAAACCCATTCGTAAAAAAACCTCTAAAACACATGGCCACCAGAGGGCACAGTGTCCTACTGGCAAGTTTGAGATGTTCCGCTGTTATATTGTCCAGATCGCAGGCCTTATTATCTCCTAGCTTCAATACTGCTTCAAGAACTTCTGCAGGTGTAACAATCATCTCATCATTAAAATCAACCTTTTCAACTACAAACAGTTCACTTTTTACACAGTTGAATAGCTCTGAATACTGCTTCTTCCATAGCTGTGAAATCTCATCCGAACCACTCACACCATCTATATTTGATGGGAGAGAGGTTTTGCAATTGTTTATCATTTTTATTTCCTTCCAGAAATCATTCACATTATTATTTTGCAGTTTCTTTGCCAGTGAGTCTGACCTCATTATATTTTCATTTCTTTTAATAAACCGAAGGGCATATTTAAAGTTAGCATTAGTGCGTTTTTTTTCCTCAAACAGAGGGCCCTGTCTATTTTTTCCAGACTCAGCCCAACTCCTGAAAGCCCTTCTAGCCTCAGCATGAAGCTCTTGAACATGATCATTCCACCCAGGCTTAGTAGCATATACTTTACATCCATGTTTGTAGAGAGGCCTGCTGGAAATACAGAGAGACTCCACAATAGCTTCATACAGGGAAGATAATTCCTCACAGTGTTGCATATTCTTACAGTTCATGTCCTGACACAATAAAGTATCTTTAGGTAGCTTAATCTTACCCAGCAGAGCATCAGAAAGATTCACATATTTATCTAGATCAGGGTTCCCCAATTAATTTTCCTCGAGGGCCATATTTTGACTAGGGTCCCAGGCTGGGGGCCGAGTCTGCACGCGTGAGGTTGAGGTCTTGCCCTGAAAATTCATTTTCAGGGCAGGACCCCATTTGAAAAGGATGCCCAGTTTGACATGCATAGGCTACTGACCCCCATTTAATGCCATTTATATCTGGGACCCCCCCCCAAAAAAAAAAGAAAAAAAAAAAGAAATGTTTTTTTTTTTTTTTTTTTTTGAAATTCTTCCGCGGGCCGCAAGGGGGCGCTCCGCGGGCCGCAAATGGCCCGCGGGCCGCCTATTGGGGTACCCTGATCTAGATCTTTCTTGGTTAGTTTACTTTAGACCAATTCATTCTGCCTGTACTTGAGCTGTTATCCACAGGCAGCAGCATGGGTAAATTGCCTGTATTTAACATTCCCCGAACGGGTATGTGGTCTGTGGTAGCTAGCTCATAGACAATCTCCATGTTCTCTACTAGAATTTCGCCGCCCTTCGGGCGGCTCATCCTACTTCCGTTGCAGCGCAATGTGAAGAAGGAAATTGCGGGATTTGACAGACTCCACTTCATGTTTCAGCTGTGTTGAGGAAATGCAGAGCCAGATCACTCATAGCATGAGGATAGAATTCTGGATGAGCAGGACATGTGCAGCATTTCGTACAAAACGGGCCACTCCTGAAAACTTTGGAAGGCAATGTTAGCCAATCAGTGTAGAATCTGAGAAATCCAACAGACTCGTCTTGATCACATGACTACAGAGATCATGTGTACCGATTTGGGTGACATTTGGATGAAATCTGTGCGACTAACATAAGCAATGTGTTTTGCAGAAATCGGCCTCATGGTGGCGCTATAACCGGCAGATGTGGAGGGCTGCAGGGACAATGTTTTTCCATGGCCTCTAGGGAGTGCGCATACATAAGTTGTATACAGATCGATGCAGTTATAGCTAAAAACAGGAATTGGCCTGTTATAGCGCCACCTTGAGGCTGATTTGGGGAAGAAATGAGTGGCATGTCATCCTCGGCCTAGTGGAAATGTGCGTGTATAATTTCACGGAAATTGCACACTGTGTTTGTGATTTGTGGCATTTTGTTTGAAACGGACCAATCATGTGAGCTTTGGAAGGCAATCTTAGCCAATCAGGATGGAAGATGGGAAATGGTGCAGATCCGTGTTGATCACATGATACACTAGATAGTGTATACCGAATTGTGTGATAAAATGTGTACGAGTAATCTACAGAAATGTGTTTTGCCTAAATGGGCCTCATGGTGGCGCTATAACAGGCCGTTGAGGAATATTTGGGGCAGAGGTTCGTCGTTGGCATCCAGGGAGTGTGTGTGCAAAGTTTGGCATGGATCGGGCCAACGGTGGCAGAGATTAGCTGGTAACAGACGGACGGAAGGAAGGACGGACGCACACACACACACACACACACACACACACACACACACACACACACACACGGACGGAGTGCAAAACATACTCTCTCCCCATGCCTTTGGCCTGGTGGAGACAAATATTGTACTTTTACTCCACTACATTTATTTGAAAACTTTAGTTACTAGTTAGTTTGTAGATTTTGATTATTACAAAACATACATTTACCACTTCAGCCCTATATACATTTCAGCCATTTGAAAATAGCCAATCTACAAGCTCACAATACTCACTCATTGTGAGCTTGTAGATCGGCTATTTTCAAAAAAAGATTATACATTTGAAAAATTGAAATGAGACATTCTGCATAAAGACTACTTTCTACTTTTTGGTACTTTACTTTTGCACTTTTACTCAATAACATTTGAGTTCTGGACTTTTACTTGTAATGGAGTATTTCTAAATTGCAGTATTGGTACTGTATTCTCCCCCCCCCCCCCCCCCCCTTAAAGGATGTGGCGTCAAATACAAGGAGAGGCCCATGGAGCTGGTGTTTGTGATAGACAGCTCGGAGAGCGTCGGCCCCGAAAACTTTGAGATCATCAAGGACTTTGTGACGGAGCTGGTGGACCGTGTGACGGTGGGACGGAACGCCACCCGCATCGGACTGGTGCTCTACAGGTCTGTAAACGTGTCCTAAAACCTGGTTGAGAACCACTGATGCAACAGGTCTGTGAAGTGTGAACGTGTCCTAAAACAGACACCACCGTGTCAAGTGAACTGAAGTCGATAGCAGCTTATCAGAACTCCACAGGAGTCCCGCTTTATTAGAACAATGAACAGGATAGCAGAATGCCTTCATGAGGTATCTGAAGATCCTGTAGTATAACCCCCCAAAAATAACACACTTAACACAGCGAATGCTAACCGCATATCCATACGTTATTAATTAATCAAACGTCCGGTGCTAACCACGTATCCATACGTTTTAATCACTTTTTTATAGCATACTTTCATTCATCTTTTTACCCACCCGGACAATGAAGAACCATCCCCCTGTCATTGCTGCTTAGTCCCGCTCACGTGATCAGAAAAAAAAAAAAACCCTCCCCTCCTGAAAACAGGAGGGCGGGCCGATTTACGTGTAGAAGCCAGTGTAAAATGGACGCGCCCATGCAATGATCTAGTCGGTGTGTGAAAAGAATCAAATTTCACCTAACCTCGCCTCACCAGGCTTTCCCCCACCTCGGACATTTCACCCAACACTATAATACTCGATTCCCCCCACCCCTCCTGTTTCTCCAGGAGGAGGATTTGCACCGCGCAACTGTAGAGAACAGTTGCACCGCTCACTTCACAGGGGTGTGATTTTTATTATTACAGTAGAAGTTTACAGACCAAACTGTAAATAAAAGGTTTACATGACTTTCTGTCTCAGTCCGTATATAGCGAGCTGTAGTGAATAAGTACAGAACAGTTGCAACGCTCACTTCACAGGGGTGTGATTTTTATTATTACAGTAGAAGTTTACAGACCAAACTGTAAATAAAAGGTTTACATGACTTTCTGCCTCAGTCCGTATATAGCGAGCTGTATTGAATAAGCAGAGAACAGAATATGGGACAGAGTTGCACCACTCACTTCACATGGGTGTGATTTTTATTATTACTACAGTAGAAGTTTTTTTCTTATGAAAGCAGAGAGTCTTCTGTTTCATACGGTATATAGTATTTATATGTCGCTATAGGCCAGGGTTCCCCAATTAATTTTCCTCGAGGGCCATATTTTGACTAGGGTCCCAGGCTGGGGGCCGAGTCCGCACGCGTGAGGTTGAGGTCTTGCCCTGAAAATTCATTTTCAGGGCAGGACCCCATTTGAAAAGGATGCCCAGTTTGACATGCATAGGCTACTGACCCCCATTTAATGTCATTTATATCTGGGACCCCCCCCCCCAAAAAAAAAAAAAAAAAAAAAGAAATGCCGCAAATGGCCCGCAGGCCGCCTATTGGGGTACCCTGCTATAGGCCTTATTTTGTGAATATTGAGGAGTTCACGTCCATGTCTTCTCTGAAGTTATCTGGTGGGCACAAGCTGCATTCAATAACCAATTACTGTCTAACTGTAGATGGGATCAATGTGTACTGTTTTCCTCGTAAAAGTACACATTCAGGGCTTTCATTCGGTGTATAGGATGTATAGGATATTTATTGGGTTCAATTTTATATCTGCCTGTCAATGTCTCTGACTTTAAACCATCCATAACTCTGCTCGCTGTTCAAGATAACCACTTCCAGGCAAATGCAGGTGTTGCAAAAAGGTCAATATCTCCAGAATGGAACATGGTCAAATCAAAATGTATTTTTTAAATTGAAGTGGACAAGTCCAGCTTTCTTTTGATGTATGCGTGTGATTCTCGCTATAAGAGAACATTTTGCTGTGGGCCCCGAACAAGGCCTTTGTGCAATGTTAAACGGTAGCAACATCAAAATAGGCCTGGGGAGATTCTGTAGCAATCAAAGTGTTAAAAAGAATCTCGTGTGAAGTGAGGGGCGCTCTTGTCATCATACATCATCATACATCATCACATTCTAGCCAATCACAATTGGCGTCCTCACTTGTCTGTCCTCACTTTTTATCCTCAATATGTACTTTGCTTAGCCAATCAAATCATCGCTGTAGGGTGCTCAGCCACTCAAATCATTGCTATGGGATACACACAATCAGACAAAGCTACCAGGCATAGGAGGGGCTAACGCCCGTAAAAAACAGCTGATCTACAAGTTCACAATGCGACAACGGTACACAGCGCGTTGTGAGCTTGTAGATCGGCTATTTTTGATTGTGGATCGTGAATGTCAAGTTCATGATGTAATCTGGACATTGTGACGTCATATTGACTTACAAATATGGAGTTATTTGCCTCTCTGTTTGACTTCCTGAACAACAACAAAAAAAGTTTGATATTTTGTGGTCCCGGAAAGTTAAATATTTCTCGGCTCCATAAGGTATTTGATTGTTGCTCGGACCAATGGTACGCAAACGAGGAGCGCTCATCGTGGTAGAAGGCGCTCCAGTCGTGGACTGGGCAGGGAAATCGACACAATGCGGCGCGTTAGTGCGTGCCCTGCAGCAAAGTGGACGAGCAGCCGAGATGATGGCGTTTCCCGACAGAACCACCGAGGTCGGACGGCTGATCGACGCCTACCTTCAGAACAAAAGCGACTTGGAGGACCACGCCGTGCACCTGTTGTTTTCCGCGAATCGCTGGGAGCTGGTGCCGTCGATGAAGGAGAAGCTGGAAGGAGGCACCACTCTGGTCGTGGATCGGTACGCCTTCTCCGGAGCCGCGTTCACCGGCGCCAAGCCGGGGTTCTGTCTGGACTGGTGCAAGCAGCCCGACGTGGGACTGCCAAAGCCAGACCTGGTGGTGTTCCTGCGGCTCGGTCCAAACGCCGCCGCGCTCAGGGGCGGCCGGTTTGGAGCGGAGAGATACGAGAACGGCGCCTTCCAGAGAGCGGTCCAGCAGGAGTTTCAGCAACTGTCGAGAGACCCTTCGATCAACTGGCAGGTAGTCGATGGTTCCCAAAGCGTCGAGGACGTTCACGCCAGCATCAAGAGGCACAGTTTGAACGCCATCGACACGGCTGAGAATCAGCCGCTTGGGGAACTATGGAAGTCTACTACCACTACTGCTAGTACTCAGATGAGTTGTAGTAGTAGTGATTTTGTGTGTATGTACCCCTCGTTCCTGTGACGTCATGTGGCATCCAAATCAATGGCAAAATGGCAAGATAAATTGGACCGCTCCAACGGCTGTGTGTGTGTGTCCACCCCGAAAAAATCACACTTGTGTGAAGTGAGGGGCTCCCGACATTTTGAAGCCTGCATATATATGGCAGGGTCACTTTCATTCATTGCAGATTTATTGCCACAATTATACATTGAGACATGAATGCAGTGTGTTATTGTGTAAAACAAAACCAGTCACAAGCTTTATATTGACCCACATGACCCAGTATGTGCGGACCTTAACCCTTTGTTATTCTAACCCCGGCCCGGCACCTGGTTTTTGAGGGGCGATAGCCACTCCTATGTCCAGCTTTTGGTGTATGTGCACAAACTTTGTCCTACACAAAAATTAAATCCCATTGACAATGAACAGACAACATTGAAGGCGAAGATGAGGACGCAAGTTCTGATTGGCCGGAATGAGATGATGTATGATGATGTACGATGATAAGAGTGCCCCTCACTTCACACAGGTGTGATTTTTAGTTAGTAATGTAGATGTGCGTGCGTTAATGTTCTTCTCTGGAAATCAACCTTCTCTGACTTCTGGTCAGACGAAGGAGGAGCCCGGAGGCAACCCACAGTGCTTGGAGCCTCCTAGTGTCGTCAACAACTGGCTGTTAACAGCTCTCCTGCCACAGTCTCTAAGCACCCAAGAGACAGGGGGAGGCGAGTAGTAGCATGCCACTTGACACAGGCCGGAGTCTGGTCAGCCTCGGTCAGCTCGCCTTTAGGTTTGCAAGAACCGAAACATCCATGAAAGTGCCTAAGTGTGTGCAACAGTAGATATTTATTAAAGGAGCATTCAGTGATTTGGGTGATTTGGAAAACCACCCAGTCCGCCCCGGTAACAAAATGTGCACATGCACGCTCTACAGTGGGGGGAAGTGCAACAGGCCAACAGCATGTGCACCAAGGCCCGCCCCCACTCGATCATGATTGGAGGAAGGCCCCTCTCATCCTGATTGGATGAAGGTTTTGCCACCCGCCACCAAAACTGAAACTAGGGTTTTTTTGACCCCAGGGGCTCACTGGGGACAGGGAGGATTTCCTTATATGGTCAGCACACTCTATAGTAGGGAGGATTATCCAGAAAAAAAGAAAAAATAAGTGATATTTGAATTAAGTCAAATCACTGAATATACCTTTAACCAAGAAATACATTGTATTACTTGCGCAGGCAGAGCACGGGTGCTCGGCTGGGTATGTATGTATGTATGTCGGGGTAAGAATGTGGCTCAGGACGACTGAGCCACTGTGTGGCTCAGGAGGTAGAGCAGGTCGTCCAATGATCCATGGGTCGGCGGTTCGAATCCCGGCTCCTCCTGTCTACATGTCGAAGTGTCCTTGGGCAAGACACTGAACCCCAAATTGCTCCCGATATGCTGGTTGGTACCTTGCATGGCTTCTGCCGCAATCAGTGTATGAATGGGTGAATGTAATGCACAATCTATGTAAAGCGCCTTGGATAAAGCTGCTATATAAATACCATTTTACCATTTAAGAATGGTTGTCCCTTATTGGCTGTGGATGGTGATGTAGCTAAGGTGCGTTTCAAGGTCAATAATGGGTCTAAAGGATTTAGAACAGCAGTTGTAACAGACATAAGTTAGTTAGTTAGTTGGCACCTCGACAGAGGGCATTTCTAGTTGTATATATTGTCAGATTAAAGCTGTATTGATCATACCTGACCTTGTGAGGACAGATACTTTCTTTACACCCGGTTTTACGTTTCTTCGGAAGAAGAAGAATCAGAGATGTAGAATAAAATATGGACACTTTCATATTTTATTTTCAGATTTTATTTTATGTTTGAATTTGTCTTTATTTGTTGTGTTGTTTTCCAGTGCAAAATGCAAGAAAGGGTGTGATTTTTGGTAGAGCAAACCGTAGGCTATTTCCTGTTAGACTCTCTTTTATTTGAAACACCTCACTGAAGATCTTAGATTCCACTGAGGTGCTACACGCCACACAATACCAGCAGCCACATTACATATAGGTGTATATATGAGATCTAGTAGTGGGAATAGGCTGTCTGCGTCCAGGAATAGGATGCAGACAATGGACACTGAGATGTCACACAGTCATTTATTAGTTCGGGGAATATGGGTCAACATAAAATGCATGCACTGCTCCAAATACGTCCGATGAGCAACAAAACCAGTTCAAAGCATTTTCAAAACTAACTTTGTTTCAGGGACTTCTTGGTTTCAGTCCACCAAACCTACCTTCGTTCGAAGCAAATATTGAAAATGTTGAATTTTGTACAGATAATAATATTAATGATCATCTTTATTTACAGTATAGGCCTATAGCAATTTTCACACAGACATGCAGCTCAAGTGCTTTACAATATAATCTTAGTAAAATAAAGGTGAAAGATACAAGATATGAGTTGAAAAGAAATACATTTAAAAGAAGTATAAGTTTGGCCATGGCCACATTGCACATTCGATACTTCAGTTTACGTATGGCATAATATAATATCACTGAATTATGTCAGTGAATTATGTCAGGCCATTTTCTTTACTTCACTGTTTATTATTATCTTTTACATGCTGTCTGTCTGTCTGTCTGTCTGTCTGTCTGTCTGTCTGTCTGTCTGTCTGTCTGTCTGTCTGTCTGTCTGTCTGTCAACCAACCTATCTGTCTGTCTATTTATCTCTCAACCTGCCTGTCTGTGTGTCCGTCTGTCTGTCTGTCTGTCTGTCTATTGATCTCTCAACCTGTCTGTCTGTGTGTCCGTCCGTCCCCAGCGTGGAGGTGAAGCTGGAGTTCAACCTGGTGCGCTACATGAGCAAGCAGGACGTGAAGCAGGCCATCCGGAACATCCCGTACATGGGCGAGGGCACCCACACCGGCACGGCCATCCGCAAGGCCACTCAGGAGGGCTTCCGCAGCTCCCGCGCCGGAGTCAGCAAGGTGGCCATCGTCATCACGGACGGACAGACGGACAAGCGCGAGCCCGTCAAGCTGGACATAGCCGTGCGCGAGGCGCATGCCGCCAACATTGAGATGTTCGCGCTGGGCATCGCCAGCACCTCGTACCCAACGGAGGGCGAGTTCCTGAGGGAGTTGAACCTGATCGCGTCGGACCCGGAGCACATGTTCCTCATCGATGACTTCAACAGGCTGCCGGGTGAGCCGGGGCAACCCGTCCTGCACAGTCCAGGACGTGTTACTGGTTTATGTCGTGTCATTTCGTTCGACGTGCCACATGAGCTTATTGCAGTACAGAGCCAAAGGTTTACAAAGTCTTGAAAATGTCTAAAAATACATGCACATTTAACATGAATCATGAAACATGAATGTAGTGGGGGTCCCTGCTTTATCTCTCATCTCAACTAACATGAATCATGAAACATGAATGTAGTGGGGGTCCCTGCTTTATCTCTCATCTCAATTAACATGAATCATGAAACATGAATGTAGTGGGGGTCCCTGCTTTATCTCTCATCTCAACTAAAGGCCTAATGTAGTGGGGGTCCCTGCTTTATCTCTCATCTCAACTAAAGGCCTAATGTAGTGGGGGTCCCTGCTTTATCTCTCATCTAGTGGGGGTCCCTGCTTTATCTCTCATCTCAACTAAAGGCCTAATGTAGTGGGGGTCCCTGCTTTATCTCTCATCTCAACTAAAGGCCTAATGTAGTGGGGGTCCCTGCTTTATCTCTCATCTCAACTAAAGGCCTAATGTAGTGGGGGTCCCTGCTTTATCTCTCATCTCAACTAACATGAATGTAGTGGGGGTCCCTGCTTTATCTCTCATCTCAACATGAATGTAGTGGGGGTCCCTGCTTTATCTCTCATCTCAACTAAAGGCCTAATGTGGTGGGGGTCCCTGCTTTATCTCTCATCTCAACTAAAGGCCTAATGTAGTGGGGGTCCCTGCTTTATCTCTCATCTCAACTAACATGAATGTAGTGGGGGTCCCTGCTTTATCTCTCATCTCAACTAAAGGCCTAATGTAGTGGGGGTCCCTGCTTTATCTCTCATCTCAACTAAAGGCCTAATGTAGTGGGGGTCCCTGCTTTATCTCTCATCTCAACTAAAGGCCTAATGTAGTGGGGGTCCCTGCTTTATCTCTCATCTCAACTAACATGAATGTAGTGGGGGTCCCTGCTTTATCTCTCATCTCAACATGAATGTAGTGGGGGTCCCTGCTTTATCTCTCATCTCAACTAAAGGCCTAATGTGGTGGGGGTCCCTGCTTTATCTCTCATCTCAACTAAAGGCCTAATGTAGTGGGGGTCCCTGCTTTATCTCTCATCTCAACATGAATGTAGTGGGGGTCCCTGCTTTATCTCTCATCTCAACATGAATGTAGTGGGGGTCCCTGCTTTATCTCTCATCTCAACTAAAGGCCTAATGTGGTGGGGGTCCCTGCTTTATCTCTCATCTCAACTAAAGGCCTATTCATACTCCAGTTTTAGCTGATAAGGTGACCACCCAAAACTCCAACATGACGTCACGCCACGGTGATCAGCCACTCACCGCGCTCACCCCAACACATCTCTCTGTTTTTACTAACCACGGTGATCAGCCACTCACCGCGCTCACCCCAACACATCTCTCTGTTTTTACTAACCACGGTGATCAGCCACTCACCGCGCTCACCCCAACACATCTCTCTGTTTTTACTAACCACGGTGATCAGCCACTCACCGAGCTCACCCCAACACATCTCTCTGTTTTTACTAACCACGGTGATCATCCACTCACCGCGCTCACCCCAACACATCTCTCTGTTTTTACTAACCACGGTGATCATCAGCCACTCACCGCGCTCACCCCAACACATCTCTCTGTTTTTACTAACCACGGTGATCAGCCACTCACCGCGCTCACCCCAACACATCTCTCTGTTTTTACTAACCACGGTGATCAGCCACTCACCGCGCTCACCCCAACACATCTCTCTGTTTTTACTAACCACGGTGATCAGCCACTCACCGAGCTCACCCCAACACATCTCTCTGTTTTTACTAACCACGGTGATCAGCCACTCACCGAGCTCACCCCAACACATCTCTCTGTTTTTACTAACCACGGTGATCAGCCACTCACCGCGCTCACCCCAACACATCTCTCTGTTTTTACTAACCACGGTGGTCACCTTGTCACCTAAAACTGGAGTATGAATTGGCCTTTTGGGGTCCATGGCCTGAAAGAACATTGAAGACCCCCTGTCCCCTGGTCTGGTATTGTATTGTATCTACTGTATGTATTCAAATCTCACACGCGATTGGAAAATAACAGCGACCTCTCATTAGTGTTGTGTTGTTACGTCTGTGTCTCTGACTGACTCCTTAGGTCTGTGTCTCTGACTGACTCCTTACGTCTGTGTCTCAGACTCCTTAGGTCTGTGTCTCTGACTGACTCCTTAGGTCTGTGTCTCTGACTGACTCCTTAGGTCTGTGTCTCTGACTGACTGCTTACGTCTGTGTCTCTGACTGACTCCTTAGGTCTGTGTCTCTGACTGACTGCTTACGTCTGTGTCTCTGACTGACTCCTTAGGTCTGTGTCTGACTCCTTACATCTGTGTCTCTGACTGACTGCTTAGGTCTGTGTCTCAGACTGACTGCTTACGTCTGTGTCTGACTCCTTACATCTGTGTCTCTGACTGACTGCTTAGGTCTGTGTCTCTGACTGACTGCTTAGGTCTGTGTCTCTGTCTGACTCCTTACGTCTGTGTCTCTGACTGACTGCTTACGTCTGTGTCTCTCACTCCTTACGTCTGTGTCTCTCACTCCTTACGTCTGTGTCTCTCACACCTTACGTCTGTGTCTCACTCCTTACGTCTGTGTCTCTCACGCCTTACGTCTGTGTCTCTGTCTGACTCCTTACGTCTGTGTCTCTGACTGACTGCTTAGGTCTGTGTCTCTGTCTGACTCCTTACGTCTGTGTCTCTGACTGACTGCTTACGTCTGTGTCTCTCACTCCTTACGTCTGTGTCTCTCACTCCTTACGTCTGTGTCTCTCACACCTTACGTCTGTGTCTCACTCCTTACGTCTGTGTCTCTCACGCCTTACGTCTGTGTCTCTGTCTGACTCCTTACGTCTGTGTCTCTGACTGACTGCTTACGTCTGTGTCTCTCACTCCTTACGTCTGTGTCTCTGACTGACTGCTTAGTGCTTACGTCTGTGTCTCTGACTGACTCCTTACGTCTGTGTCTCTCACTCCTTCCGTCTGTGTCTCCGACCCGTCGCGACGCCACAGCTCTGGAGTCCAAGCTGGTGAGTCAGTTCTGCGAGGACGAGAACGGAGCCTTGATCTACAACCGGATGAAGAACAACGGCTTCAACGGCGGCAACAACGGCTACGCCGGCAACGGCAGGAACGGGAACAACGGGAATAACGGGAACTACACCATCGGCGGTCACACCTACCGGCCGGCCGGCGAACCGGAGCGGCCGCTCAATGGTCGACATAAGGGCAGCAGCACCCACAGTCAGGTTGGCAGACATAAGGGCGGCAGCACCCACAGTCAGGCTGGCAGACTACTGCTCACATACACTGTAGCTTCGAGCAGTGGTTCCCAAACTTTTTAGCTGGTAGACCCAAATGAGAAATTCGATGTCTCCCCCGGGACCCAAACTATTGAAATGGTTCATGGAATTGCGTTGATTTCTTTCATTTATTCATGAAATTATTTTTAAAACTATAGCTTATTTTGTTTGTTTTTTACTTTGTTTTTATTTCAAAAAATGAAATACGAACAATGAAACAGAAATCAAACATAAATGTGAATGCAAGAAAACAAAAATACATAACAAAAACAGAGACAATAAAAGAAATCAAAGAAAAACAGAAAAACAGCTTGACAAAAATACAGCATTCTTCAGACAGTACAGGACAAGGCAGGGAACAGCAGTATAGCTTATTTTGTAATTGACTCACTGGAGTAGAGCAAAAAAAAGAGAAAGAAAAGAAACGGCTACAGCGGAACTCCCCATTAAGTTAATTTACAAGATGTCTACACAATTAAAGAATTGTTATTTTGATAAACATTTGCCTGTTACCTCTCCTATGGTACCAACATCATATAAACATATTCTTTAGTTTTGGGTCTGCAAGGCTAAATCTCATCAAATGGTTTTCCGTGACTCCAATGCAGAATACATTTTAGGCCTTGATATGAAATAAGGGTTGAAAACCACTGCCATACACTAATCCATAGATTAGACCCACTTAAGCCTGGTTATGCCTCATTGCACTTGGAGCGACACAATGTAGATGTGATGTTTGGTGTGCAGCACGATGTGCAACCAAGTATAGAGCCTAAAAATTTAATAAAACTTAACTATTTTCTATGTTAGATTATCAATTGTCTTTTCCTCTTTCTTGTATAATTATTTTTTTATCTAAGGGGGGCCACGAAGGAGGAGGTCAGAACGTGCACGTCGTCGGGACAAACTGGGGAACGGACCGCGGCGACACGTTTAACCGCGGTGACACGCTTAACCGCAACACCACGTCCACCGCTCTCGTCCCTCCGGTCAGGGAGGGAGCGTCCACCGGTGCAGGAGGCTCCTCTTCATCGTCCTCAGGTGGATCTGGGCACTATGTCCCTCCACCACAGCAGCCTCGCCCTCTTCCCAAAGGTACAAGGAACAACCGTGTACTTTTGAGACTAGATTAGATGCTCTTATCTTTCTGATATAAATCCAGGAATTTCTGTCTTTGTGCGTTTCTGTGCGTCTGTCTCTCACTTGCCTTTAATTCTTGGCTGATCAACACTTGCGTATTATGGAGATCCCCGAACTCTCTTTAGTTAGGTAGATCGATAGATTACCGACGCCATAGACTGACTTCTATAGACTGACTTCTCAGATAATGGCTACCTCTCATGCCCCTTTTACACGAGAACGGTGTCCACAGAAAACAGCTAAATAAAGTAATCGTTTGCTGGGGTCCCTTTAGACGAGAACGGCATTTTTGTGGGGTGAAAACGCAACAAAGTGAAAACACCTTCCAGAGTAGAAATCTTTGAAAACATTGCCTCCTCCCGTTCTGTTAACATGTATTCTTTCAAATGTAAAATCTTTGTCTACAACATGAGATCTCTCTCTCTTTCCTACCCCCCCTTCCAGAAGTGGTACCACTGGACCCCCGCTGTGCTCTGCCCCTGGACCAGGGCCCGTGTCGGAACTACAACATCCGCTGGTACTACGACAAGCAGGCCAACGCCTGCGCTTCGTTCTGGTACGGCGGCTGCGAGGGCAACACGAACCGCTACGAGACGGAGGCCGAGTGCAAGAGGACGTGCGTGTCGGCCCGGTCCACAGCAGGTACATGAGCCGACCGACGGACGCAAAACCCCCACACAACCCTCGTTTCTGTGGCCCGTTGATGATATAAGCGGCAGAGGGCCCATCTCCACCTGGTAACAAGACAACTCACCCCTTTTGCCACTTTTGGTGAGTTGTCCTGACTCACCCCGAACGTGAAGACAACTCACCAGGGGTGAGATGTCTTCACTTTCCGGGGTGAGATGTCTTCACTTTTGGCCACTTTCGGGGTGAGTTGTCTTCACGTTCACCAAAAGTCTGACTGAATATGTAGCCTTTGAGCTCTTTTATATACTTTACTGAATATTGCACAATAATACTTTACTGAATATTTCACAAGAATATAACACAAGAGTCAAATGTACGGTCAAATGTAATGTAGTTTATTTAAATATAGAAACATTGTAAACAAAGTTCAAACAGCAGTTTGTACAAAAAATATAGAAAAAAGTTAAGTATAGAACAAATTTTAACTAAAAAATATAGTAAAAAGTTGTCATATCTAAAAACATCAGTTTGCTACAAAAACACTAAAAAGTTGTCATATCTACAAAAACACTGTTTCAGTGATAGAAGAAAAAAGTTGTGCTGTGTGCAGTGCAGTGTGCTGTCCCATTTTGGTCAAAAGTTGTGCTGTGTGCAGTTGTTGGGGGGTGCTTAGATATCTTATATGCCAGCATTCTTCCCTAGTGGGTGCTCTGCTTTGAAATGAAAACAGGAAATCATCATATAAATAACTAAATAAATAAAGGGAAAAATGTATCCAGTAATGGAAAAACAACAATTTCTACAATATGTAAGTATAATTAAGTCAAGGCATGATAGCACAATCACAATACAATACAGGCTACAGATGTAAATATATGACACAGTAAAATGTCGAAAATGAGTGCTATTCGCCTTTAAGTATGTCAAGGTCAAATGCATAATACACCTTACAAATACAAACATTATTGTTTGTATGTAGCCTACCCATATGATTAGATGAATGTGCAACATTGTTTCCATCTTCCAAGCATATTCCTGCCAAAATGGAGATCTTAAATTGTTGAAAATGTCTTTAAACAAAAGATCACCATGAATTCAAGGCTTGTGTGTGTGTGTGTGTGTGTGTGTGTGTGTGTGTGTGTGTGTGTGTGTGTGTGTGTGTGTGTGTGTGTGTGTGTGTGTGTGTGTGTGTGTGTGTGTGTGTGTGTGTTGCAAACTTCTGAATAAATGTGAACTGAACCCCTCTTAATTTGGTTACTCCAGATGGCTGAATGTAAGGTCAATTTCTCACATGCTAATGTAACTACCAGTAGCCATATCATCATCGATATTGCTTTGCTATTCAGATGTAATTCAGTCAGTATAGGCCTATAGAACTGTGATTGATTGATCATCTAATTAGCAACTTTGTACAGCCATGAGACTCTGCCTTTGAAGCGCAAACATTATCTACAAACGACCCCCCCCCCTCAATGCTGCATAGAGAGAGAGAGAGAGAGAGAGACGCTCTACTCCTTACAAGTGTTTCACCGGATTTTACTGTTAAATAAATAAATAATTAGCCGTGACTGCGCACGTCTGTAGGAACCGATAGTTAGATCCGAAATTGAATTATGCCTACTGTAATGGGTGCCACGGAAAGTACAGACAACTCACCCCGCAATGTCAGAAAGTGAAGACAACTCACCGGGGTGAGTTGTCTGGACTTTCGGGGTGAGCTGTCCGTACTTTCTCGCCCAACTCGCCCCAGCGGAAAGTACAGACAACTCACCCCGACATGTCAGAAAGTGAAGACAACTCACCGGGGTGAGATGTCCGGTATTCGTTTTTAAACCCAGTATTGTGCCCTTCACATGTAGTAACGGATGGGTATTATTATTATTTGTTGTATTTTCACATCAAAGCAAATTCAATTAAATTAAAATAAGCACACATGAAACATTATAGTAGGCCTACAATCTTTTGGATTGCAGTGACCCCACATTGTTTCTTCGGGAACAATATTTGTAGTTACAATGAGGGCTACATGAGCCGAAGGGAGAGAAACACTTCGCCTCTCTCCAGTCCGTGCGTATGGTGCTGGTGGTGGCTGAATAACAACGGATCGCATCGCTGACTGACATAAACACACCGTTACAATTCAGAGGCACTTCAATAAGAAAACTCAACTAATAACGCTTGTGTGTGTTAATCTGCCCGATGCTGACGTTAGTATATAATGTTTAGATTGTTTTCCTCTTGGACATGCGTTTGTGGGCACAGTGGCAGGGGGTGAAAAGCCGATTTGTCCCATGGTGTGCACTGCGCAACTGTGCAGTGTAAAACATGCTGAAATCAAACCACACACACACACAAACACACACACACACACACACACACACACACACACACACACACACACACACACACACACACACACACACACACACACAGTCACTCAGTCACAAATCCTCCAGAGTGTGAATACGTGTCTGCAGTGACACTGATGCGAGGTTACAATGAGTCCGTGGTGTGGTGAGACTGGGAAAGAAATAATAACTTGGCATCCGACTGCGCGCGTTGTGGCGATGATATGGGCGCATTCGGAAATACCGCACCGGAGTGGGGAGGGATTCAGATTTTACGGGGGCCAGTTTCGAATTGCAGCCATCCGTAGGTGCCCTTTGAGAGCAGTTTTGAAGTGCTTTAACAGTTTCGAATTGCAGCCGTCCGTAGGTGCCAGTTTCGAATTGCAGCCGTCCGTAGGTGCCCTTTGAGAGCAGTTTTGAAGGAGTCAAGGGATTTGCATGTCTTAATGACTGTTGGTAGGGCGTTCCACATTTTGGTGGCATAGGAGCGAAATGACTGTTGGTAGGGCGTTCCACATTTTGGTAGGTAATTTTATCTTTACGTGTGATAACATTATCACCCACTCTAACCAAGAAGCCATTTGCCTTGCTGAGATTACTGTTAGATCCAAAGAGAATGGATTCAGTTTTTCCCAGGTGTAAAGTTTGTTATCAGCGAGCCAGGTGCAGATTCTACCAAGTTCAGAGCTGAGGGCCTTTTCAACCTGCAGTTTGTTCCTGTCCGAGACCAGCAGTGCCGAGTCATCTGCGAACAGGAACAAGTTGCAGTCACAAGCTGAAGTCATGTCACTTACATAATTAGGAACAGTCCTAGTATGCTTCCTTGTGGAACGCCACAGCTCACTGGGAGGGGGGGGGGGGGGGGGGGGGCAGTGTTCCGTTCACTTCCACCATCTGTTCTCTCCCCTCCAGGTAGGATTGCATCCAGCTCACTGATGTGCTATCGAAACCAATTGCTTTTAGCTTGTTAACCAGTATGGAGTGGTTCACAGTGTCAAAAGCCTTTTGGAGGTCCAGCATGACCACACCGCAGTATTTGCCAGCATCCACCTCTTGTTTGATGTGGTCGCTCAAATAGAGAAGGCATGTGTCAGTGGAGTGGGATGTTCTGAAGCCAGATTGGAACTCGTACATTAATTTATTAGTGGCAAAATACTTTTCAACCTGTTCATAGACTATTTTTCCATCACTTTCGAGATGGAGCTTAGAATAGAAATAGGGCGGTAGTTGCCGGGGTCTAATTTACTCCCTTTCTTGTGCAGGGGGGTTACTTTGGCCAGTTTGAAATCTTGGGGGACATGTCCCTGTTTGATGGAGAGGTTTACTATGTGGGTGATGATTGGAGCTATAGAGATGGCTGAGTCTCTGAGAAATTTGGAGGGAATATTGTCATGGCCAGTGGCCTTGTGGGGTTGGAGGGCACTCAGTTTCCTCATCAGTTGTTACCATAACTAGTTTAAAGTTCTGTTCTTTGACTATATAGAAGTGTCTATTTGTACGTCTCTAAATGTTTTGATGAATTGAACATGGTGGACCCTCTTGTAAACAAGTGTAATGCTTAATTGGGTCGTCCACTCACAGTTAACAGTCTTTGTATTGAGTTTGTGCTTGAAATGTACTGTAATTCTGCAAACTGTTAATAAATATTTCAATCAATCAATCACCCGACCACATAAATAGAGAGTATAGAAAAACAGTGGGGTGGGCAGGGCGTTAACATGTCCTTGGTAGAGATAGAGAAGGACACGATACATCCAGTGCTGCGCGCCGCGTGTTCGCTACCGTTAAACGGCCATTATGTGGCTGTAGCCTACCGACCGGATGGATGGATGGTCGGCGCGACCAGAAGCCGCTGCACGGCGCGTTGTCGCTTGTGGTACGTCGGGACAGTCAGTGACAATGAAAACACATGTATTCTAATAAAATGTCACCGTTCGCTCGCATCGCTGGCAGTGTGGATGAGGTGTTATTCAGGGGAAGAAAACGTTGTTGTGGAAATTGAACTCAATGCAAGTGAAACCTTTGGGAGAAGATTTTGAGACACCTGTTACAGTGAGCTTTCTGTTAACCCACGGACCATGGCAACACATACTGTAGGCCTATAATGGCCAAAAATTAAGATTAATCAACGATTAAATGTATTAAAATGTGTTCTTATTGATACAGTAGATGGAGGTGTGTGTATAGGTCAGTAGACTAGCTCAGATACAGTAGATGGAGGTGTGTGTATAGGTCAGTAGACTAGCTCAGATACAGTAGATGGAGGTGTGTGTATAGGTCAGTAGACTAGCTCAGATACAGTAGATGAAGGTGTGTGTATAGGTCAGCAGACTAGCTCAGATACAGTAGATGAAGGTGTGTGTATAGGTCAGTAGACTAGCTCAGATACAGTAGATGAAGGTGTGTTTAGGTCAGCAGACTAGCTCAGATACAGTAGATGAAGGTGTGTGTATAGGTCAGTAGACTAGCTCAGATACAGTAGATGAAGGTGTGTGTATAGGTCAGTAGACTAGCTCAGATACAGTAGATGAAGGTGTGTGTATAGGTCAGTAGACTAGCTCAGATACAGTAGATGAAGGTGTGTGTATAGGTCAGCAGACTAGCTCAGATACAGTAGATGAAGGTGTGTGTATAGGTCAGTAGACTAGCTCAGATACAGTAGATGAAGGTGTGTTTAGGTCAGCAGACTAGCTCAGATACAGTAGATGAAGGTGTGTGTATAGGTCAGTAGACTAGCTCAGATACAGTAGATGAAGGTGTGTGTATAGGTCAGTAGACTAGCTCAGATACAGTAGATGAAGGTGTGTGTATAGGTCAGTAGACTAGCTCAGATACAGTAGATGAAGGTGTGTGTATAGGTCAGTAGACTAGCTCAGATACAGTAGATGAAGGTGTGTTTAGGTCAGCAGACTAGCTCAGATACAGTAGATGAAGGTGTGTGTATAGGTCAGTAGACTAGCTCAGATACAGTAGATGAAGGTGTGTGTATAGGTCAGTAGACTAGCTCAGATACAGTAGATGGGGAATGATTTTCCTTCTGTATCAGTATTTCCCAAATGTTTTTTTTCGACCTAGCATGGCTAATAGTCGTGTGGTATTTGAGTCTGGAGATGCTGTGTATGGATCTTGTTTCCCGGGGGGCGGGTTCAAACATTTTCTCTTTGACGCAATTGGTCAGAGCTACTGTCAGTCAAAGGTCTCAAGCATTGAACGTCACTGTACCAAAGCCCGCCCATATTGCATACCGTGTCCCGATTGGCTGATTCGGTCTGGCTTATTAGCCAGGCTACCAACGATCCCCTGCTATTCACCAAGTGATGACACTGTGAGCTTTTAGCTGTGAGTTTAATGGCTTTGAGCTTTTATAGACAGAATAATATGAATAATGTGGTTCAAAATAATGATTGTGATCAATGTTCCCTCTAAAATATTTTCGGTCTTAGCAAACACTCAAACCTCCTGAGCAGACATCAGCAACTACTGCAAACATACGTCAACTTGACACCTACTATCCAAACGTTAGATAATGCGAAGTGAGCGCCCCTCACTTCACACAGGTGTGATTTTTTTCTTTTTTCCAAATGGATTTTGGTATACGAGTGAATCAATGAATAGTTACATAAGGTTACGCACTACAAGTTACAACATTTTTATTTTATATCAAGGTGGTAGGCTAGCAATTTAGTTAGTCTATATCAGTGGTTCTCAACCTTTTCAGGCTGTGACCCCCCAAAGTAATCATATTTGAACTGGAGACCCCCCACCCAGACAAGCAACAGAATGGTTCCACAGATACATATTGTGGAAATAGCCGATCTACAAGCTCGTTGTGAACTTGTAGGTAGCCTATTTTCACAATTGTTGCCTCTTTCTTTATTATTTATTAATCTGGCCAATGTTTGACCAGATTTTATAGCATGGTTTGCTGATTACTTTTGATGCAGTAATGGTATTTTTCCTTTAGAGCCTTTGAGGTATTATAAAAGTATTAAATTGTCACTTCACTGTCATCTGGGGTCCCCCCAGAGAGATGCGTTTTGGTGAGCGGTGAGTCTCTTATCTCTGCGGCTCAGTGACATCATGTTGTAGTTTTAGTAGAAACAGAGAGATGCGTTTGGGTGAGCGGTGAGTCTCTTATCACCGCGGCTCAGTGACATCATGTTGTAGTTTTAGTAAAAACAGAGAGATGCGTTTGGGTGAGCGGTGGGTCTCTTATCACCGCGGCTCAGTGACATCATGTTGTAGTTTTAGTAAAAACAGAGTGATGCGTTTGGGTGAGCGGTGAGTCTCTCACCACCGCGGCTCAGTGACGTCATATTGTAGTTTTCGGTGGTCAGCTCTTCACCGAAAACGAGTATGAATAAGGCCTTTACATGATTCCACTATACTTTAACTGTTCAACTTGACTGACATGCTTTCTCTCCACAGCCCAAGAGCAAGAGGTGAAGTACCTTCCACCACGAGACAGAGGCATCCGCGTGGAACTGTTCCCAGACTACTACTCTGTTCCTGAAGCCATCACCAGCATCCTGTGGAAGCACGCACCCGATGTATCCGCACCAAGGCTCGGTATGTGGACTGGTGATGACACGGTAGAGTTTCAAACCGAGGCTCTTTATATTTGGTGAAGAACGGTGAAAACTACAAAATAACACAAAATACAATAGTCTTTAAACAAGCAGTTGAACAACATAAGCTTCAACTTGAATACAATTCAAGTAAAGCCATCGTAGGACAACAGAATTACGTTGGACATGAAATCCAACCGTTGCAAACAAAAACATGCCTTAACCCAGGGGTGGGTAACTTTGACGATGGAGAGGGCCACTATAGTTCCACACTCACTCCAGAGGGCCACTATAGTTCCACACTCACTCCAGAGGGCCACTATAGTTCCACACTCACTCCAGAGGGCCACTATAGTTCCACACTCACTCCAGAGGGCCACTATATTTCCACACTCACTCCAGAGGGCCACTATAGTTCCACACTCACTCCAGAGGGCCACTATATTTCCACACTCACTCCAGAGGGCCACTATATTTCCACACTCACTCCAGAGGGCCACTATATTTCCACACTCACTCCAGAGGGCCACTAGTTCCACACTCACTCCAGAGGGCCACTATAGTTCCACGCTGACTCCAGAGGGCCACTATAGTTCCACACTCACTCCAGAGGGCCACTATAGTTCCACACTCACTCCAGAGGTCCACTAGTTCCACGCTGACTCCAGAGGGCCACTATAGTTCCACACTCACTCCAGAGGGGCCACAGTGCATATTACTGTTCAAATAATCGCAAAAATAGCCGATCTACAAGCTCAAAATGCGTCGCAATGTGACACGTTTTGAGCTTGTAGATCAGCTATTTTTGCGATTATTTGAATTGAAATCCTGAGTTATTTTTTGGTATTTTTCGCTCTGAAAGAATATACGGTATAAGATTTGTGCACATTTTCATGATTTTTAAAAAATAGCGAGTGCCGCGCTACGAGCTTGTAGATCTGCTATTTTTCAACAGCTAAAGTATAACATAATGCATAAATCACCAAAAGGGGTTCCCACCTGCCCAGAATGGGTTAAGGAAGGCAGAACATGCGTTGCATTATTGTAGCATGGTATTTGTGATATATTGAAGTTGGTTACGCTCCAGCTAACTGCCAGTGCAGCCCAGGCCTGCAGAGGGCAGCAACGGACTGTCTTGGGGGGTTGCTGTGGGTTATAGCAGGTGAAGATGTAACTTTGTGTACCCAGAAGTGATGCGTGGGACGGCCCGTTGCCCACGGGTGGGCGGACGGGACAAGGTTTTTAGCGTAATTATCGCCCAAAAAAGGAGTGAAAAACAGCATTCCGCTACCTGCTCTCCTGTCCCTACTCCTGAAACCATCAGCTTGTTCTGTTGTTCATCAATGTGTTGCAACACATCATTAGCATACTAATGAAAGGGGGCTTTAGCCCCTCGCCGCTTTGACCGTTGGAGAGAAAAGTGTCCTCTCTGTCCTGAACTGGAATGTAGCATTTTATGTGGAAAGAATTCCCCTCTCGCCCCATCTGAGGCTCCGAGTCTGAACCTGGCCCCATCTGAGGCTCCGAGTCTGAACCTGGCCCCATCTGAGGCTCTGAGTCTGAACCTGACCCCATCTGAGGCTCCGAGTCTGAACCTGGCCCCATCTGAGGCTCCGAGTCTGAACCTGGCCCCATCTGAGGCTCTGAGTCTGAACCTGGCCCCATCTGAGGCTCTGAGTCTGAACCTGGCCCCATTTGAGGCTCTGAGTCTGAACCTGGCCCCATCTGAGGCTCTGAGTCTGAACCTGGCCCCATCTGAGGCTCCGAGTCTGAACCTGGCCCCATCTGAGGCTCCGAGTCTGAACCTGGCCCCATCTGAGGCTCCGAGTCTGAACCTGGCCCCATCTAATGCGTTGCAGTTAGAGCTATGTTACTCTCAACTTCCGCTGCTCGCATGAATGCAGACCAGCCTCTCCTCTTTAGCGTAAATAAAAAGAACGTTTTTGCTACTCACCAAAACAAAGGCGGGTTGTGTCATTAGAAAGCCTACTTTCCTTAGTGGAAGCACTCTGAGCCCCCCACAGCACGTATAAACTGTACTTTTTGGCCAGAAAGCGATTTTTTTTCACCGGAGGAAAAATATTCTCTATGAGGCAATTCTCTGGGCAATATCGGTAGAAGGCGCAGTGGAGTAACTAAAAGTATTTTTTTCCCCGGTGGAAACAAAATCCCCTTTTGGCCAAAAAGTACAGTTTATACGTGCGGTACAATTTTACAATTTACAATTTAGGCATTTAGCAGACGCTCTTAATCCAGAGCGATTTACATTAAGCAAGAACAAAAGCATGGGAATACATCACATATATAAAATGCATTTATTATGAAACATGCGTAAGCTAAGAATGTAACTAGAACATATCTATATAATGACACTATACATACATAAACTATACATATATACTATACTATACATATGTACTATGATGTGCTATATGACTATGAGCAGGGCCTGGCTGGAAACAAGTTCTTGAGCTTAGCCCAGATACCCTGGGTAAATATAGATTTCATTTCATTTCATTTCATTTCATTTCACTACATACAGTGGTGGGGGGCTCAGAGTGCGTCCACTAAGGAAAGTAGGCTTTCTAATGATACAACCCGCCTTTGTTTTGGTGAGTAGCAAAAACATTATTTTTATTTACGCTAAAGATGAGAGGCTGGTCTGCATTCATGCGAGCGGCGGAAGTTGAGAGTAACATAGCTCTAAATGCAACGCATTAGAGCTATGGACCAGAGCATTAGAGCTATGGACCAGAGCATTAGAGCTATGGACTAGAGCATTAGAGCTATGGACCAGAGCTACACTACATCTTTCTTAAGATTTGAGTTAAAAATGTTCGCTCTGAAAGAATATAATATTCAAAGATTTGTGCCACATTTTCACCATTTTTCAAAAGTAGCAGACCTGGCTCGACAAGCTTGTAGATCTGCTATTTTTCAACAGTTAAATATTGCTTAAAACACCAAAAGGGGTTCCCACCCAGAATGGGTTAATTAGCGCGGCGCTGTGGTAGGCCTACAGGCATGGAAAGTGCGTGCTCACAGAATTATAGCCGATCTACAAGCTCACAGCGTGTGAGTTTGTAGAGCGGCTATTTTGATCGTGCGGTACCGCCGCCGCGCAACAAAGTCGAAAGTCGGAAGTATACACAATGGAAACTAAAATGAGGACATGACATTCTTTCATTTCGAGCTACACTGCTGCAGTGCAGCTCACAGACACAACCCAAACCAGAGAGCTACACTGCTGCAGTGCAGCTCACAGACACGACCCCAACCCAACCCAAAATGAAGCTTGAGAGCGTAAAATGAAACCAAATGGACCCGTAGGTCTGAGACAGATAGTATGTCATGTGATGTCACCTATGTGTGTCTAAGTTTTATATGTTCATTTAAATAATTGGTTACGACTCGCGCAGGAACGAGGGACCGTCACCTCTCTCTCTCTCTCCTCTCTCTACCCTTTTTCCCTGACAAAAACTACATGGAAACTAAATGAAAACTAAGCTACGATGACTAAAACTAAGACTAAATATACTGACAATGTCTAGACTAAAATGTCAGGAAGGGACTATAGTGGACAAGAGATCCAGTATAAGTCATTTTACACTTGGTTGCATAGCTGAAAATAGCAGATCTACAAGCTCACAACGCGTCGCAGATCGGCTATTTTCAGCGAGTGTATATAATCAGCCATTACGACGGCATCAAGCCACATCTTGGTCGACTAAATCAACTGTACATTTAGTCGACTAAAACTATAGACTAACACTACAACATTCCAGGTGACTAAAATGTGACTAAAACTAAATCAACTATTCAAGAGACTATTATGACTAAAACTAAAATCAAAAGTTGCTGTCAAAAACAACACTACTGGAGGCAAGTATCCGTAACCTTCTGTTGGTCTGTGGCAGGGTTGTTTTAGCAGCAAATTTAGATTTTAGATTTAGTCATAGTCTCTTGAATAGTTTTCATTTAGTTTTAGTCACCTGGAATGTTTTAGTCTTTAGTCTAGTTTTAGTCGACTAAATATCATACGATTTTTGTCGACTAAATCTACAGTTGATTTAGTCGAACAAAATGTATTTTGGTGGGCCTTGATGCAGTCGTAATGACAGTTTTTTTTTTCACTTGCTGAAAATTGCTGATCTTGTAGATCAGCTATTTTCAGCATGCATCTAATTGTAAAATGACTTATACTAGATCTCTTGTCCACTAGCATTCCTAACATTTTAGTCGAGTTTTTATTTGTTGACAAAATTGTCAATATATTTAATCGTCATAGCTTAGTTTTCATTTAGTTTTTAATTCCGTTTTCGCCAGTGGAAAAAGGTAGTCGACGGACATTTATTTTTTGTCATAGTATCAGTCGATGAAAACAACACTGCTCTGTGGTCTTTTACAGCCAACAAGGTAGCGGAATGGGATACGGAAGGTCTGGAACTGGATTACTACAGGACGTTTAAAGACCGCTCCACACTGGACACACACACCGGACGGCTGGTCATCGACAACATGACCGTAGAAGACATCGGGCTGTATTCTGTGAGGATCAACGACAGACTTCACAACAAGACTTACCTGCTTAAAGAGATGAGTAAGTATGACTCACAACAAGACTTACCTGCTTACAGAGATGAGTAAGTATGACTCACAACAAGATTTACCTGCTTAAAGAGATGAGTAAGTATGACTCACAACAAGATTTACCTGCTTAAGGAGATGAGTAAGTATGACTCACAACAAGATTTACCTGCTTAAAGAGATGAGTAAGTATGACTTACAACAAGATTTACCTGCTTAAAGAGATGAGTAAGTATGACTCACAACAAGACTTACCTGCTTAAAGAGATGAGTAAGTATGACTTACAACAAGATTTACCTGCTTAAAGAGATGAGTAAGTATGACTCACAACAAGACTTACCTGCTTAAAGAGATGAGTAAGTATGACTCACAACAAGATTTACCTGCTTACAGAGATGAGTAAGTATGACTCACGACAAGACTTACCTGCTTAAAGAGATGAGTAAGTATGACTCACAACAAGACTTACCTGCTTAAAGAGATGAGTAAGTATGACTCACAACAAGATTTACCTGCTTACAGAGATGAATAAGTATGACTCACAACAAGATTTACCTGCTTAAAGAGATGAGTAAGTATGACTCACAACAAGATTTACCTGCTTAAAGAGATGAGTAAGTCTGACTCGTCATTTATTGGCTGTCCTTTAATGATGTTTTTTTATTTTATATTATCGATACATTTATTTAACCCATTTAGACCTGATAGTAAGGGCATTTTATCAGGTATTTGACAAATCTGGGAACTAAATCGTTACCAAGAAATTTCTTCACCAATGTGTTTCTAAAGGTGTCTAATAACATGTACTAAAAGTTTGAAATTCAACTCCCGTGGGAAATTGAGTTATTAGCATAATATGCATAATATGCCCATAACATCCTATAGAAGGCAAAAAAGTCCAAATTTCATCATTCTTTAAGTAGCATGTGACATATGAAACTAGGCCCTCATTTATCAACGCAGCATACGCCAAAATATGGGTGCATGCCGGAATTTTCGGCATTTATCATTTCCGCATGATCTTGAACTTGAACGCGCGCCCGGACAAATATCACGTCAGTTCGGGAGCTGTCGTAGGCTTTGTCCTCACCTGTTTTTCTGTCGTAGAAAAGCGGAGCAGGTTCAGCATTGACTGACCAGCTGACAGGCTGTCACGGGCATCTAAACATATATGTATTCGCTCCTAAAAAAATAATATAAAACTGTATATGTAGCCTATATAGAGAAAAAGAGAGATTTCCAACTTTACAAGCAATTAAGATTGTGCAATTAAAAACAATATAACATGTTTACAAGTACAAGTTTATGCCAGTGTTGTTTTCGTCGACTAAAACTAAGACGAAAAATGTTCGTCGACTACCTTTTTCCACTGATGAAAACTACATGGAAACTAAATAAAAACTAAGCTATGATGACTAAAACTAAGTAAATATACTGACAATTTCGTCAACAAATTAAAACTAGACTAAAATGTTAGGAAGGGACTAGTGGACAAGAGATCCAGCATAAGTCATTTTACAATTGGTCTCATGCTGAAAATAGCAGATCTACAAGCTCACAACTGAGCTTGTAGATCGGCTATTTTCAGCAAATGTAAAATCAGTCATTACGACGGCATCAAGGCCTGCCGAAATAAATTGTAGTCGACTAAAATCACCTGTAGATTAAGTCGACTAAAATCTCATGACATTTAGTCGACTAAAACTAAACCAAAACTAAAACATTCCAGGTGACTAAAATGTGACTAAAACGAAGTGAAAACTATTCAAGAGACTATGACTAAAACTAAAATCGAAATTGGCTGCCAAAAACAACACTGGTTTATGCGTAATAAAACCAAGGCCTTGTTAAACATATATATGCGAGCCACTTGTGAGATGATTCGGGAGAGCAGCGTGAGATCAGATGCCTATAATCCCTGTGATATTTAAAAAATATATTTAGGCACCAAGTGACAATGACAAGCATAGGCCTATAGCTTGCCTATTTTCAATTGTAGGCTATAGGCCTATAGGTGTAAGGGGCTTAATCATTTACCCATTTAAATAAGTGCTTTAACAGTCATTCAGATAAATGGCAGATCTGGTCATCTGGGTCAGGATGAGCGCTTATGCGAGACGGTACAGGACCGCGGCGGGCGCCGGTTAAACAGCGACACCAGCACATACCAGCACACACCAGCCTTCATCCATATGTTTATGATTAATTCATCAATCACTCCATAAACGTTGATTATTTATGAATGCCTTGCCAGCCAGGTTATCTCTCATTAACGTACGGTGCAGGGCTGCACATCAAACAAGAGGTGGATGCTGGCAAATACTGCGGCACGGTCATGCTGGACCTCCAAACGGCTTTTGACACCGTGAACCACTCCATACTGGTTAACAAGCTAAAAGCAATTTGTTTCGATACCACATCAGTGAGCTGGATGCAATCCTACCTGGAGGGGAGAGAACAGATGGTGGAAGTAAACGGAACACTGTCCCCCCCCCCTCCCAGTGAGCTGTGGCGTTCCACAAGGAAGCATACTAGGGCCTCTACTGTTCCTAATATATGTAAACGACATGACTTCAGCTTGTGACTGCAACTTGTTCCTGTTCGCAGATGACTCGGCACTGCTGGTCTCGGACAGGGACAAACTGCAGGTTGAAAATGCCCTCAGCTCTGAACTCGGTAGAATCTGCACCTGGCTCGCTGATAACAAACTATCTTTACACCTGGGAAAAACTGAATCCATTCTCTTTGGATCTAATAGTAATCTCAGCAAGGCAAATGGCTTCTTGGTTAGAGTGGGTGACAATGTTATCACACGTAAAGATGAAATTACCTACCTAGGTTCCATCCTGGAGGCTAATCTTTCCGGTGATAAAATGGCCACCAACGTAATCAAAAAAGTCAACCAAAGAACAAGATTCCTTTACAGGATCTCCTCACTGGTCGACAAAAACACCTTGAAGACCTTAACAGGAGCCCTCGTACAAGGCTTCTTTGACTATGCATGCACCTCCTGGTACCACAGCACCTCAAAGGCCCTTAAAACTAGGCTCCAGACTTCCCAAAACAAACTGGTCAGGCTCCTACTTGGCCTCACCCCCCGAACCCACCTCACCCCTGCCCACTTTGACAGACTGGCATGGCTTAGGGTCGACGACAGAGTACAGCATCTTGCAATGGGTCTGGTCCACAAGATTCGATACTCCACCAAGATACCCATGTACCTGTGTAGATACTTCCTTAATGTTAACGAAGTCCACACCCACAACACCAGAGGGAGTGCAACGAACCATGTACAACCCAGATTCGGCACAAACAAGGGACTAAATTATTTTCGCTCCTATGCCACCAAAATGTGGAACGCCCTACCAACAGTCATTAAGACATGCGAATCCCTTGACTCCTTCAAAACCGCTCTCAAAGGGCACCTACGGATGGCTGCAATTCGAAACTGGCCCCCGTAAAAATCCGAAATCTGCAGCCTACACTGGACTATGAAAGGCTTTACTATGTCCAGTGTAGGCTACATAGTAAAGCCTTTCATAGTCCAGTGTAGGCTGCATAGTAAAGCCTTTCATAGTCCAGTGTAGGCTACATAGTAAAGCCTTTCATAGTCCAGTGTAGGCTACATAGTAAAGCCTTTCATAGTCCAGTGTAGGCTGCATAGTAAAGCCTTTCATAGTCCAGTGTAGGCTACATAGTAAAGCCTTTCATAGTCCAGTGTAGGCTGCATAGTAAAGCCTTTCATAGTCCAGTGTAGGCTACATAGTAAAGCCTTTCATAGTCCAGTGTAGGCTGCATAGTAAAGCCTTTCATAGTCCAGTGTAGGCTGCATAGTAAAGCCTTTCATAGTCCAGTGTAGGCTGCATAGTAAAGCCTTTCATAGTCCAGTGTAGGCTGCATAGTAGAGCCTTTCATAGTCCAGTATAGGCTGCATAGTAAAGCCTTTCATAGTCCAGTGTATAGGCTGCATAGTAAAGCCTTTCATAGTCCAGTGTAGGCTGCATAGTAAAGCCTTTCATAGTCCAGTGTATAGGCTGCATAGTAAAGCCTTTCATAGTCCAGAGGCTGCATAGTAAAGCCTTTCATAGTCCAGTGTAGGCTGCATAGTAGAGCCTTTCATAGTCCAGTGTAGCTACATAGTAAAGCCTTTCATAGTCCAGTGTAGGCTACATAGTAAAGCCTTTCATAGTCCAGTGTAGGCTGCATAGTAAAGCCTTTCATAGTCCAGTGTAGGCTGCATAGTAAAGCCTTTCATAGTCCAGTGTAGGCTGCATAGTAAAGCCTTTCATAGTCCAGTGTAGGCTGCATAGTAGAGCCTTTCATAGTCCAGTGTAGGCTACATAGTAAAGCCTTTCATAGTCCAGTGTAGGCTGCATAGTAGAGCCTTTCATAGTCCAGTGTAGGCTGCATAGTAGAGCCTTTCATAGTCCAGTGTAGGCTACATAGTAAAGCCTTTCATAGTCCAGTGTAGGCTGCATAGTAGAGCCTTTCATAGTCCAGTGTAGGCTACATAGTAAAGCCTTTCATAGTCCAGAGGCTACATAGTAAAGCCTTTCATAGTCCAGTGTAGGCTACATAGTAAAGCCTTTCATAGTCCAGAGGCTACATAGTAAAGCCTTTCATAGTCCAGTGTAGGCTACATAGTAACGCCTTTCATAGTCCAGTGTAGCTACATAGTAACGCCTTTCATAGTCCAGTGTAGGCTGCATAGTAAAGCCTTTCATAGTCCAGTGTAGGCTACATAGTAAAGCCTTTCATAGTCCAGTGTAGGCTGCATAGTAGAGCCTTTCATAGTCCAGTGTAGGCTGCATAGTAGAGCCTTTCATGGTCCAGTGTAGGCTACATAGTAAAGCCTTTCATAGTCCAGAGGCTACATAGTAAAGCCTTTCATAGTCCAGTGTAGGCTACATAGTAAAGCCTTTCATAGTCCAGAGGCTACATAGTAAAGCCTTTCATAGTCCAGTGTAGGCTGCATAGTAAAGCCTTTCATAGTCCAGTGTAGGCTGCATAGTAAAGCCTTTCATAGTCCAGTGTAGGCTGCATAGTAGAGCCTTTCATAGTCCAGTATAGGCTGCATAGTAAAGCCTTTCATAGTCCAGTGTATAGGCTGAGTAGTAAAGCCTTTCATAGTCCAGTGTAGGCTGCATAGTAAAGCCTTTCATAGTCCAGTGTATAGGCTGCATAGTAAAGCCTTTCATAGTCCAGTGTAGGCTGCATAGTAAAGCCTTTCATAGTCCAGAGGCTGCATAGTAAAGCCTTTCATAGT
Organism: Electrona antarctica; assembly: GCF_951216825.1. Taxonomy (NCBI): domain Eukaryota; kingdom Metazoa; phylum Chordata; class Actinopteri; order Myctophiformes; family Myctophidae; genus Electrona; species Electrona antarctica. The sequence goes on from NC_136806.1 coordinate 8,159,504, forward strand.
CCAGTGTAGGCTGCATAGTAGAGCCTTTCATAGTCCAGTGTAGCTACATAGTAAAGCCTTTCATAGTCCAGTGTAGGCTACATAGTAAAGCCTTTCATAGTCCAGTGTAGGCTGCATAGTAAAGCCTTTCATAGTCCAGTGTAGGCTGCATAGTAAAGCCTTTCATAGTCCAGTGTAGGCTGCATAGTAGAGCCTTTCATAGTCCAGTGTAGGCTACATAGTAAAGCCTTTCATAGTCCAGTGTAGGCTGCATAGTAGAGCCTTTCATAGTCCAGTGTAGGCTGCATAGTAGAGCCTTTCATAGTCCAGTGTAGGCTACATAGTAAAGCCTTTCATAGTCCAGTGTAGGCTGCATAGTAGAGCCTTTCATAGTCCAGTGTAGGCTACATAGTAAAGCCTTTCATAGTCCAGAGGCTACATAGTAAAGCCTTTCATAGTCCAGTGTAGGCTACATAGTAAAGCCTTTCATAGTCCAGAGGCTACATAGTAAAGCCTTTCATAGTCCAGTGTAGGCTACATAGTAACGCCTTTCATAGTCCAGTGTAGCTACATAGTAACGCCTTTCATAGTCCAGTGTAGGCTGCATAGTAAAGCCTTTCATAGTCCAGTGTAGGCTACATAGTAAAGCCTTTCATAGTCCAGTGTAGGCTGCATAGTAGAGCCTTTCATAGTCCAGTGTAGGCTGCATAGTAGAGCCTTTCATGGTCCAGTGTAGGCTACATAGTAAAGCCTTTCATAGTCCAGAGGCTACATAGTAAAGCCTTTCATAGTCCAGTGTAGGCTACATAGTAAAGCCTTTCATAGTCCAGAGGCTACATAGTAAAGCCTTTCATAGTCCAGTGTAGGCTGCATAGTAAAGCCTTTCATAGTCCAGTGTAGGCTGCATAGTAAAGCCAAGTATAGTCAGGTCACACATTTGCCTCAGACACGTCAGACGTTTGCCGTTTTTAATTATAACAAAGTGTGTTTTTGTTGAAGGTCTGAATGCTGTTTGTCCACTGCTTCTACAGTCAAGCCAACACCAGAGGGGGACGTTCGACTGGTAAACGGAGGGATCACATCATGCTCCGGCAGAGTGGAGATCTACTTCCATGGACGTTGGGGGACAGTGTGTGATGATGCCTGGGACATGAACGATGCCCGGGTGGTGTGTCGACAGTTAGGGTGTGGCGAGGCCCTGGCAGCTACATCCAGAGCACATTTTGGCCCAGGCAGTGGGACCATCTGGTTGGATGATGTCGGATGCACAGGCAGTGAATCAGAGCTTACACGGTGCACCAAAACATGGGAGGGACACACCTGTGATCACAGTGAAGATGCTGGTGTTGTCTGTGATGAAAGTAAGACTAATTCAAAAGGTATCTCTCTCTGGTCGCATTCACACCTCTAATTCGGTAGAGTCGATAGGAATGGGCGGAGAAGTTGCATCATTTTTGCATATTTAATTTGTTGCATGAGCGTGCGTGCGTGCATGCGTGAGAGACACCATTCAGTGTTTTGGCTTATGACTGCCTGCTTTAAAGTTTCATATCGTAAAGACTTTCATAGTCCAGTGTAGGCTACATAGTAAAGCCTTTCATAGTCCCGTGTAGGCTACATAGTAAAGCCTTTCATAGTCCAGTGTAGGCTTCATAGTAAAGCCTTTCATAGTCCAGTGTAGGCTACATAGTAAAGCCTTTCATAGTCCAGTGTAGGCTACATAGTAAAGCCTTTCATAGTCCAGTGTATAGGCTACATAGTAGAGCCTTTCATAGTCCAGAGGCTACATAGTAAAGCCTTTCATAGTCCAGTGTAGGCTGCATAGTAAAGCCTTTCATAGTCCAGTGTAGGCTGCATAGTAGAGCCTTTCATAGTCCAGTGTAGCTACATAGTAAAGCCTTTCATAGTCCAGTGTAGGCTACATAGTAAAGCCTTTCATAGTCCAGTGTAGGCTGCATAGTAAAGCCTTTCATAGTCCAGTGTAGGCTGCATAGTAAAGCCTTTCATAGTCCAGTGTAGGCTGCATAGTAGAGCCTTTCATAGTCCAGTGTAGGCTACATAGTAAAGCCTTTCATAGTCCAGTGTAGGCTGCATAGTAGAGCCTTTCATAGTCCAGTGTAGGCTGCATAGTAGAGCCTTTCATAGTCCAGTGTAGGCTACATAGTAAAGCCTTTCATAGTCCAGTGTAGGCTGCATAGTAGAGCCTTTCATAGTCCAGTGTAGGCTACATAGTAAAGCCTTTCATAGTCCAGAGGCTACATAGTAAAGCCTTTCATAGTCCAGTGTAGGCTACATAGTAAAGCCTTTCATAGTCCAGAGGCTACATAGTAAAGCCTTTCATAGTCCAGTGTAGGCTACATAGTAACGCCTTTCATAGTCCAGTGTAGCTACATAGTAACGCCTTTCATAGTCCAGTGTAGGCTGCATAGTAAAGCCTTTCATAGTCCAGTGTAGGCTACATAGTAAAGCCTTTCATAGTCCAGTGTAGGCTGCATAGTAGAGCCTTTCATAGTCCAGTGTAGGCTGCATAGTAGAGCCTTTCATGGTCCAGTGTAGGCTACATAGTAAAGCCTTTCATAGTCCAGAGGCTACATAGTAAAGCCTTTCATAGTCCAGTGTAGGCTACATAGTAAAGCCTTTCATAGTCCAGAGGCTACATAGTAAAGCCTTTCATAGTCCAGTGTAGGCTGCATAGTAAAGCCTTTCATAGTCCAGTGTAGGCTGCATAGTAAAGCCAAGTATAGTCAGGTCACACATTTGCCTCAGACACGTCAGACGTTTGCCGTTTTTAATTATAACAAAGTGTGTTTTTGTTGAAGGTCTGAATGCTGTTTGTCCACTGCTTCTACAGTCAAGCCAACACCAGAGGGGGACGTTCGACTGGTAAACGGAGGGATCACATCATGCTCCGGCAGAGTGGAGATCTACTTCCATGGACGTTGGGGGACAGTGTGTGATGATGCCTGGGACATGAACGATGCCCGGGTGGTGTGTCGACAGTTAGGGTGTGGCGAGGCCCTGGCAGCTACATCCAGAGCACATTTTGGCCCAGGCAGTGGGACCATCTGGTTGGATGATGTCGGATGCACAGGCAGTGAATCAGAGCTTACACGGTGCACCAAAACATGGGAGGGACACAACTGTGATCACAGTGAAGATGCTGGTGTTGTCTGTGATGAAAGTAAGACTAATTCAAAAGGTATCTCTCTCTGGTCGCATTCACACCTCTAATTCGGTAGAGTCGATAGGAATGGGCGGAGAAGTTGCATCATTTTTGCATATTTAATTTGTTGCATGAGCGTGCGTGCGTGCATGCGTGAGAGACACCATTCAGTGTTTTGGCTTATGACTGCCTGCTTTAAAGTTTCATATCGTAAAGACTTTCATAGTCCAGTGTAGGCTACATAGTAAAGCCTTTCATAGTCCCGTGTAGGCTACATAGTAAAGCCTTTCATAGTCCAGTGTAGGCTTCATAGTAAAGCCTTTCATAGTCCAGTGTAGGCTACATAGTAAAGCCTTTCATAGTCCAGTTTAGGCTACATAGTAAAGCCTTTCATAGTCCAGTGTAGGCTACATAGTAAAGCCTTTCATAGTCCAGTGTATAGGCTACATAGTAGAGCCTTTCATAGTCCAGAGGCTACATAGTAAAGCCTTTCATAGTCCAGTGTAGGCTGCATAGTAAAGCCTTTCATAGTCCAGTGTATAGGCTACATAGTAGAGCCTTTCATAGTCCAGTGTAGGCTGCATAGTAAAGCCTTTCATAGTCCAGTGTAGGCTGCATAGTAAAGCCTTTCATAGTCCAGTGTAGGCTACATAGTAAAGCCTTTCATAGTCCAGTGTAGGCTACATAGTAAAGCCTTTCATAGTCCAGTGTAGGCTGCATAGTAAAGCCTTTCATAGTCCAGTGTAGGCTACATAGTAAAGCCTTTCATAGTCCAGTGTAGGCTGCATAGTAAAGCCTTTCATAGTCCAGTGTAGCTACATAGTAAAGCCTTTCATAGTCCAGTGTAGGCTGCATAGTAAAGCCTTTCATAGTCCAGTGTAGCTACATAGTAAAGCCTTTCATAGTCCAGTGTAGGCTACATAGTAAAGCCTTTCATAGTCCAGTGTAGGCTACATAGTAAAGCCTTTCATAGTCCAGTGTAGGCTGCATAGTAAAGCCTTTCATAGTCCAGTGTAGCTACATAGTAAAGCCTTTCATAGTCCAGTGTAGGCTGCATAGTAAAGCCTTTCATAGTCCAGTGTAGGCTGCATAGTAAAGCCTTTCATAGTCCAGTGTAGGCTGCATAGTAAAGCCTTTCATAGTCCAGTGTAGGCTGCATAGTAGAGCCTTTCATAGTCCAGTGTAGGCTACATAGTAAAGCCTTTCATAGTCCAGTGTAGGCTACATAGTAAAGCCAAGTATAGCCAAGTCACACATTTGCCTCAGACACGTCAGACGTTTGCCGTTTTTAATTATAACAAAGTGTGTTTTTGTTGAAGGTCTGAATGCTGTTTGTCCACTGCTTCTACAGTAAACTCCATGACATCTGCCGTGACCCCTGCCATGACCCCTGCCATGACCCATGCCGTGACCCCTGCCGTGACCCCTGTCATGACCCCTGTCATGACCCCTGCCGTGACCCCTGCCATGACCTCTGCCAACAGTGCCAAGCCAACACCAGAGGGGGACGTTCGACTGGTAAACGGAGGGAACACATCATGCTCCGGTAGAGTGGAGATCTACTTCCATGGACGTTGGGGGACAGTGTGTGATGATGCCTGGGACTTGAATGATGCCCGGGTGGTGTGTCGACAGTTAGAGTGTGGCGAGGCCCTGTCAGCTACATCCAGAGCACATTTTGGCCCAGGCAGTGGGATCATCTGGTTGGATGATGTTGGATGCACAGGCAGTGAATCAGAGCTTGCACGGTGCACCCATAGAGGGGTGGCAACCCACTGTCGTCACCTTCAAGATGCTGGAGTTGTCTGTGCTGAAAGTAAGACAAGTCTCTCTCTCACTCACTCACTCACTCACTCACTCACTCACTCACTCACTCACTCACTCACTCACTCACTCACTCACTCACTCACTCACTCACGTGTGTGTGTGTGTGTGTGTGTGTGTGTGTGTGTGTGTGTGTGTTAATACTCTAGTGTCTAATGGAACTTAAATGTATATTATCTTTTGCCTGAAGTAACCATAATAACTAGAATGTTGTACATTCTCACTCTCTCTTTGTATTTAGATCCTAAATCTGTCAGGTTGGTGAATGTCGTGAATGGATTGTCTGGTTCGTGTTCAGGCAGAGTGGAGGTGAAGCCTAATCAGTCGTGGGTCTCGGTGTGTGAAGATGACTTTGACCAGCAGGATGCAGAGGTGGTCTGTAGGGAGCTCGGCTGTGGGCCTCCTTCAGTCCTCCAGGGGGCGCTCTATGGAGAAGTGAACGTTTCAATGTGGAACAAAGAGTTCCAGTGTGAAGGACATGAGTCTGTTCTCCTGGACTGTAGAACGTCAGACTCAACTAGAAACACCTGCTCTCCTGACAAGGCTGTTGGACTCACCTGCTCAGGTAATAAATAATACTATAGTATAGTTTAGTAAGTAGAGTGGTGCATTCAGTGGAACACATACTGTAACACGTTTGTGCTGCAAGCATGCATTTATATATAGATATATATTCTTTTTTAAACATAAACAAATATTATTTCCCGATACACTGTAAAGGGTAAAGGCTCCGTTGGCACTTTCTGAAAGCAGGGGAAACAACATAAAAAAGTGCTCCTCGGAACACAGGTCAGGTAGGTTATTGTGGCCTCCTGGTGGCACTATAAAGGCCAATGTTAAAAGGGTGCCCTTTCTTCCTCGGCCTAGTGGGAATGTGTGTGCAACATTTCATGTAAATTGTACGCAGCGCTGCGTTCATGACTTGGGACATTCTGTTGAAAATGGGCCAATCCTGCAAACTGTGGAAGCCAATATTGGCCAATCAAGTTAAAGTAATACAAAATAATGTTTTAGAAAAGTCGACCTCCTGGTGGCGCTATAAAAGGCAGATGTAAAAATAAAAAAAGAAAAGAAAAAATGAAATGTTCTGCTGTGGCACTCCTGTGCATGCCTTTGGCCTGGCAGAGACAATTAACCTGTAATAAAATAAAACATAATTCTGTTTCCAGGAAATGAAGGGAAGGCGGACATCACGTTGATTTTGGTGTGCAGTGGACTGGCGGTCACGCTCCTGCTGGGGCTCATGATCTTTCTCTTCATCCACAAGCTGAGGGAGGTAAGAATAAGAGCAGAGGGCTTGTTCATTCTCACAGTCCAAGATTAGCCTTTCTCAGTAAATGGTGCATTTATTTTAGCTCCTTTATCCAAGGCGCTTTACATAGATTGTGCATTACATTCACCCATTCACACACACATTCATACACCGATTGCGGCAGAAGCCTTGCAAGGTACCAACCAGCACATCGGGAGCAATTTGGGGTTCAGTGTCGTGCCCAAGGACACTTCGACATGTAGACAGGAGGAGCCTGGATTCTAACCGCTGACCCATGGATCATTGGACGACCTGCTCTACCTCTTGAGCCACAGTCGCCACTGTATTATAAAGACTTAAGGTCTCCACACACCGGGGCGCGAATCGGATGTGAATTGGGATTTTTAGCGGCGTTTCTCCATCGGTTTTCCGAAAAACGCGGCCGGTGTGCAACCACCTTAAGGGCTCTATTTTTGTCCGAGCATCCTAAAGACACTATTTGGGGATTAGCATAATTTCCATAAATTATGCAAAAACGAGGTGAACATCAGCAAATTGCTGCATGTTTTACTTTTAGTCAACTTTGAAAGCTTAGTTCCCACAGACTCTAAGTATGTTTGACTCTAAGTAAGTATGTTTACAACTCCAGGAATTATTATCATCTTATAAATAAATCATGCAACCTTTTGTCTATGTAATAATTATGTAATAATCACACCAAAACCAGAAATAGCTATATTTCTTTGCTTTAAGTTAATACTCATGATCTTACAGACAGTGTAAGTCTGTTTGCATGTCTAGAAAATATTCTCTTTCTATAACTAGGATATGCAACCTCCTTATTAGTGTAATTTGCATATATATATATATATATATATATATATATACATATATATATCCCTCATATAAATCCAGTAAGACGCCTGAGGGCGAGAAGCGACCTCGCACTAAAGGGCTGCATGGCGAGTGCTGGTGCTTTGGAATGGGGGGGGATCAGATCAACATATCCGCCTGGGTGATGGCAGACTGCTGGGCAAGCACTGGTGCTGTGGCATGGGGGGGCCAGATCAACATATGGAGTGAATTATGTACTGGCCATATATGGAGCGTGTCTTGAGTGTACAGGGTTTGATGAGGTCAGATCAACATATGGAATGTCAGAACAGGTCAGCTCCATATATAGAGATCTAAGGGTGGCATGAGTGTCTTGAGTGTACACTGTACACTCAAGATTGTACACTGTACAGGGTCTGATGAGGGCCCAGGTTGGGCCGGACCTTAATTTTCGGGCCTGTTGAGAACTCCGTCTAGAGCCCGTCTAGAGGGGGTGCATACTTAGTTTAGACTAGTCATTGGTAGGGTTGGGATCCGGAGCCGGTTCCATCGTTTTTTTATTAACGGTTCCCCAAACTGTTCTCATCAGTCGTCATTTAGCTCCGCTGTGTCTGTGCATGCATGCATGCAGAGCCAAGTTACTGGGGTGACGTCTACTACTTGACACTAGTAGATTAATCTTGTGACTTGTGTAGGTGTATTGATTTTGAGATGTTTCCTCAGTGTGGACGTGCAACTGGTGCAAGTTGCAACAACCTTTGCAGGAAACTATGGCATCGCATTTATTGCACTTGAGTGAGTGAGTGGGGCGGATACCACTGTTCTGTGCATTCAGCGAGCGGTCACCGCCGCGGAGCGAGTGTGGTTAACAGAGAGGAAAATTACTCTGAGGCTGAGCACGCAAAGTGCAATAAATGCGATGCCATAGTTTCCTGCAAAGGTTGTTGCAACTTGCACCAGTTGCACGTCCACATTGAGGAAACATCTCAAAATCAATCAACTATAGAGCCATGAATCAATTTGTCTGCACTTATTTTTACAACTTATAAGCAACTCAACTGCTTTTGATTTGGCTCTAAATTAATCATGCAACTGTTGAGAGCCCAGCCTTTAGGTGCATATATACCTCCATACATTGATTACTTTATAAACAGTTTGCAGAAAAAAGCACAGGAACGTAGCCTACAGTTCAATACAAGGTCTGCTAAGAGGATTTTATAACCCAAGAAAACACTATGGCTTGTTTCTATTAGGGTAACTGGGGTCCTTCATATTAATTAAATTAATCTGAACATTAAAGACACAACATTTGTCACCACAACAATATCATTATTGCAATGTGTACTGTATATTTAATATACAGTACAAATGATTCTGATGTTCAGAAGCAACTTCCATAAAACCCTAACAGCAAAGATTATAGCCATCTGCTGTTTTTTGGAATGATAATAACAAAACATTGCTATGCAATTTTACATATTATGCTAATTGTTTAGGAAATACAATACAGCGCTAGTGTGGAGGACTCCTCTCACACTGTTTCACAATGAAAGATTGGGACTTGGCCTAACATACGTTTAGAGAAAGAGAGAGAATTGGATATAGAAATACTTGGAAAAATATCACAGGGAGCACGTCTATAATGGTTGTGCAACTCTGTTAGTGTCTGTGGTTGCCTGTGAGCTGAATTGCACTCGTCTGCAGAAGTACAGCCTAATGTTGATTTCCTTGTTGTGTGACATAGACACTGGTTCTCAACATTGGGTCCCGGGGACCACCATGGGGTCCAAATGGACCTTTACAGGTCTTTATCTCTGAGAGTGTAGAAACGGGAGAGCTGTGCACTAATGGCATCTCATGATGTCTGACGTGGCCGTATGCATATCAAACTGCATGGGCTTCATTCTCAAAGGTTTAGAAGCACTGACACCAGATTTCTTTTTTCCTCCATGCTGTTCATATTGACCCCATTCATATTCATATTGACCCCACCGCAGCGGCGAGCACACTATAAGATGTGTGTGTCCATCATCCTTGACCCCGAGGAGTGCCCACTGGACGAACAGAGTGAACTCCTGCAGTATGACAGCAGAAAATGGGAGTTTCCCCGCGACCGCTTGAAACTAGGTGAGCACTGCACTGCTTAAACCGCTTGGGCACTAAAACATTAAAAATGATCCACAGGCTCACATCGGGTCGCACTGTAACACGTCGTGAGCTTGTATGTCTGCTCTTTAGTACAACAGTTGTAAATGCAAACTCATGTGAAATCATCTGCGAAACACACGGCAAGTTTGATCGCTACTGTAGGACGGTTACAGAGCAACGTGTTATGCCCAGGACACACACACACACACACACACACACACACACACACACACACACACACACACACACACACACACACACACACACACACACACACACACACACACACACACACACACACACACACACACACACACACACACACACACACACACACACACACACACACACACACATCTACTACTAACCCTAAGAATGAATTATTCAATGTTTTATTTGTTCTTTTTTTTTCCCTAGGCAAAACTCTGGGCTATGGAGCCTTTGGGAAGGTAGTGGTGGCCTCAGCATTTGGGATTGACAAGCTCTCTACCTGCAAGACCGTCGCTGTGAAGATGCTGAAAGGCACCATACCAAATATTAAACATTTCAAATGTTGTATCTCCTCCATACAATTGTCTTTGCATACAATCTTTCGCTTGGAGAGTTAAGATGACATATTCATTTAACCATATGGCATGGTGTGTTTCTGTGTTTCTGTGCACTAACAGGGGGAGCTGCCGCTAATGAACGGAAAGCCTTGATGTCAGAGTTGAAGATCCTGATCCACATTGGTCATCATCGGAATGTGGTCAATCTTCTGGGAGCTTGTACCAAGCGTGGTACCAGTGGAGGTGGGTTTACTGCATTACACTTTGGATTATTATAAAAGAAAGACATACAATTTGATGGTGAATCAAACAATCCATTCTTAAAAATGAGCTTGTAGATTTCCGCACACTGCGTTGTATACCATAATGTATAAATCATGGATAAGGGTTCAGGACAGCTAGGCCTTTTCGGGGAGGGGTCAGAATACATTTTGGACTTGGAATGCTATTCGTCTCAACTGCTCAATTAATCGGGGGAAGTAATCGAATCAAGAAGAAAATAATGATTCTTGAACAGTTTTGACATAAGAAAAGTCACTTATGATTTTTACAAATACTGTATTCACAGGTCCATTAATGATCATTATGGAGTTCTGCAAGTATGGCGACTTGTCAAAGTACTTGAAAGGCAAACGAGCTCATTTTGTTGTACAAAAGGTGAGACACCATCCTCCTAGGTTTGTCTTTTCTTCTTCTCTTACATCATTGTAAATACAAGTGATCACGGGAACCCCTTTCGGTGTTAGCATTATGTTATGCTTTAGCTATTGAAAAATAGCAGATCTACAAGCTCATATAGCGCGGCACAGAGTGCCGCGCTATATGAGTACAAAACATAATCTCTCCCCATGCCTTCGGCCTGGTGGAGACAATAACTAAGGCTGTGTAGCGTTAAAATGTAGTTGCCAAAAATAACAGTCCACAGCGATGTTTTTAGGTGTATCCTCAATAGTTTTTAATCATGTTTCTGTTCCGTCCACACGTAACTGATGCTTTGCATTTTGCATGTGTGCGTGTTTGTGCGTATGTGCACGTGTGTGCGTGAAGGGCAAGCTGGAGAGCGTGGCCAGCGCTGGAAGCTCTGGCAGATCCTCCATCATTGAAGTTACCAGCTTTTGTGACTCTGAGAAAGACGAGGAAGGTGAGACCCAAGGAAGTCCCCCCCCCCCATAGTCCCTTACCTAGAAAAGTATAGTGCAGTCAAAATTTGAAATGTATAGAGGGTATGCGTGTGACATCATCATCATACCAGGAAGTTATGTGGAAATGCCTACTGATTGGCAAAAAACTACTTTCTGGCCTTGACAGCCCATACATCCAAACAGAAAAGTCATATTTGATTGCATTAAATTACTTTAATCAACATTAAACTCACTTTGCCACTCGATTTGCCACTCGATCTGCCATTCACTTTATGCATGCGCATACCCTCTATTGGAGTAAGTATACACAAATAAAACTAGAAATTTGAGGTCCCAAGCGCATTGGCCTACTTGTGCACAAGCAGAGCGCGCAAGTACTGCTATAATGTCTATTACAACTGCTGTTCTAAATCCTTTAGACCCGTTATTGACCTTATACCAACCTTGAAGCGTACCTTATAGTTACGTCACCATCAACAGCCAATAAGGGACCACCATTCTTACCGACATAGCTATACATACATGTATACATACATACGTTACCTTTTACCCACCCAACATTGAAACATATCTTAAAGATGGAGTGCCACAATTTTTTTATTTTTCCAGTTTTTCATGTGTCTATGAGGTGACAGTACTTCATTAGACACCCTGGAGTCGTTTTTATGTGCAGTGTATTAACTTTGTATTTAGGGTTTCTTCCTGGAGGCTGAACCCTTGACAGTCAAACGGGCCAATGAAATAAACAGTAATATAGTGACATCACACTATCATACCTACATGACAGCGGGTGTAATAATAATATATATAGCGCTTGTCTAGGTACCCAAAGCCGCTTTACAGAACAGAAGTAAAAACAATTGTATTAGAAAAACTAGTTCAAAACTAGAACTCAAAATCAAAGTCAAAGTGGACAAACAAGAAGGGTGTGTGAGGAGTGTGTCATGGCACATTCAGGCTTTTATATATTTTATTCAGGCTTTTATATCACATAGGCTCTTATATCCACTGCCGAGGGAAGGATGTGCCTTCGCATATGTCTGTCATGTGTGAAAACTCCTCTCAGCAAAAAACAAAACAAGAATTGATGACACCACCAGCTGCTGCCTTATATGTCATGGCTGAGAGGTCGGCTAGAAGCAAAAAGTGTGTGGTTGCCTAGAGACGAGGCAGCCAATCAGGACGATAGGTTGTCAGTACAGCCAATGAGAAACATAGGTCTCAACTACAGCAAGTGGGTGTGAATTAAAGAACCGCAGAGAGAACATTGACCAGCTGGTAAAAACTTTTATTTTTCCACTGTTTTTATATGTACCTCCAGAGGACGACCTGTACAAGAGGGTGCTGACAATGAAGGATTTGATCTGCTACAGTTTTCAGGTTGCAAAAGGCATGGAATTCTTGGCTTCACGCAAGGTAATCACTTCCTTCCCCGAGGGAAACATCAGCAAATGTGTAGGTTTTAGCCTGATCTGAGCGAGCACCATTGACTTCCATTATTACATTAAAGATAATACAGTAGGCTATGTTGGGAAATATGATATGGAGGTACTAATTAAGCTATAGCCTACAGGCAGTGTGCCCAAGACATTTGGTGATTATTGGTCTAGTGGTTTTGGTATACGAGACACGCACATGCATACACTCACCCTCACGCACGCACGCACGCACGCACACTCTACCTGCAGTTTCCATTATAAATACTCTGATAGCTGTTACTCATACTGCATTATGACACAAATGTACTGTATATTTTACTAATATCAAAGATTTAAAAAGAATGGCATCAAAACAGCAAAGGCTGGAAAACACACAAATTGGTGTGAAAAAATACCTAAAAAACCTGTGGCCAGAATCTAACACATTACTGTGTTGTCTTGTCCTGATATTCCTCTTTCCCTCATAAGTGCATCCACCGTGATTTGGCTGCGAGGAACACCCTACTGTCTGACAATAATGTTGTAAAGATATGTGACTTTGGACTTGCCAGAAATGTCTACAAACACCCAGACTATCTGCGCAAAGGAGATGTAAGTACACTTATTAAGCAAGCTGTTGAAATGTAAGATTTTAATTTACAGTCGTGCTCATTTTAATTCCCATTATACCCAAGAGAACTTAAAAAAAACTTTAGAACACTGATAGGCTTGACTTGGCAGATAGCCTATGGTACATAATGAATACTCTAATTATTGGAAATGTAAAATGGAGATGGAAGAAAGACAAATATGTTCACATAACTGTTGAAAGTTCTGACGTAGTAGCTTCTCACACGACTATACTAGATGTGACAGTGACGAATGGCATTGATAAGTGTGTACTGTGTACACAGATTATAAATGATTTCTCAACTCAATGCCATATCTGCACACAGGATAGACTTCCCCTCAAATGGATGGCTCCCGAGGCGATTTTCGACCAGATCCACACAACCCAGAGTGACGTGTGGTCGTTTGGAGTTCTCATGTGGGAGATATTCTCCCTGGGTAAGGAAGGACACTGACCGCAGACTTGGGCTCTCATCAAATACATCTGCCACTCAAATCATCACATTCAAACACACGTACACACAAAGCTGTCAGTGGCGTGCACAGACATTTAGAGGGGCAGGTGCTCAAGTTAAAAAAGGGCACCTTGCAGTGCAGCGCGTGGAACCGGCCGGTTGCCTTAATCCATTTTGGGCGGGAACCCCTTTTGGTGTTAGCATTATGTTATGCTTTAGCTATTTTTGAAAAATCAAAAGGGCACATTGCCAAAAGGGCAGGGGGTGCTCTAGCACCCCCTAGTGTCTATCTGTGCACGCCACTGAAAGCTGTGCATAGGAGCGGCTATAGTGCCCCTAAAAAAAAAAAGATCACCATTACCCCACGGCTGAGTCCTCTTCATCTCGGTCCTCTCCCAGGTGCCTCTCCATACCCGGGTCTCCAAATAGATGAAGATTTTTGCTGTGAGCTGAAAACGGGGGTCAGGATGAAGGCTCCGGAATACTCTTCCTCTGAAATGTAAGGACCCAAAATCACCTGCACTTATTGTACACTAATTGCACCATAGTGGCCATATAACCTTCTCTCAGCTCCCGATTCCAAATGACCTGTTCCAGATTTTCTATTCTAAAGGAGAGCTGGTTCTCAAACTCTTTCAACACCTATCCATCTTGTATTCATACCCCATGATCACATCCTGTAATCTACCCTCTCTTTAATAGTTTGTATTGAGATCTATATGACTTGGAGTACGCATGCAGTTTGGTCTGAAGCTATTTCAAGTGGACCATGTTATGCTCCAAATATCTTAAATGGTTGAGGCTGTATAATGAAGACTACCATCACAAATTCCAGATTGCTAAACATCTTGTTCCAAATGGAGCCAGCGGAATTAATTTGTCAACCACGCAAGGGAGACATGACATGACATGGAATTCCTACACCATATACTGCTAAGAGAATTTAAGGGAACAAAGTGTTCCCTTAGTTATATTGATCAGTATACAAATAGTTAAAGTTGTGCATGATTATAACTGTAAGCGCCCTCGAATTGTGAAATAATCAGAAGTGGATGGTCTCAACGGGTGTAATTTACATTTTTCTCATAGTCTTCAACAATAAAATGACATGAAGACTAAAATGACATGTATCACTTTCAATAGTACAATAAATACAATGGTTAAGTTAGTCAATTATAATTAGTGCAATAACTCAATCATTTCAAGAGAAGACCAATAAAATACCAAAAATGTACCATAAGTCCATAACCAAATATACCAAACGAACCATCAACCCACAATACAATTAATTAGACCTAAAGTAAATCATGAATGAAACTCAAAATAGAACAAACAAACAAACCATATACCTCGCTCCGCTAATCGAGGGGCTAGGGGCTGGAAAGGCCACCTTGAGCTTCATACATCAAAGAGTCCCCACATAGCTGCATGGCACATTGTACACCAAACGATCAGACACTGACTGGCACTGTGGATAATATAAACGGTTCAGTAATCAAGTCCACTGAAGCTACACTTCTTGATAGTTCAACATGACCAAATAAACAGTGTAGCCAACAAGCATAAGCATGAACATTGCCAACAAACAAATGTCATACCATGTGGCTCTGCTGCTTCAAACATGTTGTGTCTCTCACCGTGTCACTCTGGCTGAGTGTGTCTCTGAGGTGAGTGAAGCCAACAGGCTTCTGCTATATATGCACTCTAACCGGAAGTTTCACAATAAAAGTACCCTAAGCATACAGGAAGTGTCAAAATAAGACAACATAAAATAAACAAAGAAAATAACAAACTTCAAAGTCAAGAAATGATTGAAGTTAAAATAACCAAGTGTCACCGGCAGTTACAATAACCATTCAATGATTCTGGCGGCTAAATGGGGAGATATGTAGTTACCTTCAAGGGCAAAGGCCCACTCTACTCAGACAGTTTCATATAGTTTCAGGCGTGTGCTGGGTGCAGATTCAAAATGAACATATAGAAAATTAATAAAATCCGCACATCCAGTCGAGTAAGAGTCTTTGTTTAATGATCAAAGTGCTCCGCAGGCCTACGCGTTTCGGCGCGCAGGCCTTTGACACTGACGAAGGCCTGCGCGCCGAAACACGTTTGTCTGTCTGGTATGACTGCTGCTGCGGAGCACTTTGATCATTAAACAAAGACTCTTACTCGACTGGATGTGCGGATTTTATTCATTTTCTTTTTGAGATATGTAGTTAGACACTGCAGGTATCTGGTGTGTGTCTATGTGTCTCCCAAGCATTGTGTTCTGTTCTCTAATAGATATCAGACCATGCTGGACTGCTGGCAGGCAGAGCCACTGCAGAGACCCACCTTCACGGAGCTGGTGGAGAGGCTGGGAGTCCTGCTACAGCACAACGCACAACAGGTGCAGTGTGATGACACAATGCTCTGGGACCATTTATTGCCACATTTGGTTGCAGGCAGACTTGCAGTAAATGTGTGTGTCTGTGCGTGCGTGTGTGTGCGCGCACGTGTGTGTGTCTGTGTGTGTGTGTGTCTGTGTGTGTGTGTGTGTGTGTGTGTGCGTGCGTGCGTGCGTGCGTGTAATGATGTATAACGTAATAATGTATGTAATAGTCGGTGATTACAGTTTATTTGGCAGAAAAGACAGCTCAACTCGTCTTATCCATATCCCCAACAATGGCAGGGGAAGTTATATACTTTAGTGTTTGGTCACATGCTCCCATTCCTGACTCCATAACAGGTGTTTGGTCACATGCTCCCATTCCTGACTCCATAACAGGTGTTTGGTCACATGCTCCCATTCCTGACTCCATAACAGGTGTTTGGTCACATGCTCCCATTCCTGACTCCATAACAGGTGTTTGGTCACATGCTCCCATTCCTGACTCCATAACAGGTGTTTGGTCACATGCTCCCATTCCTGACTCCATAACAGGTGTTTGGTCACATGCTCCCATTCCTGACTCCATAACAGGTGTTTGGTCACATGCTCCCATTCCTGACTCCATAACAGGTGTTTGACCTGCAGGTACTGTAGTGCAGGGGTTCTCAACGTTTTTGGCCGGGGACCCCCAGAGATGCTTTGGCAATGTCTCGGGGCCCCCGCCCCGCCCCCTCCCGACCCCCAATATAAATTGACTGCTACAATAACCTTAATAATAGAGACAATACACCATATAATAATACATTAATAAATAAATACTGAAACCAGATATAATCATTAGGGAGGAGTATGCATGATGTACTATGTGTACCATGTAAACTCTTAATTTCCATTTTCCAGCAATTCAGTTGTTTTGAATTATTTTTCAATTCAGTTTTTTGAAAAATAATTTGGGGACCCCCCAAAATAATTTGGCGACCCCCCGAGGGGTCGCGACCCACGGGTTGAGAACCCCTGCTGTAGTGTAGGTGCATTAGTTCAGAGACGGCTAGCCTGCCCCAGCCAGCCTGTGTGATTCCTGGTCTACCCTCCTCCCCTCCTCCCCTCCTCCTCTATAAACATGATCAGATACGTTAAACAAGAAAGCAGAACAGATTATATGCAAGGTAGTAAGAGATAAGGATGATGTGTGACATCAAATCAACATAAAATGAGTGTGTGTTATTAAGATTTTTGTTTTCTTTTTTTGCTCAGGTTGGGCATGATTACGTTTGCGTCAGCGAGGCACCACTATGCGCCGCTGTGCCATGGGAGGAGACCCCCATGCAGCCCGTCTCCCACCCTGACTCAGGGAGCGCCCGGGAGGAGACCCCCATGCAGCCCGTCTCCCACCCTGACTCAGGGAGCGCCCGGGAGGAGACCCCCATGCAGCCCGTCTCCCACCCTGACTCAGGGACCACCCGGGAGGAGACCCCCATGCAGCCCGTCTCCCACCCTGACTCAGGGACCACCCGGGAGGAGACCCCCATGCAGCCCGTCTCCCACCCTGACTCAGGGAGCGCCAGGGAGGAGGCCCCCATGCAGCCCGTCTCCCACCCTGACTCAGGGAGCGCCCGGGAGGAGACCCCCATGCAGCCCGTCTCTCACCCTGACTCGGGGAGCGCCCGGGAGGAGACCCCCATGCAGCCCGTCTATCACCCTGACTCGGGGAGCGCCCGGGAGGAGACCCCCATGCAGCCCGTCTCTCACCCTGACTCGGGGAGCGCCAGGTGAGCGCCGGGTGCATGTGGTGGATAAAGGTGAGAGGCGCTATAGCCCCTCCAACATCTGTCTGTCAGAAATTACGTCATGTGGCAGTCAAGTCTATATGGACTTTTGTGGCAGCCACAGAAAAGGACAACTTTATTAGAAGAAGAAAAAATAAAACCAATTAAACGGTGCATATAACATGTTTAAGAACACATCAGCTTGGAAATGCAAATTTGAACAGGTGGGTTTTCATTGCGGATTTGAAGATAGGAAGTGAGGGGGCGTCTCACATGTGTTTGGGGAGAGCATTCCAGAGGGTATGGGGCGGCCACAGAGAAGGCCCTGTCGCCCCAGGTTTTGCGTTTGATTTTTTTGGGAACCTCACAGAGGCCGGCGTCGCTGGACCTGATAGGGAGCGGGATGAGGCGTGTGGCTCGAGGAGAGCGGAGAGGTGAGGGGAGCCAGGTTGTGCAGTGCCTTGTATAAGTGGTGAGGAGCATAGACATATAAACGTAGACACCCTTTCCGGCTCTGGAGTGTATATCCGCTATAGGTATATTATAGCTCTATGGTCTCACCCAGAGTCTGTAACGCCGCGGGGAAGGGGGACAGAGAAGGGGGACAGAGAAGGGGGACAGAGAAGGGGCACAGAGAAGGGGCACAGAGAAGGGGGACCGGGACAGAGAAGGGGGACAGAGAAGGGGGACAGAGAAGGGGCACAGAGAAGGGGGACAGGGACAGAGAAGGGGGACAGAGAAGGGGGACCGGGACAGAGAAGGGGGACAGAGAAGGGGGACAGAGAAGTGGGACAGAGAAGGGGCACAGAGAAGGGGGACAGGGACAGAGAAGGGGGACAGAGAAGGGGGACCGGGACAGAGAAGGGGGACAGAGAAGGGGGACAGAGAAGGGGCACAGAGAAGGGGGACAGAGAAGGGGGACAGATACACAACGGAGGACGCATGTTTCACCTGGCTGTTAATGATACGCTTGTCGTTCTTGTTTTTTTTTTATATCATGCCAATCTTTCCTTTATTGTCATATATTTATGGAACATAGCCTACTGTGAAGTTGTTCAGACAAAGTTCACCTAACTTTGCTACTACAGGGAAAACATGCACCATATGTACATACCATAGTCTTTCTTTACTCTTTGTTTGCTCTTTTTTGTATCTCTATATTGTATCCCTTTGTTTGGTATGTTTGCTGTGTTTGATGTTATATGCATTGCTGCTGCATTGTCTGAAGGAAGCTAAACAAAAAAAAAATCTGTTTTTTACTCTTATGTAGGCCTATACCTGTACATAAGATAAACAATATATATAAACAATAAAGTACAAGCTTCAACCTTGAACCTTTGTTGTATTTGTTATTTTGTAGGCTATTTGTTAATTTGGAGCAGAACCCCATTGACTGGCGCCGGTACTCTTCCTGGTGTCCAAGACAACAAATACACATTAATTGGATTCTTATGACGGATCGCAGATCTACAGTTGTGGGCTTGTAGAGCCCACAACTGTAGATCTCTTCTTTTTTATATTTTATATTTGTTGAAAATGTTTGCCCAAAAATAGGTATGTCGGCCGGGGTGAAAGTGAAAGTTAGAAGCCCACCCATATGATTCCCCCGATGGAAAACCCCTGAGTGACAACGCAACTGCTACAGGCCCGGGTCTCTGTCTTGTGGAAGGAAACACTGAGTGAAAACTCAACTGCTAGAGTCCTGCTAGTGGAGACAGTTTTTTTTTGTGGAAGGAAACCTCGCACTGTGACTGTACTTTCCAGCCGTGGGACAAAAGAACAGTATACGTGGGTGAGTGAGCTGTGAAGGACTTGTAAGCAGGTTCTGTTCTGTGTTGCTGGTGGGTTTAAATAGAGACAGCCAGACACAGAGACACATGTTAATCGTGAGGATTCCTCACATCACATCAGCATCACATCAGTCTATAGACTAGTCTAGACAGACTATGAAGACACTCTACCTCCCCCTACTGTTGCTCACTGCCCTCTGCACGCTGCCCACTGTCTCAGCTAAAGGTACGTTTTAACCAGTCAAGTATTGTTTTATTATATTTCATGGCATACGATGATGGTTGTTACGTCGAAAAACACAACAAACCAAAAAACATAAAATAGTGACATATTTTACTTTTCTGTAAATGTTTTAGATTGGTGGTTCTCAAACATTTTCATGTCAAGGATTCCCCAGATTGATAGCTGTATTTGGCCATGGACCTTGAACATATATGTTTTGTAGCCTACCAGGTACACCATAAGAGAACATTATAATAGCAAGCTGAGAAATATAACAGTGTTTAAACTGTTCCTCGTTTTGCTGGGGACCAAAATGGGGTCTTTTTCACATATTTAAAACCTATACATGCAGAGCTTGTAGATCTGCTAATCCCCCACCAAAATCTGTCCTTTTCTTTTTTTTCCATAATTTTGAATATGTTTAAAATATCTTATAACACTTATCTTGTATTCAATACAAGATATGTATAATGTATTGTATCCGTGGCACGTACAACATCTTGTATATAATGGGGGGTCCTCCTTGACATGAAAAAGAATGTGCGCCCTCACCTTCGACTTCAATGTTTGTCCACCAGGTGGCATAGGAGACTGCTGCAGGGAGATCAAACGAACCACCGTCAGACGACAGCTTCTCAGTAGCTACTACACACAGAGCACACAGTCCTGTGCCATCCCTGCTCTGGTGTAAGTCTAACATCAGAATCAGCTTTATTGTCACATCACCGACTTACAAAGTAAAAGAGTGGGTGAAATTATCTTTTGTGCATATAGTTCCCATCGTATCATTTTAGCAGCGGTGGCAGCGGTGGCCGAACGTATTGCGGAGCGGTCTTGATACCGGAAGGTCGCCAGTTCGAATCAGCGGTCCGACACGTTAAAATTACCACCGCTGAAGTGCCCTTGAACAAGGCATTGAACCACAACGATGAAATGTGTTCTATGAGCAGGGCCTGGCTGGAAACAAGTTCTTGAGCTTAGCCCAGATACCCTGGGTAAATATAGTAATCATTTCATTTAATTTCAAAGGGGGGGCAGGGGGATTGGGGCAAGGGTGAAAGGAGATCAAGAAAAAAAAAGCAACATCTACATTTTTACACGTATTACATGAAAAATCTACAGTTTTACACGTATTACTATATTATTATAAAGGTAATGATAATTATAATGATGGATTTTATTTATAATGCACTCAAAGTGCTAATAGGCAAAGCATATAATTCAGAAACATCACACGATTTAAAACATTAAGGGAAACAAAACAATTTAGAACATGAGGGTATATAAGTCAAAAGGTTCAATGGACTCAGGGGGAAGCCTTTTGAAAGAAGTAGGTCTTTAGCCCTCTCTTAAAAGAGTCAATCGACTGTGGCGCTCTGAGGTGGGCAGGGAGGGCGTTCCACAGTTCGGGGCCAACTGCGCAGAAGGCCCGGTCACCCATGGTGCGTAGGTTGACCTTGGCGGGATTGAGGCAGTATATGTGTTTGAGGAGCGGAGGGTGCAGGGATATCTAAAAGGTGCATATGAGCATATAGCAGCAGAAGTTACAGTGTGAAAACATTATAGTATAATGCTATGACAGTCTTAGATACCATAAATACACTTTGGTTATATAACGTCTTTACAGAACAGGGTTTCCAAAGTATACAACATTACATGCCAAAAACACAATCCGACAGAGGCATTAAATCATCATGAGATAGAGGCACTCCAAGGGGGGCTAGCGTCTGCTCCCGTGCTTGCGGTTATGGTTAGGTTAGGGTTTGAGGTGGGTTGTCGTTTGTCGGACCAATGACTGGTCGGAATTTAGTACCGCACCCATTGAAAACAGTACAATTTAACAAGCTGTGCTTTTTCCATTATGATACAGTCAGTCCTTGTAGAGGTAACATTTGTCAGCTACTTTCAACCAAATGGACCCTGATGGGACCCTGCCGGGTCCATTTGGTTCCATTTATACTTTCTTGAGAGTTAAATGAGGATCATTCTTTTTTTTTGAGTGGTGTAAACCACTCCTACAACTGGCTTTGTACCCGTGTACCCGTGTTCGTACCAAAAAAACTAGCATGGTTGCTATGGTTAGTATGTGACGTCACTGACATCTATAACAATAAATGTGTAGTTGCACCACTCAGTTCACACGGGTGTGATTTTTTTTTTTTAATTACGAGGGCTATTTTACCTTTTTAACTTAATTAACCATATTGTGATTTCAATGCTATCCACAGCCGAGAACTTTGAAGTATTTCAATGTGTTAATACTGTATTCAATCAATCAGTCAACAGAGAGGTGGTGATCAATGCGTTGAGACTGACCTCTCCGTTCTGCTCACAGGTTCTACACGGTGAAAGACAAGAGAATCTGTGCCGACCCTTCAGCACCGTGGACCCAGAGGAGCGTGGCCTTCCTGGACGCAAAGAACAGACCCCCTACTAACACTACCTCCTCTACCACAACAACATCCACACGCCTAAAGCTGACCCACCTCAGAACCAGAAGACCATGCATGGCTCCATGTCCCTCCACTCACCTGACACCAAGCTGACCTTTGAATGCTTTCTATTAAGGACCACAAGTAATTTAATACATTATGTTATGCAAAACTTGTAAATATTGATCAGTATTATTTGTGTGTTTTTCTGCATGTTTATTTGATATTCAGATGAACAGTAAATATAACGTACATTGTTGTCGTGAATATTAATAAATACATGTTAAGCCTGGCATTTTTTCTGTTTAATTCTGTTTCAAATTTGGGAAGCAAATAATAGAAAAAATAGCAGATATACAGCAATGGCTCAGCAATGTGACACAATAACACATTATACAAATCATTGGAATTTTTGAATGGGGCCTCAGGTGGTAAATGGGTCAATTGGAAAGCGTCCACGGTGGGTTTAGTTGTAGGCCTACTGCTGTTTCCATCATGGGGTCTTGGTGATGTGTATATGCGACTGCGGTGAGTGAGTGAGGGGAGAGAAAGTACAGCACTGTCTCCACCTCCCCCTGCAGGGGAAGTGACTGGCTGGAGGTTATGTAAAGTGACTGGCTGAGGTTATACGTAAATGGAACCCTGGGTTTCTCCCTTACGCACATGGTCCCCACCGTTGTTCCTATTATGCATGTCTCACGCAAGCCTTACTCAGGTATTATGTAATGCTATAGCGTGCTAGATATAAAATGCATAGCATTTCGACTTTATTGGAGTTCATGTGTTTGTCTATATTTGATAGCACAACAATGCATTTTCCAAGGATATGCATAAATAAGCACCACAATGGAAACAAACCCCCAGGACTTGTTAGTGTTATACTTTTAACCTTAACCCATTTTGACCTGATGTAAAAAAAAAAAGTCTCTGAAAGAATATATATTCAAAGATTTGTGCCGCATTTTTACCATTTTTCAAAAATAACAGACCTACAAGCTCGTATGAGCTTGTATATATATATATATATATATATATATATATATATATATATATATATATATACACTATAAAAATATGTCTATTTTTCAATAGCTAAAGTATAACATAATGCTTAAAACACCAAAAGGGGTTCCCGCCCAGAAGTGGAACTTTTTTTGTATGAATAAAAATGTAATGTTGTCCAATCTGTATGGTATATGTTAATAGAACGTATACAATCTGTACGGTATAGTGTTGATACAATATAACTTATGCAATTGGTGTGGTTGCATTTTGTCTCAGTCCATGCTCTTCTATTGAAACATTTAGATGGTGTCAAAGGTCATAGGTCAAGATTAAACATTCACGACTTCAAATTCACGTTCAAATCCTTTCATACTAGTGTACATGTGCATGCAAAGTATGTTAGAATCATGTAGGCATATAAGGAGCCCTCAAATGCCTCTGCACTTTATTGAAAGGAAGCACATTATAGATGTCAGTTTGCCTGCATGGTGTATGTGTGTCAGTTGTCACAACTGTGACACAGATACATGCCATCCATGACCACAACTGTGACACAGATACATGCCATCCATGACCACAACTGAGTTGTGTGCATGGCAGCAACATTGCTGTGCTTAATCAGAGCGACCGATGTGAGGAGTTTAGCTTCTATGCAAAAGGCCCCCTGTGAAACCCCCTTGAAACGCACGCACGCACGCAGGCACGCACGCACGCACGCACGCACGCACGCACGCACGCACTCACGCACGCACGCACGCACACACGCACTCACTCACGCACGCACGTACACCTCTGCGCGTGTGTCACACTGAGACACGTTTTGGGCTTTGAGTTTTGTAATCCTGAATACTTTTTTGCTATTTTTTAATTGGAATCCTGAAAAGATTAGACAATAACATTTTAATACTAGTCATCAAGCTACATAATAGACTGAAGTAATTAAAGTTTGCATGCATGTTTGGAACTGTAACAGTTGAAATCAATAATATACCTGCAGTATTCTGATATTAATCTGAGGGCTGCATTAAGTGAAAGTGAGGGTGGGGGCCGCATGTGGCCCCCGGGCCGCCTGTTGCCCACCCATGCTCTAGATGCTGGGTCAAAGTGGGTGCACCGCCGGGGATTGGAATACTTTGACTCTGCGGTGGTGGGCCGGTACTTTACCCCAGCTGCCTGCGTCATCACAATGCCCTTTCTCAGCTTTTCTGAAGGAATGAGAGCAGCTTGTATAGAAGCTCAGCTGACCACAAGGTCACGGTGCGTTGTGTTAAAACCATGCACACTGCCGCTCAAGTTACTAGACACAGACCCTCCCACACATCATGGCCCTCCTGGAGACCCCAACAGACACAGACCCTTTCACACATCATGGCCCTCCTGGAGACCCCAACAGACACAGACCCTTTCACACATCATGGCCCTCCTGGAGACCCCAACAAACACAGACCCTCCCACACATCATGGCCCTCCTGGAGACCCCAACAGACACAGACCCTCCCACACATCATGGCCCTCCTGGAGACCCCAACAGACACAGACCCTCCCACACATCATGGCCCTCCTGGAGACCCCAACAGACACAGACCCTCCCACACATCATGGCCCTCCTGGAGACCCCAACAGACACAGACCCTCCCACACATCATGGCCCTCCTGACCTGGAGACCCCAACAGACACAGACCCTTCCACACATCATGGCCCTCCTGGAGACCCCAACAGACACAGACCCTCCCACACATCATGGCCCTCCTGGAGACCCCAACAGACACAGACCCTCCCACACATCATGGCCCTCCTGGAGACCCCCACAGACACAGACCCTTCCACACATCATGGCCCTCCTGGAGACCCCAACAGACACAGACCCTCCCACACATCATGGCCCTCCTGGAGACCCCAACAGACACAGACCCTTTCACACATCATGGCCCTCCTGGAGACCCCAACAGACACAGACCCTTCCACACATCATGGCCCTCCTGGAGACCCCCACAGCCCAGCTTCTCACAAAGGGTGGCAGGGCTTTAGAACCCCCTATACCTGTTGACCTAAGATCCGTGTCATCTTTTAAATCTCTTGTGAAAACCTACCTCTATGCTAACGGCTTTTCTTAATTTATTCTTGCCATTATTGTATCATTGATTATATTTGTATATGCTTATATTTTACATTTTGGTGCCTGCTATTTTAATCATTGATCTTGTGTTGTTATATCTGCTTACTTTTACCTGTTCTGCAAAGCACTTTGCATACAATAAATGCATTATCATTATCATGTCAACATGATCAGAGCACATATAGAAAACATTCCAACCACATTATGTTACCTCTTATTACCCCTTATTCATTCGTCAGCCTTTGTAATAACCACCAAACTGTAACGACAATGTCTGATAATATAACAATCTCTTTATTGATTTTCTACAATATGTACGTTTACCAACACAAAGTTTACACAGGGTATATCAAAAATCACACTTGTGTGAAGTGAGGGGCACCCACTGTATTTCTATCAGCCAGATGATATCTGACGTAATTTACTGCACTAAACAAACATTACATTCCATAGACTTGGCTGGCAAGCTAAACAAATCATAACTTAAACAAATATTAAAGTCCATACACTTTTTATTTTTTGCTAAAGAGAGGGTGGAATGACCTATCTGAGAATAGAAAAATCACACTCATGTGAAGGCTTTTGGGGGAACCCACAACGTCATAGTAAAAGGTCCATAGACTTGGCTGCCACTGGATGTCATGGGCAGAACACACAAAGCCAGGCGTTCATTTTTTCATTTTTTTCATTTAAGAAACTCAGCATCAAAAGAAAATGAGGCATTATTTTTTTGAGCATGAAAAAAAAAAGATAATTGTCTTCTGTTTCCCAACATGCATTAATGTCATGTCTGGATCAAATGCCCTATTATTTACCTGTGATGTAGACTGTGTCATTGTTATTTACCTCTGATGTAGACTGTGTCATTATTATTTACCTCTGATGTAGACTGTGTCATTATTATTTACCTCTGATGTAGACTGTGTCATTATTATTTACCTGTGATGTAGACTGTGTCATTATTATTTACCTGTGATGTAGACTGTGTCATTATTATTTACCTCTGATGTAGACTGTGTCATTATTATTTACCTCTGATGTAGACTGTGTCATTATTATTTACCTCTGATGTAGACTGTGTCATTGTTATTTACCTGTGATGTAGACTGTGTCATTATTATTTACCTCTGATGTAGACTGTGTCATTATTATTTACCTCTGATGTAGACTGTGTCATTGTTATTTACCTGTGATGTAGACTGTGTCATTCGAAACGTGGTGAAAGTTGGCGCTCTACAAGTTCACAATGTGTCTGAGTCGGTTGTTGACCTATAATGACATGCCTATACCTGTAGATACACCGAGTTGAAAGTGAGACTAAAGCATATCTACATTGATCCATTGGAACCCAAGGAGCTGTTCACTCTTTCCTCACCTTTTTGAACTTGTACCCTGATCCTTCTTCTGCCATCCTCCCCTTTATCCCAAACACCTCCCCTTCCCACTCTCTGCATATTCTCATGCATGTTGCTAGCCCCCCAGCATTGATGGTCTTAGGTGGTGCCGATGTTGCTAGCCCCCCAGCATTGATGGTTTTAGGTGGTGCAGATGTTGCTAGCCCCCCAGCATTTATGGTTTTAGGTGGTGCGGATGATGCTAGCCCCCCAGCATTTATGGTTTTAGGTGGTGCAGATGTTGCTAGCCCCCCAGCATTGATGGTCTTAGGTGGTGCCGATGTTGCTAGTCCCCCAGCGTTTATGGTCTTAGGTGGTGCCGATGTTGCTAGTCCCCCAGCATTGATGGTTTTAGGTGGTGCAGATGTTGCTAGTCCCCCGGCATTGATGGTTTTAGGTGGTGCAGATGTTGCTAGTCCCCCAGCATTGATGGTTTTAGGTGGTGCAGATGTTGCCAGTCCCCCAGCATTGATGGTTTTAGGTGGTGCAGATGTTGCTAGCCCCCCAGCATTTATGGTTTTAGGTGGTGCGGATGATGCTAGCCCCCCAGCATTTATGGTTTTAGGTGGTGCAGATGTTGCTAGCCCCCCAGCATTGATGGTCTTAGGTGGTGCCGATGTTGCTAGTCCCCCAGCGTTTATGGTCTTAGGTGGTGCCGATGTTGCTAGTCCCCCAGCATTGATGGTTTTAGGTGGTGCAGATGTTGCTAGTCCCCCGGCATTGATGGTTTTAGGTGGTGCAGATGTTGCTAGTCCCCCAGCATTGATGGTTTTAGGTGGTGCAGATGTTGCCAGTCCCCCAGCATTGATGGTCTTAGGTGGTGCAGATGTTGCCAGTCCCCCAGCATTGATGGTCTTAGGTGGTGCCGATGTTGCTAGTCCCCCAGCGTTTATGGTCTTAGGTGGTGCCGATGTTGCTAGTCCCCCAGCATTGATGGTTTTAGGTGGTGCCGATGTTGCTAGTCCCCCAGCGTTTATGGTCTTAGGTGGTGCCGATGTTGCTAGTCCCCCAGCGTTGATGGTTTTAGGTGGTGCAGATGTTGCTAGTCCCCCAGCGTTGATGGTTTTAGGTGGTGCAGATGTTGCCAGTCCCCCAGCATTGATGGTTTTAGGTGGTGCAGATGTTGCCAGTCCCCCAGCGTTGATGGTTTTAGGTGGTGCAGATGTTGCTAGTCCCCCAGCATGGGGTTGTTTCCTCGCATCCACCTTCGCCATGGTGCTTTGGGCCCAGGCGTCGTTCAGGTCGGAGCAGATCCTCTTCCCTGGCAAGGTTTTGAACCTGCAATGGAATTCAGCCATGCAGCCAAATGAGTCCTGTGTCACATTGATTTCTGTAGTTTTACAGTAATAAAATAAAAATGATATTGGTCCCCACTACTTGGGGTGTTTTTTGTCAATGTAGGCCTATATGTATTGTGAGATTTGTCCTCTGAATTTTACCCATCATATAACAACTAAGAGCAGTGAGCAGCCATTCTACGGTGCTCGGGGAGCAGTTAGCAGGCCTATAGTTGATTCCCGACCCAACCCAGGGCTATAGAAAACTTTATGGTGTGGAGTGAAGGTAGTTTAGACTAGACTATAGGCAACACTTACACTATGGCGTGGACGGGACATGGTCCTGAAGGCTGGACATAGTAGTCTTGTATTCGGTCAGCATGGACCCTGGTGTTGGACCACTGGAGACAACAGCTGCTGACCACCAGTCCTTGAGCTGTACGGGTCAGAGAGAGAGAGAGAGAGAGAGAGAGAGAGAGAGAGAGAGAGAGAGAGAGAGAGAGAGAGAGAGTTAGATGGAATTGCACAGCGAAAATAGCAGATCTGCTGTGGGCTTTTAGATTTGGTAGTGTGTATAGTTTGTAGTGTGTAGAATTAGTTTGTATAGTGTGTATTTTTGTGTGTGTGGTTTTTAGTGTGTAGTTTGTGTCCAAAACTCACTTGTAGAGACAGAGTCCAGGCATGTCGCGACGATGAGGATGAGGCTGAGGCTGACCTTCATCTCTGTGTGGATGTAGGATCACTGCTGTGCCAACACAACCAGTAACAACCAGTATACCAACTAGCACCAACCAGTAACAACCAATCAAGTATGAGAAGCCCACACTAAATTAAAACACTGTTTTTGACCAAAACAAAAAAAAGTACTGAAACAGAAGATGTGACGGTTCTAGCGATGAGACGGTCGCTGCAGTTCCTCGTCGCATTGTGACTGTGCACGCTTTTGCTGTGGTCTTATAGGAGTCACGCTCTTCCTCCGTGGGCGCAGACGCACTCGCGCACACGCACACTGGCGCACGCACGCACGCACACACACGAACACACACGCGTGTGCACGCACAAGAGATGAGAGATTGAAAGTGTGTCTCTCGGATGGTTATGTACAAGCTTAGCCAAATAAAACATATTGTACATTCATGCTTCACAATAATATTTCACAGGATTAGAAGGACTACAACTTATAGGTTTTATATAAGGCCTTTAAAAGTACTGAAAAGTGCCCCTTTTCCCCATGTTTAGGCTTAAAATAATATTAAATAATCCTCCAGTCGTTTACTGTGGACGTGTTTTACGGACGTGGAAGATAACCTGACCTCAGTGTCAGGCAATGTCCCTGCATGGTGTCGTTTCTATTTTTACCAATAAAATATTAAAGAAACTAACCCTAACCCTGGTTAATATGTGTGCTGTCACTTTAAAAGTGACAGCGCTTGTTGGCAGGTATACTACACTTTTAGACCGACAATAAAATGACAATGTTTGGGAACAACTTCAAAATACCATAGTCATCACGTCTAGCCTGACCAATACATAATCATCAATGTACAGGAGAATAAAACAGTCCAGAGCAGCAATTACATTTGTTGACTAAAACTGCAGCAAATAATTGTGGTTGTAATAATAATAATAATCTTTATTGTCCCGAATGATATTCGTCTTAAGTCTGTTCAAACACCAACATCAAAACAACACACCCCAAAAGGCAATACAAAAACATCAGGTCCCCATGCACTGTATACAGAACCATCCTACTCCTATACTAAAACAGACCTTTTTCCACTGCAAGGTTCTGTATCTTTGTCCAGATGGCATGAGATTTAAAAAGGCGATTTGATCATCACCTGATATTGATGATCATGATTTGATATTGAAAGTGCAGACAGACAGACAGACAGACAGACAGACAGACAGACAGACAGACAGAGTTACTTTTTGAACAAAAACTGCCATGACCATTTCTGCATAGCATAATTATTTTGTATTGATTTTCTACATAATACAAAGTCAACATCTATACACATAGGCTATATAAAAATAAGATTTGTTTTTACAAACACATTCACTTCAACATAAATAATGTTATAAAAATATGCAAACAGTCCTATATATTGTTTTGTGATGCCAGGATAGAAGTACATGTCGTCTCTGTTGGGTGGAAACCTTATATGTCCAAAACTGATTCAAATCCCCAGTCACCATTTTCTGGAGCCGTCGCTGCTGCTCGACTTGAGATCTTTCTAGCCATGTTTTACACACTCTTTATTTTTTTTCCCTGGACCTTTTTTTCCCCCCTAGCTTTCCTCCCTTTACCCTTCTTCCCTTTTCTATTCCTCCTCCTCCCCACCCCCCCTTGCCCATTTTGTCTTCCCTTTAATCTCTCTGACTTCTCAAGCATTGCAGTTGTTTGCAGCCCCCCAGAGTTGATGGCCTCGGGTGGTACAGAAGTTGCTAAACCCCCAGAGTTGATGGCCTCGGGTGGTACAGAAGTTGCTAAACCCCCAGAGTTGATGGCCTCGGGTGGTACAGAAGTTGCTAGACCCCCAGCGTTGATGGCCTCGGGTGGTACAGAAGTTGCTAGACCCCCAGCGTTGATGGCCTCAGGTGCAGCAGTGCTTGGCGGCCCCCCAGCATTATCGTTAGCTCGTTTCTTCTCGTCCACCTTGTTCTTGGTTCTTTTGGCCCAGTCGTTGTTTGGGTCGGAGCAGATCCTCTTCCCAGACAAGGTGTTGAACCTGCAGTAAAATTCACAACAGCTA
The DNA here is from genome assembly GCF_951216825.1 of Electrona antarctica. Lineage (NCBI taxonomy): Eukaryota > Metazoa > Chordata > Actinopteri > Myctophiformes > Myctophidae > Electrona > Electrona antarctica. The sequence goes on from NC_136806.1 coordinate 8,190,028, forward strand.
AAATTAGTGACAATGTCATTCATTCAAACCTTTATTTATTCTCGAAAGACATTGAGGTTAACCTCACTTGCAGTGCCGTCGAGGTACAACATAATACAACATTTTCAAAACAATAAACAAAAACAGAACTGAACAGCAACATTTCCTCATCGCATGATGTAATACATGTTTCTGGGAGAACAGATCTTTAATTTAAGCTGTGACAAAGTGCAACGTTCAGAATATAGAGCTTTAACCATTTTAATACCAAAGCTTTTTGTTTGTTTAATAGCTGTGATATGCTAACAGGGCTCTTACACTATAGCGTAGACAGGACATGGAGCTTCTTGCTGGATGTAGTAGTCGTGGATCCGCTCTGCACGGACCCTGGTGTTGGACACCTGGAGACAGCAGCTGACCACCGGCCCATGAGCTGTACACACAGAGAGAGAGAGAGATTGTATGTTACAATTTACAATGTATAGGTATTTGAGATTTATCCAGAGGGACTCACAATAGAGATGGTATATTCGCCCTTAACCAGCAGTGGTTCTCTATGGAGGCAAAGAGTCTCATTTGTGTATCCAAAGGGAAACACTGCCGGTCATCAAATTATTGACTTAGGAATGCGACGAAAAACAAAACATTATCCATGAATTCAAATCTCCGTGGGGTGAGTTATCGATTTAAAAAAAAAGCCAAGCACGCTAGTAGTGTAGTTTGTAATGTGTGCAGTGTGTAGTCTGTGTCCACAACTCACCTGTAGAGGCAGAGTCCAGGCATGTGGCGAGGATGAGGATGGTGGACGACACCAGGCTGACCTTCATCTCTGTAAAGATGTAGTGTCACTGCTGTAGAAACCAGTACAAAACCAGTACCACTGAAATCACTGTTTTCAGTGAGTGAAAAGCCACAACAGAAGATGTAATGTCTGTCTTGTTCACATTTGTGACTGTCGATGTTTGGCCTGTCTGATCTTTATAAGAAGAGTAAAGTCCTTCCGCTTCACTGCACACACACACACACACACACATGCACGCACGCACATGTGACAGTGGTGTCACTACATGTGGTCACGCAGTGTAGAGGAAACTGTAAGTGAGGGGAAGATTCCACAAAAAAGACCCCCGGCCCACACCACACGTATACTCAAGTAACATTTTGAGACTTCTTCCATACATCTACTCACTACAATAGGTTCTAATTTGGGCTAGCCTATTGTATGTCATACGTCATTACAATAGCGTATAGTCTACCACCACAGATCAAGACTGGTGGTGTCAGTACAGTATGTGGCCATGTGGTGTAGAGGAAACTATAAGAGTGGAAGGTTGTGCAGAACCCCCCCCCCCCCCCTGCGCTCTTAATCCAGAGCGATTTACATTAAAGGACCACTTCACCACTTTTCAACCTATCTTCATATATAGATATATAATCATGATAAAATGGCACCATTTTTTCCTACTCAGTCTGTGTCTCATAGGAGGGCTGTGGGCAGTTCAGAAACCCGTCCACCAGTGACATCATCGTTAGGCAGTTTATTTTACAAAAAGGACTAGAAATCCTGCAGTTTCTATTAGCTTGAATTCAACGTCGATGATGTCACTGGTGGACGGGTTTCTGAACTGCCCACAGCCCTCCTATGAGACACAGACTGAGTAGAAAAAAATGGTGCCATTTTATCATGATTATTAGTGAGGACCTATTGTATGAAGATAGGTTGAAAAGTGGTGAAGTGGTCCTTTAAGCAATAACAAAAAGCATGGCATACATCACATATATAAAAAGTAGTTATCATGAAACATGCGTAAGCTAAGAACGTAACAGTGGAGTATCATATCATGAAACTATATACACCGGTATGTAAACTATACATACTATACTATATTATATATACTATAAAGTGCTATGACTACATAAAATGCAATTCTAGTGCTGTCTACGTAACATGCCATACGTCTGTTTAAAATGCTATCTAAGTCTATACATAAAGTGCTATCTAAGGGGCTAGGGTAGCCCGTCTCCGGACCCCCCGGGTTGAGCTCCTTTGGACCATTCATTGTGCGTTTGAGAATTATCATGTAGCTTTGCTTTGGTGATACCGGACCCTATGGGTTGGGGTCCAAAGGAGCTCAACCCGGGGGGTCCGGAGACAGGCTAGGGCTAGGGTAAGTGCTACGGGCCATGGTGGAGTCTGAAAAGGTGGGTTTTCAGACTACGGCGGAAGATTGGGAGTGATGCTGCAGTTCTGATTGTGATGGGAAGTGCATTCCATAGTTTTGGAGCCAGAAGGGAGAAGAGTTTGGGACGTGTGGAGCGTTGTCCCGGCGTTTTTAGTGAAGGTACTTCCAGTTTCCCTGTGCTACTTTTTTTGTGGGGGACGCCCCATAAGACACATGCACACACATTTGTATGCACGTGCGCAACAAGCACAGACACAGTATATTAAAACATACAGGCGTGTATAGCCTATTTAGAAACAGGGTGTACAATGCTTGATCGTATCCATCAAAGTTTCCCAAAAAAATCGACTTGAGAGAAGTGGGGGATGGGGGGGGGGGGGGAACATACAAATCTGCCTCAACCAGTGTTTCTCAATCTTTTTTGGGGCCAGTGCCCCTATGCAATATCCGGGTCCCTTACTGGTTTGGGCTAAATTTGATCAGAAATAATAGTTACACATACTGAAATTAAGCCAAAACCAAATGGATTTCAATTTGTGATCATTCTACAATGAAAAGTACTTGGATCACCTACATCACTCAGGTATTCAGTCCCACAGCTCCACCCTGTGGCGGAGGGGAGGCATTGTTTTCATTGTGTTGAACTAAACAGCTCACACCAAAGATTCATAGTCCTGGAATGTGACACTTCTGTACAAAGCAAGAGTTGTGGTGTTTGGGCCAGTGCCCCCATTTAATATCCCAGGTCCCTTACCTTACCAACAACACCCGGTTAAAATGTAACCTTGTTTTCTATTGTGTAGAGTAGACTGTAGAGAGCCTCACCTTTATGTCCTGCAGCGAGGGGCAACTGGTATGTTAGTTAGTTTGAAACGTGCACATAATCTTTCAATGTCCAGAGTTGTTTGTGTCTTCTTTGGATATGTCCATCCGTTTATGCACATGAAGCCATTCAGATAAACGTAAAGCTCACTTGATAATATTACATTGAACGCTGCAGCAACACACAGTGGGACAACTGTGTGGCTAAATTCTCCCATTGCACACCTGCAAGCCATCACACGCTGCATAGATGGTAGCCATGGTAACCAGACACCCTCTGATTAATTGACATGATGTCATCACTGTTTAGCAAGGTAATTTAAATAAACACAACAAAATCAAACAGGAAGGCAATTTGGCTTCAACAGTAGGAATATAATTGTATCATAATATAATATAATTATAATATAACATGTCATTCTGTCTAATGTCACAATAGAGGGTATGCGTGTGACATCATCATCAAACCCGGAAGTTATGCAGGAATGCCTACTGAGTGGCAAAAAACTATTTTCTGGCCTTGACAGCCCATGCATCCAAACAGAAAAGTCCTATCTGATTGCATTAAACAACGTTAAACAATTTTAAACTCACTTTGCATGTTGCTTTGCCACTCGATGTGCCATTCACTTTAAGCATGCGCATACCCTCTATACTATAACATATTGTTAAATACATACTTATTAGATGCTAAAGGGATGTTTGACAGGTTTATTTCAATGAAACACCATTCCATCATCGTGTACTGTTTTATTTACAGATCTATCTCAGAAATCAGACCATCATATTTTGTACAGTGACAGGATAAAACATATTACAAAAAAAGCTATGTAGAAATAGATTAGAAGCCACTATTTACATTTACAACAGCACCCCATACAACACATCTTATCATCTTCTAAACGTCACACACACGTGCAATCATGAATCATGAAAACCCACAACCTTATTTTTAAGAAATATGCAATTAGATTTAAATTATTCTAATAAATCAAACTCTCACTTAAAGATGCGTGTAACGTGTGTGTGTGTGTGTGTGTGTGTGTGTGTGTATGTGTGTGTGCGCACATGTGGTGCATGTCTGTGTGTGTGTGTGTGTGTGTGTGTGTGTGTGTGTGTGTGTGTGTGTGTGTGTGTGTGTGTGTGTGTGTGTGTGTGTGTGTGTGTGTGTGGAGGTGTGTGTGCGCACATGTGGTGCATGTGTGTGTGTGTGTGTGTGTGTGTGTGTGGAGGTGTGTTTAGCAGCAGGATCAGCGATTGATATATTTCCTCTGTCCCAGTCCAGCTGGACTTGGATCCTCTGAGGATTCTGCTTCAATGAGAGAACAGGGCTGACCCTGAGGTGACCCTGAGGTCAGTCTATACAGCTGACCATTAATCCAGCATTGATGAGCCCCTCCACACCCATTCTCCTGGATCTACTCTCTACTCTGCAACATCCCAGCTGTGACTCCAGACCATCAGAACACAGCACAAATAAAAGGGAGTCAAAACTCTGGTGTCTGGTATTGTCAGGAAGCAGCTTTTGTTTGTTTGTTTGTTTTAGAACGTCAGAGCAGATAAATAGTCTATCTTCAGACATGATCCGAGTCTCGGATTAGCAGTGTTGTAGCCCAGAATGACAGGAGTGTAAGAGACAATATTTTTCATATTTTCCCAGACTTTGAATGTCAGGTTGCACAAGTGTTTGGCCATATCTATCACTGCTTCTGGGTCCATCTGTGGGTCCCGCAGTGTGAACTGGACTCTTTCCATTGTGGTCTTGTAGTTGTGCAGGAATGAGATGTGTTCCGCTCTCAGGTCCTCCTCTATGTCTCTGATTGTGTGTGAAAGGGTTGATATCTTCCTGTCCAGATCCTCAAGCCTCTCCTTCATCATCTGACACTTCTGCTGCTCTTCCTCCTTCAGTGCAGCGATCCTACCCTCCTCTTCCTCTTGTAGAAACGTATGAAGCTTCTTAAACTGTTCCTTTATCTGCCATTCCGTGTTCATGGCCTGGATCTTGATGTATTCCGCTGTTTGGTCACAGTTTGTTCTAAAGTCATTGAAAACCTCCAGTTTCTTCTGTAAAGGTGTCAGTGATCTCTGGACTTCCTCCCTGCGGCCCAGTGCAACTTCATACATGGTTCTGGATATGTGGTTGGTGTGTTTTTCTGAATGAAGACACACAAGGCACACCGGCTGTTGACATTCCAGACAGAACAGCTTCAGTTTCTCAGCGTGCAGACCGCAGAGATCCTCTGACCCTGATGATGGTCTCCGGCATTTCGAAGCTCTCTGCTGTCTCTCCTGTGTGACAGTTTCACACAGGTTCTTCAGAGCCAGGTTGCAGGGTGGATTAGCCGTTGGAGATATCTCCTTACAAACAGGACATCCCGCTATCTTCTTCTCTCTCCACCATCTCCGCAGACAGGCTTTGCAGAAGCTGTGGCTACACGACAGGACAACAGGATCTTTAAAGATGTCATGACACACAGGACAGAAGAAATCCTCTTCTGAAAAAGAAAACTTTGAAGACATTTCGTCTCCCTTGGAGGAAAGCGGCAAACTGCTTGAGACAGGTATTCAGCCTGAAGTTGACTTTCACTGAGAATCCTCGTTCTTGTTGAAGTCCCTTGAGCCAGCAGTAGGTCCCAGTGGTCTGGGTTGCGGATGGAAGGACAGTCTGTCCTGTGTCCTCACTGGAAGGTGTGTGGTTGGGTTTGATCTGAAGCTGAAGCTTTTATCATGTGTGATGAGTCTGAGGCAGGGGGTGTGGCTTTGACACCCCACAGACCTGTGTACTGTATGCAAATCTCTCTCTCTCTCTCTCTCTCTCTCTCTCTCTCTCTCTCTCTTTCACACACACGCACGCACACACACACACACACACACACACACACACACACACACACACACACACACACACACACACACACACACACACACACACACACACACACACACACACACACACACACACACACACACACACAGACATGTTGATTAGATTTACAGGACTATGAATATTTAGTATCTGCAGATGGTTTTGGTCTGAACTGTGAAAAGCATCTTGTTGAGTTCAACACAATGAAAACAATGCTTCCCCTCCCCCACAGGGTGGAGCTGTGGAGCCTGAGTATCTGAGTGATTGGGTTGATCCAAGTACTTGATCACACGTTTAAATCCATTTTATCACATTATCTGATATGCAAAACACTTCCATGTCTGTCCATTTGGGCATATATTGTGTCACAACATTTACAAAAAATAGGTGATCTCGTTCTACCTCAAGTGTTTTGGCATAAATCTAATCAATTGTGCCTACCAGTGGCTTCTCAAAGAGGATGCGGGGTTTCGGTTCTCCAACATTTAAGAGGGGAAGTTGACAGGTGCGTAGGGCAATAAAGCATACTGAAAAAAGGTTATCTTTGAAAAACATAGAAACTTGCCAAAAATGTTGCTCTTTATTTCAACCTTTCGGTCTATTCGACCTTCACCTTATTGTCTGTCCCGATGAAGGTCGAATAGACCGAAACGTTGATATAAAGAGCAACAAGTTTTCTGACAGTGTGCAGGTTTCTTTGTTTTTCAAAGATAACCTTTTTTCAATCTTGTCTAACCAACAGGTACAATCCTCAATGTTTGTTTGATTGATTGATTGAAGTATTTATTAACAGTTTGCAGAATTACAGTACAAGCACAACTCAATACCAAAAACTGTTAACTGTGAGTGGACGACCAAATAAAGCAGTGGAGTGGGATGTTCTGAAGCCGGATTGAAATTCATACATACATTCGTTTGTGGCAAGATACTTTTCACCTGTTCATAGACAATTTTTTCCATCACTTTCGAGATGGAGCTAATGTTAATTCAGCCATTTGTACCTGGAGTTAAATTGTGTGGCTGGCATGAAAAGCCTGATATGATGATGGTCTGATGGACCCAAACATTGCTTCAATGCCTCAATAAAAAGTGAATGTTGGGTTCTAATACAATTACGAGTTAGTATAATCTACAGTTACACATATATAGAAATTAATCTACATTTTCAGGCTTCTGCAAAGTAGTTTATACAAACAAGTACATTATATTGTGTTGCTTATATGGGTCAGTGACGTGACACCCCTAAAAAAGTGTTTTTTAAAAACCTTTAAATAACAGGAATAAAAATCATTTACTTTTGTTCTACTCACTCTCATCTTTATGGAAACATATTTTGTTTTTAGATATTTTATTGGAATCAGAATTTATTCAGCATTTTGTTGTACTTGTGCCTAAAATCATCATATGGTGTGACATGACAATAATTGTTTATAAAATGAAAATGAAGTACACCTTTCTTAAGTTACTCACTTTATCAAAGTCCTTTATCATAACTAACCTGTAATCCACTATAGTTTTGTGAAAAGTTCTTAAATCTGTATATTATTTTCGTAATCAACACTCAATGTGAGGCCCATGTTGTCGGTCTTTCAACATATTTTGTATTTATTGTGACACAACTTTCTCTAAAATTACACAAATATTTGTGACTCTTCCTGATACTATTTGCTATGTAATCCATGAACATTAATGGTTTCATCATTAATAAAGGTATGATTTTTTCACTATTTGGAACGTCACACCAAATGATTTAGTGTCACACCGTATGATCATATCTTCATTTCTCAAAGCAAACTGGGTTTTAACCTACCTATTAGTGAGTACTGAACTTTACAGATTGATTAAACAATTACTCAGGAAAAACAGCAACAGGAAAATTGCTTTAACATTGAATAACATGCAAATGACTTAATAAAACAAAATTAAACACATTTTATTGTGGATAGTTGCAGATTTTAGGTGAAGCTGTTTAAAACAAATGTTTAAATGGACAAAAGAAACATGGGTCTTTGTTATTTATTGTTATATCTGTAGGAAAATACAGTTTGCATCATATGGTGTGACAAAAAAGTCATATGGCGTGACAGGCAGACAGTCACACCATTATGATATAGTGTCACACCATATTATGTTTTCTGCACTTAACATAACCTTGAGGCTACTAGCTACACATTAGCATGCTAACAACATGCTAGCTATAACAAAGCAACATAGATTTACATGTAATTATGACCAAAAAATCTAATAACTTTAGCTTTTTTAATGAAAAGGGTGTCACACCCACAGACACTCGGATGAGTCGCATTGGTCAGCGTTCCAACAAGATCGTATTTCATGGAAATGTTAAAATGATAATTCACCACAGACACCTGTCATGCTATTGTAATGCAAGTGCTGAGCAGCCTTACTGAAGAAGGACCTCTCTATCCCAATGGGTGTCCAAACAATTGCCTGTTGAAATTTCCCAAAATGGTGTCACACAATATGATTTTGGTTTGGGGGACAAAATCTTTTTGATCAGAAATTACTGAAAACATTATGCTTGGACTTTGAAAAGATTAGGCTCACAAATAAACATCTATATTATATTTATGGAATTTTTAAAAGAATTTTAGCATTTTTTCCCCTTAGTTTTATTCAAGTTCCTACTTTGAGAAACAGGGCCAGGACAGTCGCACCATATGAGTTTTGCTATGTTTGGTTGAAAATTCTGAAGAAATGAGGAATGAAATGTTTTAATCTTGAGTATGTTCACATGAAGCATAATGTCCTGCACAATATTCAGAAGGTTTTTGACAAATATATCTTTTATTTATACGCGTTTGACACTGAGGACAGCAAAGGACAGCATGTCACGTCACCCACCCATATATGAATTAACAAATAACATAATGCCTCATTTGAAGTTACATGTCTGAGATGACTGACCTGAACTGAATTAGCTGTCACTCTGTAATAGTTGGCCATGTGCTCACTATACACACACACGCACACGCACACGCACACGCACGCGCGCGTCCAGTTGTGTGTGTGTTGTTGAAGTGTGGTCAGGAACCGCCCTCTTTGGGAGGAGTATCAGAGGAACCGATCACACCATTAGTTGTGATTGGTGGGAAACTCATACACACTCAGCCCGCGCTCTCATCCGTCTCTCTGATTGGTGGGGCGCACAGCCCCACACAAAGTCTACTAAGGTGAACATATAAAAGGTCGCGCACGCCTCTCTTCCATCACATTATTTTCTTTTCTGAACTTTTATTACTCTACAAATAAAACTACAATGAGTGGACGAGGGAAAACCGGAGGAAAGGCCAGGGCGAAGGCTAAGACCCGCTCATCCCGTGCTGGGCTCCAGTTCCCCGTGGGTCGTGTCCACAGACTGCTGCGTAAAGGCAACTATGCCCAGAGAGTCGGTGCCTGTCCGGCGCCCCGGTCTATCTGGCGGCTGTCCTCGAGTATCTGACCGCTGAGATCCTGGAGTTGGCTGGAAACGCTGCCCGTGACAACAAGAAGACTCGTATCATCCCCCGTCACCTCCAGCTGGCCGTTCGCAACGACGAGGAGCTCAACAAACTGCTTGGTGGAGTGACCATCGCTCAGGGCGGTGTGCTGCCCAACATCCAGGCTGTTCTTCTGCCCAAGAAGACCGAGAAAGCCGCCAAGAAATAAACTATTTCGACTGCATAAACCCCACAAAGGCTCTTTTAAGAGCCACCCACTGTTTCTATATTAGAGTTATTTCTAATGTCTCTGACCTGCACCAAAGTACTCTTAATTGCACTACTAGGCTTCCAAGTTACTTCACACCCTAGTATTAAACTGTAAATAAGGTACAGTTTGAATTAAGAGCACAGCAGGTCATTATTTCTTCAGTTGGAAATTAATGAAATTAGCCTACGTGAAATGTCATTTTTATTCTCTCGCCCATGTGCTCTGTTGTCCCTGTAAACATTCTGAGGGGCTAAACATACAAATGTATAATATTATGAAAGGCATATTGTGTTTTGCATTGATCCTGTGTGCCATGCTTACTGCTGTTACTATGACACCCACATTTCCCCATGATAAATGTCTATAGTTAACCAGTAATGCAGTTTGTCTTATATCACAGACAATGCAGGTGCACTTTCTTAACTTGTGATCGCGAGGATCCATCAATGGCTTTATGTATGTTCACAAAGCTCTGTCAAACCATGCGATTCCCTTTGGAAAGGCATTGTGGTGGCCAAACATTTGTTTTATGGTGTTTGATAAGTGTGAATGAGGCCTGACCTGGACTAACTGTATGGCCATTTGATTTGCTTATCATATTTGGATAAACCACATAAGCACATAAGTGTCCAAAGTTTAACCACATTAATATGTTGTGAATACACGTGTTAATTATGTGTTCATTATTATTATTTGTACACACATTATACATCCCTGTGTCAAGTAAAAATGTTTATTTATTTTCCCCGTGTCATACAACATAGAGCAATGTATTTTTTTGTTTCAGTTTGCTGAAAACTATTACAGCAGCCCCAGTTGACGTGTGTAAGAGTCCCCCTCCAATCGGTACCAGTGATGCATGGTACCTCCCTAAACAAGGAGGTTCCTTGCCACTGACCAATCAGAGAACGACGGCGTCTCCCAGGCGCTGATAAAAGGGAGCAGTTTGCTCTCTTCTTTATTCTATTCTCAACGTCTTTACTAGAACTAAGATAACATGGCAAGAACCAAGCAGACAGCTCGTAAATCCACCGGCGGCAAAGCGCCCAGGAAGCAGCTCGCCACCAAGGCAGCTCGTAAGAGCGCCCCAGCGACCGGTGGAGTGAAGAAGCCTCACCGTTACCGTCCCGGTACAGTGGCTCTGAGGGAGATCCGTCGTTACCAGAAATCGACCGAGCTGCTAATCCGCAAGTTGCCCTTCCAGCGCCTGGTGAGGGAGATCGCCCAGGACTTCAAGACCGATCTGCGCTTCCAGAGCTCCGCCGTCATGGCTCTCCAGGAGTCTGCCGAGGCTTATCTGGTCGGTCTGTTTGAAGACACCAATCTGTGCGCCATCCATGCCAAGAGGGTGACCATCATGCCCAAAGACATCCAGCTGGCCCGTCGTATCCGCGGAGAACGTGCTTAAACTCATCTGTCACTGTCACACCCCCACAACGGCTCTTTTGAGAGCCACCAAATGTATTATTTAAAGAAATTATTCTCCTACATTTATACAGTCTCTAGGCAGAATGTAATTTAGGCAATGACTACTTTTAAATCAGTTACACTTATTTTCTGTAGTAGCTTTAGCTTTGATTCTGCTGCTTGATGACACTGCATGACATTTCCCCATGATAAACGTGTTTATTCATTAAGGCAATGGCAATTCATATTCCCAATATAATTAGTTAATGCATTTTTATTAATTGATCATTCTACTCTTCTGTGCTTGGAAAGCCGAAGTGTTCATGTTTACACAACCACACACACTAGGGATATAATTATGTGGGCACCTGGACAACTGCCACTGTTGCCAACCCATAGAGAACCCCATTGTGAAGCAGGCCATGTTGTGTACACCACGGTTTTATGTTAGAAATGTTGAGTATGGGTCCCCAGCATGTAGAAACTGTTGGATGCTAACTTGCATATGTTGAGCAATTTTCATAATTATGTGACAATACCATTAACATACCATTAACAACCTATAGAAGGTAATTCAAAATGTCATCATGCTTTATGTAGCATGTGACGTGTCAAACTAGGGGTTTTTCATGATGCTGAATCCATTCCAAGCATTAGTTTTGCAAAATAAAACACTCATTGGGCTTGAAAGCCATAGCCACTTGCCCAAAGTGCTGACATCGTCACTTTTGTTATGACGGCTATGGCCGCTTTTAGTCCAAGGACTGTTTGTTGTGCAAAACTAATGCTTGGAATGGATTCAGCATCATGAAAACCCCCTAGTTTGACACGTCACATGCTACTTAAAGCATGATGACATTTAGATGTGTTCCCCTTATAGGTTGTTAGTGGTATGTTCACATATTATGCCAATTATGCTCAACATATGCAAGTTAGCATCAGGCAGTTTCTACATGCTGGGGACCCATACTCAACATTTCTAACATAAACCTAGGTGTACTCAACATGCCTGGGTTCACATTCTGGCAAGTGGACTACTTAGGGACATGTGGGCACTTGGACAACATGGGCACAAGGGATGTGTGGGCACTTGGAGAACTGGTCTGATAGATCATTTTGAGTTATGGTAGATCTGCTATTTTGGTATTTTTGTGGACTTGTGTCAATGTTTCCTTTTGGCCCAGACTGTGTTCTCCTTATCCTATTTATGTCATGTCACCATCCACAGGCCTAATCATCTCAGCCCTATATTATCCTTTATATTATTATATTGTGGATTTCCTGACGCCACCTTCAGATTTTAATATCTTAGTCAGTCTCCATACTGTCTGCCTGTGGCCACAAAAGATACAGTCCTTTATATTCTTGTGAATCATTAATTGTCCCTTCTGCATTTTATATGCAACTAATGGGTTTTATCTTAATTATAAATCCATCATGGTCACCTAGGGGAGAGATAACTGGGCAACTGGACAACTGTGGTGCCCACCTGTCTTGCCTTCTGTGTAATGCATGGGACTGGCCCCACCCACTGAGACTATAAATGGTAAATGGTGCATTTATATAGCGCCTTTATCCAAGGCGCTTTACATAGATTGTGCATTACATTCACCCATTCACACACACATTCATACACCGATTGCGGCGGAAGCCATGCAAGGTACCAACCAGCACATCGGGAGCAATTTGGGGTTCAGTGTCTTGCCCAAGGACACTTCGACATGTAGCCAGGAGGAGCCGGGATTCGAACCGCCGACCCATGGATCATTGGACGACCTGCTCTACCTCCTGAGCCACAGTCGCCACTATTTAAATAGGTTGCAGTCAAAGGCAGAACATTTCCTGATTCCAGTTCCCTCACCAAGCAGCAGCAAGACCTTATCATCATGGCAGTCTCTTCTGAAAACCAACTAAAGGTAATTAGTGTACATGTCTGTTTTGTGCTTCGTGAGTGTAGGTGCTTATTATTTGGGCTTGCTTCCAAATGTTGTTAAACCAGCGGTTCTCAAACATTTTCATGTAGAGGAACATCTCCCATGACACAGGTGATTCGAACCATAGGCCGCACAAAAATAATGGGATGGAAATCCTTCATGTTTCTATATCCGGTCTGAAATGCAAACTAATGCAGAGAATTGAATGCATCTAGCTGTGTCCATAATGTCAGATTCCATTCTTTCTTTATTTTGTTCTTTCAAACAGGAATGGGACAACCCTGTTCTGACCCCTGGTTTGTTAGCTGTCTATCGTGTATCGATCTACAGTTCATTCCAGAATAGCTGTTGACGTTCACTAGCTTAGTGGGCACTCTGTCAAATGCCTTCTTGTAGTTGTAGTAAAGTTGATAGAGTGGGGAGTTTAACTAATGCCTGCTCTATGATTAATATGCAAAGAGTGGCAATCAGGTCGACACATGACCGATTTATTCCTGAATCCTGCTTGCTGCATGGTGCCTTAGTTGGTGGTCAACTGCGTCCTTCATTCTCACCAGGAGCGCTCTATTTAGCACTTCCCCTGCCACAGAGTAGGTCCGGTTGATCCCTCTATAGTTGTTGCAGTTGTACAGGTCTCCTTTCTTTGGGAGCTTAATGTTAATAACTTGGCCCTCTAGGCCCTCTTTCCAGTCTGACGGTAACTGTTCTTCTTTCCAGATCATTTTTAAGAGTGGCTGCAACAGGCTCACAGTGCTCTGCCTTTATGCCTTCTGCTGGGATGTTATCTGGTCCTGCTGCTTTCCCACTCTTCAGGTGTTATACAGCTGTTCTCATCTCCTCTCTGCTGATTGTAGGGTAAGTAGGCAGACTAATTTGACCCTTTCTGATTTCTGTCAGGTTGTGTTCCCACATCAGGATTATAACCGAGCTTTATCTGCTTATTTAGACTTTGAGCGCATTTCACACAATGGAAAGGGTTGAGTCAGAAATGTGACCGTTTTTTGTTCTCTTTAGACAAACTGAGTCAGAGGATTGTAATGTGCTGTTCATTAATGGGCTGAGCGACGGCACCACCAAAGAATCGTTGGTCATATTTCGCCACATATGGAAACATTGTCAATGGTAAACGACTTGCAATCCATATGGGCAACCACATTTAATTTAACTTTTTTTTTTTTTTTTTTTTCAATTATCTTCAATGTTCATTTTATATTGATTTGTGTCTACAGTTACATATCTGTCTCGTGGATTCGCCTTTGTACATTACGCCAACGCAGAAGATGCAATGGAAGGAATGGATGGACTGGTGAGTTTATGATACCATATCACAGATGGCTTGATGGAAGCCATTTTGTAAGGCACATGGTGGCCTGGTGGCACAACACGGTACTGCACCAAATACTACACAATTGACAAATGGTTAGCTGTAATAATGTATTGACACAATGGCTAACTTTTATAATGTATTGATTGATGTCATTGCAGAAGTTTGATGGCAGGGAGATCCATGTTGTTTGTGCTGGGAAACGTTCCTACGGTGGTGGTGAAAGAGGAGGAGGATACAGAAGCTACGGTGGTGGTGGAGGATACAGGAATAGGAACGTTCCTACGGTGGTGGTGAAAGAGGAGGAGGATACAGAAGCTACGGTGGTGGTGAAAGAGGAGGAGGATACAGAAGCTACGGTGGTGGTGAAAGAGGAGGAGGATACAGAAGCTACGGTGGTGGTGAAAGAGGAGGAGGATACAGAAGCTACGGTGGTGGTGGAAGAGGAGGAGGATACAGAAGCTACGGTGGTGGTGGAAGAGGAGGAGGATACTGAAGCTACGGTGGTGGTGGAGGATACAGGAACGTTCCTACGGTGGTGGTGAAAGAGGAGGAGGATACAGAAGCTACGGTGGTGGTGGAAGAGGAGGGGGATACAGAAGCTACGGTGGTGGTGAAAGAGGAGGGGGATACAGAAGCTACGGTGGTGGTGGAAGAGGAGGGGGATACAGAAGCTACGGTGGTGGTGAAAGAGGAGGAGGATACAGAAGCTACGGTGGTGGTGGAAGAGGAGGAGGATACAGAAGCTACGGTGGTGGTGAAAGAGGAGGGGGATACAGAAGCTACGGTGGTGGTGGAAGAGGAGGAGGATACAGAAGCTACGGTGGTGGTGGAAGAGGAGGAGGATACAGAAGCTACGGTGGTGGTGGAAGAGGAGGAGGATACAGAAGCTACGGTGGTGGTGAAAGAGGAGGAGGATACAGAAGCTACGGTGGTGGTGAAAGAGGAGGAGGATACAGAAGCTACGGTGGTGGTGAAAGAGGAGGGGGATACAGAAGCTACGGTGGTGGTGGAAGAGGAGGAGGATACAGAAGCTACGGTGGTGGTGAAAGAGGAGGAGGATACAGAAGCTACGGTGGTGGTGGAAGAGGAGGAGGATACAGAAGCTACGGTGGTGGTGAAAGAGGAGGAGGATACAGAAGCTACGGTGGTGGTGGAAGAGGAGGAGGATACAGAAGCTACGGTGGTGGTGGAAGAGGAGGGGGATACAGAAGCTACGGTGGTGGTGAAAGAGGAGGAGGATACAGAAGCTACGGTGGTGGTGGAAGAGGAGGAGGATACAGAAGCTACGGTGGTGGTGGAAGAGGAGGAGGATACAGAAGCTACGGTGGTGGTGAAAGAGGAGGAGGATACAGAAGCTACGGTGGTGGTGAAAGAGGAGGAGGATACAGAAGCTACGGTGGTGGTGGAAGAGGAGGAGGATACAGAAGCTACGGTGGTGGTGGAAGAGGAGGGGGATACAGAAGCTACGGTGGTGGTGAAAGAGGAGGGGGATACAGAAGCTACGGTGGTGGTGGAAGAGGAGGAGGATACAGAAGCTACGGTGGTGGTGAAAGAGGAGGGGGATACAGAAGCTACGGTGGTGGTGGAAGAGGAGGAGGATACAGAAGCTACGGTGGTGGTGAAAGAGGAGGAGGATACAGAAGCTACGGTGGTGGTGGAAGAGGAGGAGGATACAGAAGCTACGGTGGTGGTGGAAGAGGAGGAGGATACAGAAGCTACGGTGGTGGTGAAAGAGGAGGGGGATACAGAAGCTACGGTGGTGGTGAAAGAGGAGGAGGATACAGAAGCTACGGTGGTGGTGAAAGAGGAGGAGGATACAGAAGCTACGGTGGTGGTGGAAGAGGAGGAGGATACAGAAGCTACGGTGGTGGTGGAAGAGGAGGAGGATACAGAAGCTACGGTGGTGGTGGAGGATACAGGAACGTTCCTACGGTGGTGGTGAAAGAGGAGGAGGATACAGAAGCTACGGTGGTGGTGGAGGATACAGGAACGTTCCTACGGTGGTGGTGAAAGAGGAGGAGGATACAGAAGCTACGGTGGTGGTGGAGGATACAGGAACGTTCCTACGGTGGTGGTGAAAGAGGAGGAGGATACAGAAGCTACGGTGGTGGTGGAGGATACAGGAACGTTCCTACGGTGGTGGTGAAAGAGGAGGAGGATACAGAAGCTACGGTGGTGGTGGAGGATACAGGAACGTTCCTACGGTGGTGGTGAAAGAGGAGGAGGATACAGAAGCTACGGTGGTGGTGGAGGATACAGGAACGTTCCTACGGTGGTGGTGAAAGAGGAGGAGGATACAGAAGCTACGGTGGTGGTGGAGGATACAGGAAGGTAACAAGACAACTCACCCCTTTTCTGTTTTCCTCCCGGAATTTTCCCCAGTGAGGGGTGGGAGAGGCTGGACAGCAGACAGCTGGACTTTGAATTTCTCTAACTATAAACTTTCACGACAGCAGACAGCCTAAGTACAAAAATAATTTATGTAAAGGCTACTACAGTGAAGCCGGTTCACGGAAGTTGTTGTAGGCTATGTGGGGATTATCTGACGAGGTACCATTTGAGTGGGCAAAACCTTACATATACTAAATAATACAAAATTGTTTATGGTCAATATAAGTAAAATAATATAGCCTTTCCACAGGAGTATCCTTTTATATTTTTCCAAAAAGAATACAAACAGCCAATAGCATATTACAAAGTTATCCCCCTCACTGGGGAAAATTCCGGGAGGAAAAACGGGCAAGCACCGGGGTGAGTTGTCCAGTATTCTACAGGAATAGTGGTGGAAGTGGCAGCAACTCTACTAATTGATTTGGCTACTGCTAAGGGTCTACTGTTAATCTATTTCTACATAGCTTCCTTGTACAATATAGAATCAATGTACCATTCTGCTATCCTGGTAAACCATCCCGGTGCCACCATTTTTGCATGAATATTAATTTTGTTTTACTGAACTATTTAATTGCTGCACTTTTGACATCCTGGTTACAACATGATTCAGCAATATGATTTATTTATTTTTGTCTGATTTCTGATTAAAGTAAAGGTAAACTGTACACAGTAAATGACACCTGGTGTGTGTTTTTAGTTTATTTGATCATCACAGTAACAATACAACTTATTTATCAACAATAATATAATGGAGGTGATCAAAAGGAATAGGTTGAAGCTGAAAGCTTATAAATGCCTATCCTACAAACAACAAAAGAAAGTTACCAACATTTAAGGAATTGCAAAAAACAATCCCAAACGTGTGTGTGTGTGTGTGTGTGTGTGTGTGTGTGTGTGTGTGTGTGTGTGTGTGTGTGTGTGTGTGTGTGTGTGTGTGTGTGTGTGTGTGTGTGTGTGTGTGTGTGAAATCCATTACTACTATAATGTACTTTGATATCACTGTTGAACGGGTTACTTATATTATATATACAGTATAATACTACTTATAAGTAGGCTAGTGTCCATAACATACATTCTAATCTTCTTGTTGTCCATAATGTGACACTACAACACATACACTTGTATTAATACAAAATGGTCTACTGTACGCACCAGTTTAAGTAAAATAATTCATGCCAATTATAATACAACATGTTCCAAAGTCACATTTGTCTGCCTACACCTATATCATCACATTATTGCATGCATTATGCAATGCATGGAAGCATTGGAAGGGTTAGGGTTAGGGTTATCATCACATTATTGTCAGTGGTAATGCATGGAAGCATTGGAAGGAGTATCAGTGAAAGTGTATGTGTGCCATAACCAAATACAGATACCGGTACCACCGTTGATTGAAGCTGCAAACACGTGTTTTCTGTATTTCGATCACAATACGTTTTTGCCCACAAATGGACCAAGTGTGACAACCTCTGTCATTGGAATGTGGTTTACTTTGTTTACTTGTGTCAGAAAACCTTCTGTTTATAGAAAAACGGAAGACAAAAGTATAGTTCATGTTATTGCGTCGCCAGGAATGTCTGCTAAGATGAGTTTGAGTATCATTGTTAATTTATCTTAGTTTAAAATGTTTTAAATGACAGAGGAAACACTGGTGTCCGACTGTGGAAGGGTCATGTTTTTAGCATATAACTTAAAAATCACACCTGTGTGAACTGAGTGGTGCAAGGTCTTATATAGCCTGATCAGCTGTGGTCTGACGTAATGTCAGTGACCATAGTAACCATGCTCATTCTTTTGGGCCCCACGTACAGGTACACACAAACACGGATACAAACAAAGCTGGTTGTTGGAGTGGTTTGCACCACTCAAAAACTAGAGTGCCTTTTTCATCTCCGATGTATTAATGTAAAAAAGGAGCATGTGTGTTAACTGGTCAGCTCTTTGTTGCATTAAATAATATACCCAGTAGATAGTTATATGTTGTTTTAATCGAGGAGAAAACACAAGTGTCACATTAAGATAGCTACAGTAGAGCTGCTGTGTGTGTGTGTGTAGAGTACGGTTCTCATGTGGTGTTTAAGTCCAGTGCGTTCAGCGTCACTCTTTGAGAGTTTACTTTAGAGAAGCAACAGTAACCTACTATCCGAGAGTATAATGGCATAAACCAGTTTATGTATACTAATATCACACACATGTTTCATAAAGAGATGAGACAAATTGTGCACTTAATAAAATAGAATACTGATTATGTATTAGTTAAACATTTCTGCAGCTGACCTATAAACTGACCTGTATTATAACTGACCATTTCTCTCACAATACAAATTGACCTCATTGTGCTAAATTGACCATAACTCACTGTTTGGTTCCAAATTACCATTGAATAGTGGGCATATAGTTCCAAATCATATACATTATTATAAATATACATATACAATATTGTATCAGTCTCTATATACTTTGAATTAACAATGTGTGTGTGTGTGTGTGTGTGTGTGTGTGTGTGTGTGTGTGTGTGTGTGTGTGTGTGTGTGTGTGTGTGTGTGTGTGCGTGCGTGCGTGCGTGCGTGCGTGCGTGCGTGCGTGCGTGCGTGCGTGCGTGCGTGCGTGCGTGCGTGCGTGCGTGTGCGTGTGCGTGTGTGTGTGCCCACACCCGGGTGTGGGTGCCCACACCCACACCCGTCTGCCTGCCACCATCCCCTCTCTACCTTCATCTACTCCTCTTCCCCCCCCCATGCCCTCTCTATCCCACTTCTCTCCCCTCTCCCCTAACGAGGTCCTTCTCCTTGTTACCTCTAGTCGCCCCACCTCATGCTCTCTGGACCCGGTCCCATCCACTCTGTTGCAGTCTATTGCACCTGAACTTCTTCCCTTCTTAACCCACCTTATTAACACCTCTCTGACATCTGGCTACTTTCCCTCTACTTTCAAGACTGCCAGAGTCACCCCCCTCCTGAAGAAACCGACACTTGACCCCTCTGAGATCAAGAACTACAGACCGGTTTCCCTTCTATCCTTCCTATCTAAAACTCTCGAACGTGCTGTCTTTAAACAACTGTCCTCCTATCTCCACCAGAACAACCTCCTGGACTCCAACCAGTCTGGGTTCAAAGTGGGTCACTCGACAGAGACTGCCCTGCTGGCAGTGACGGAGTCGCTCCATGCCGCTAGAGCGAACTCTCTCTCCTCCGTCCTGATACTCCTGGACCTGTCTGCAGCGTTCGACACGGTGAACCATCAGATCCTCCTCTCCACCCTCGAGGGGATGGGTGTCTCAGGCTCTGCACTCTCCCTGTTTGCATCCTACCTGACGGGTCGCTCCGACCAGGTGATGCTGAGAGGGTCTGTGTCAGAACCACACAGGCTCACAACTGGGGTTCCCCAAGGCTCGGTTCTGGGTCCTCTTCTTTTCTCTCTCTACACTACATCTCTGGGTGCTGTCATCCACTCCCATGGCTTTTCCTACCACTGCTATGCCGATGACACCCAGCTGATCCTCTCATTCCCTCCCTCTGATACCCAAGTGGAGGCACGCATTGCTGCTTGTCTGGCTGACATCTCGGAGTGGATGTCGACAAACCACCTGAAGCTCAACCTGGACAAGACCGAGCTGATGTTCCTCCCGGGGAAGGGCTGTCCGCACCGAGACATTATCACCATTGATAATGCTGTGGTGACCTCAACTCGGACTGCGAAGAATCTGGGTGTGACCCTGGACGATCAACTGACGTTCTCGGCAAACATCGCATCAGTGACAAGGTCCTGCAGATTCCTCCTCTACAACATCAGGAGGATTCGCCCCTTCCTCACGGAGAAGGCAGCCCAGGTGCTCATCCAGGCTCTCGTCATCTCCCGCCTGGACTACTGCAACTCCCTCCTTGCTGGTGCTCCGGCATCTGCCATCAGACCTCTGGAGCTTGTTCAGAAAGCTGCGGCTCGTCTGGTGTTCAACCGCCCCAAGTTCTCCCACACAACCATCCTTCTCCGACCACTTCGGTCTGCCACCTCGGGGCGACTGATTGCCTCGTCACTCAAGGGTCCTTCTGGCCGATCCACACGGTCACGACTCTTTTCTGTTCTGGCCCCACAGTGGTGGAATGAACTTCCCACTGATGTTAGGACAGCAGAGTCACTGCCCATATTTCGCCGCAGGTTGAAAACCCACCTCTTCAGGAAACACTACCCTTCCTCTCTGCCTGACCTACTTGTTGTTAACTAGTCAGTAGCGAAACTATCGACGGTGCAACCGGTGCGATGCACCGGGGCCCAGCGCCCCCAAGGGGCCCATGAAGGGGAAGAAAAAGAAAAAAAAAGAGTCAGGACGACGGTGAAAGCCTGGTTTCAGGGGCTATCGGTCGCAGGAAGAGTAACACCAAGGATTCGTCAGTGATGTCACTGATTGCTTGTTTATAAACAGCTTCAAGTCCATACTACTTCCGTGTTGCATAACAGTGACATCACTGTCAACTCCTTCTTGGTATTTTTACCACCTTGTTTCAACGTGTGTGTTTGTGTTCATGCGCTGCCTGTCAGCAGCACAACATAGCTCAGCTGTAGCCTATTCTGTCACGTTCCGTCGCGCTAATGAAACACTAGATGGGATTATTATGTCATGTCAGCACTATCAGAAGATGTAACCCAGGTAAAGTAATGTCACTCTGCAAGTTTAACTAAAGTTTTTTCCATCTGTCCAAAGTCATTTCTGATAGCCTGTAGGCTGCAAGCGCCCTGCAGTCCTACAGATACACAGATACAGAATGATTGAAAGTGAAACATGCAAATTGATTGAATATTTTACTATCAGATCGCTTAGGTACAGTTCAAAGACGCATTTGGTACAATGAAGCGCTACGCATCATTTTACATCGCATCGCCCCCCCCCCCCCCCCCGCAGCACATTATTAGTATTATTATTATATTTTAGGGGGCCCACAAAAAATATTTGCACCGGGGCCCACTGCCAGGTAGTTTCGCTACTGTAACTAGTTGTACGAACGCTTGTTTTCTATTGTTGTATTGTTTATTGGATCTTGTTTAGTCGATACACTTAATTGTTTTAGCTCATGCTCATTTGATTTAGCTATTTTGTCTCATCTGTTTAAGGAAATAGGTAGCTGATATATTGCACTTTTACCTTAGCGCTAGGTATACTCTTGGTTGCTTGTTTTTGCAGAAAATGCACTAAAGACTTCTGGTGATTAGTAGTTTTTGTTCTCTACCTATGTTGAATACACTTATTGTAAGTCGCTTTGGATAAAAGCGTCTGCTAAATGACTGTAATGTAATGTAATGTAATGTGTGTGTGTGTGTGTGTGTGTGTGTGTGTGTGTGTGTGTGTGTGTGTGTGTGTGTGTGTGTGTGCGTGTGTGTGCGTGTGTGTGTGTGTGTGTGTGTGTGTGTGTGTGTGTGTGTGTGTGTGTGTGCGTGTGTGTGTGTGTGCGTGCGTGTGTGTGTGTGTGTGTGCGTGCGTGCGTGCGTGAGTGTGGCGTCTGTGTGTTTGTGGAGGGGGCGGGTAACGCCCACGCAGCTGTGTCTGCCTGTCCTCCCTTACGTCCTCAGAACACACATAAAAAGGCAAGGCTCTGAGCTCTCAAGTCATTCAACTTTCTATCTTCAACTACATTACTACTCAAAATGTCAGGTCGAGGCACTTGCTCATAGACTGCAATAGGTCGAAGGCAGTCTGGAGCAAGGTGCACGATATAGGCGTGAGGGTGCCATGTCACAGAAACATTCTATACGGCATTTTTAACTGCGGAAAAGAGAATTATGATTTATTTTGGGTTTGCATTTGTGTAACTGTGTTTAAGATTTGGAAGACTCGGTGTAAAATGTCAACGGACAATATCATAATTGATGCAAACACTGTTTTTAAGCAAATTAGAACTGAGCTTAAAAGGAGAAAAAACATGGACTTGAAGAGACTGCACACGCACTTAAACTGGCCCACTTTAGCACTGTAGTCACTTTAAAACAGTCCAGGTAATGCACCCTTTGTAATGTAGTGCTTGCTACATTATGTGTATACGAAATGTTTGTTTTGATGACATGTATGTAATTTTGATATGTATTTATATGATGACAAGCAGCCTGTTTTTCTTTTTTATATGTAATTCCAAGTCTTTGTGTACTGTGATAACGTGTAACTTGTGGAAATTCAATAAAATACTTTAAAATGCAAGGGAGGAAAAGGTCTTGGAAAAGGAGGCGCCAAGCGTCATCGCAAGGTTCTTCGTGATAACATCCAGGGAATCACCAAGCCCGCTATCCGCCGTCTGGCTCGCCGTGGCGGCGTGAAGCGTATCTCCGGTCTGATACGAGGAGACCCGCGGTGTCCTCAAGGTGTTCCTGGAGAACGTGATCCGTGACGCCGTCACCTACACCGAGCACGCCAAGAGAAAGACTGTCACCGCCATGGATGTTGTCTATGCCCTGAAGAGACAGGGACGCACTCTGTACGGATTCGGAGGTTAATGATGCTGACTTGATCTACCAACAACCCAAAGGCTCTTTTAAGAGCCACCCATATTTTCTCTACAGAGTTTATTCCAATGGCTTTATATAGTAATGGATTTATTTTTAAATGTATATCTTTAATTGCAGTTTGGATAACTGGTTCATGGACCTATTAACTCTTATTTAATGCAGTTTCTAATGTGCCTCTATTAAATGGACTCGCGGAACTGATGGCTCAGATCAGTGGCCTTGTGGTTGAGTGTCCGCCCTGGGACTGGGATGCTGGGGTTCAATCGCCAGTCGGGTCATACCAAAGACTAAAACATGGGACCCAGTGCCTCCCTGCTTGGCACTCAGCATCAAGGGTTGGATTGGGGGTAAATCCCTGCGACATACTAGCGTCATGTCCAGGGGGTGTACTTAACATCAAGCTGCCTCACGCTACAGAAACAGGAGATGGGCTCCTGCGCTATGGGCCTCATGGCTCGGAAAGGCTACTGATGGCTCACGAATACTATTCGTACTATATTACGGCCTGAATTCACATAACTTGTCTGTCAACACTAGTATCAATTCATGCTCCCTGATTCAGTTTGCGATAGATAATATGGTCCATATATTATGAAGGGTTATATATATAAGATGACCCCGGCCCTAACATTTACACAGCTTTAGCTCTGCTCATTGAAGCCAGAGACCTCACTCACGCCAGCTATGATTGATATGATGAACATGTTGTTTTTTTGGGTAGAAACTGGTTCAGGGACGTGGTCCATAGAAATATCTCAGAGTTTGAGTATTGACTACTATATTATATAATTTATGCAATGTTGATAGATTAGAACGTGTGTTATAACTGGATTTAGTTTGGAGCGTGGAATAGAACTATTGAAAGATGTCCTAAATGTTTATTATATCCCCATCTGTATTTTAGCGGGACAATAGATCAGGCGGGCGGGAGAACATTATGCAGAAACAAAGACAGTGTGAGTCTCCTCCCTCTGTGGGTCAGTTACACGAGTGGCAGAAGAAGCCAATCTCGTGCTGGGACTGGGAGTCGCTCGCACACTTCATTTGCATAGGCTTGCTATAAATACTGATGCAACGCTTACTACACTTCACTTATACTATTGAATACACTCAGAAAGAAACATGCCTGAAGTAGCAAAGCCAGCGCCCAAAAAGGGCTCCAAGAAATCCGTCGCCAAGACCGCCGCGAAGGGCGGCAAGAAGCGCAGAAAGTCCAGGAAGGAGAGCTACGCCATCTACATCTACAAGGTCCTGAAGCAGGTCCACCCCGATACCGGTGTCTCTTCCAAGGCCATGGGCATCATGAACTCCTTCGTCAACGACATCTTTGAGCGCATCGCCGGTGAAGCCTCCAAACTGGCTAACTACAACAAGCGCCGCACCATCACATCCAGGGAGATTCAGACCGCCGTCCGCCTGCTGCTCCCCGGTGAGCTGGCCAAGCACGCCGTTTCTGAAGGCACCAAGGCTGTGACCAAGTACACCAGCTCCAAGTAAACTGTTCTGTCCGCTCTAAACACAACGGTCCTTTTAAGGACCACCCATCTTTTTCCAAGAATGAGTTTATCCTAATACTATAAGCAAAAGGATATTACAGAGTCTGACATCAATGTGAATACAGTGCTCCGAGGCATACATTGGGCAATAAGTAATGGACATCGTTTAATTCATAAGCAAATGGGGTCTAATGTTTTTAGATTATGAACATATATTTATGTTGCATTAGCTTCAGTCATAAATTAAAATACGTATTCAAAGCCAATGTTATCATCCACCCAAGTTAAGGTGCTGTTAAGTTGTGAATATATCGTAATTTAAATGCTGCTATAGATATTATTTTTATCATGCAAGCATGTCACACAGGATCAATTAAAAAAAAGTGTATATTTTTAATTTAGCATATATATTTATATATATCCCACGAATGAGAATAACCTACCTAGTAGCCTACACAGCAGTATGTCTTATGAACTAGGAAATGTAATAGCGATGCCCTTACTTTGATGGTGACATTAGAAATGACTCGTATAGAAACAGTGGGTGGCTCTTAAAAGAGCCTTTGTGGGGTCGAAATGAAACAGATTTATTTCTTGGCGGCTTTCTCGGTCTTCTTGGGCAGCAGAACCGCCAGAACACACACACACACACACACACACACACACACACACACACACACACACACACACACACACACACACACACACACACACACACACACTGTGTGTGTGTGTGTGAGAGAGAGATTATCAATAAAGACAGAGTTTATCCAAATACTATAATGAGCAAATGGGGCATTATGTTATTTGTTAATTCATAAGCAACACACTATATTACTATAATGTACTGTTTGTATGAACTACTTTAGAGAAGCCTGAAAATGTAGATTCATTTCTATTACATTAACATAATCATGTGTAGATTATACTAAAATTGTAATTGTATTAGAACCCAACATTCACTTATATAACATGTACTGTATATGTAATTTAATTTGGAAGAAGGGTGCTTTTGGTTTGGTCTAAATTTGATCAGAAATAATAATTACTATAACTGTATAGTAATTATACAGTTATATACCCCCCCCCTCATTACAGCTGACCAGGTCAGAGGAGACCTGGTCAGCTGGGCCCCTTAGGCCTCATTCACACGTACCAAATCAAGCAAATGTTTGCTCGTTTTTCTGTTTTTTTGGGCCACCACTATGCTTTTCCAATGGGAGTCACATGGTTTGATGGTTTGAGCCCAAAAAAACAAACATTGCTTGATTGGTGTTTGGTACGTGTAAATGAGGCCTTACTGGTTTGGGCTAAATTTGATCAGAAATAATAATTGCACATACTGAAATTAAGCCAAAACCGAATGGATTTCAATTTGTTATCATTCTACATGAAAAGTACTTGGATCACCTAAATCACTCGGGTATGCAGTTCCACAGCTCCACCCTGTGGCGGAGAGGAGGCATTGTTTTCATTGTGTTGAACTCAACAAGGTGCTTTTCACAGTTCAGACAAAAAACATCTGCAGATACTAAATATTAATAGTCCTGGAATGAGACACTTCTGTAAAAAACAAAGTTGTGGTGTAAATCGAATCAACATGTCTATCAGTTGATAGACAGAATTGATTTGAATCAATTTAATCAAAGTTAATTAAAAGTGCAATCACAATCACACTGTGTGTGTGTGTGTGTGTGTGTGTGTGTGTGTGTGTGTGTGTGTGTGTGTGTGTGTGTGTGTGTGTGTGTGTGTGTGTGTGTGTGTGTGTGTGTGTGTGTGTTAGCATCCCTAATCTCAACCCAATCTCAAATAGATCTATTCTAGTTTTACTTGTGGAGCATAGATTTATGGTTTTGGAGTGGTTGGCAACTCCAATAGGTTGCTCAAGGTTAAAGGACTAGTTAACCCCCAAAAATACTTGTTTTCTATTAATTGCACAAGTCTTTTTTTGGGGGGGGGGGGGAACTACTCCTGTAAAATGGTATGTGATTTGTCCAATATTCTTCCTGACCTTTTTGCTGTCCCTGTTTACTTTGAAATCACTCACATTGCAGAAATGTATTTTAGCAGATGGATGGCAGTACAAACAAATCAAAGTAAAAAGCATCTCGGTTGATAAGTCACATCCACACCGACACACTCAATGGGGACCTCTGCACATGATTGATAATCAATAATTTAATGAAGTAATCGATTCATAATTAATCCTCATTTTGGGGATATCATTAGGCAAAACGTTTCATGGATCAGGCATTGTTTAACTATTTTAAAATATAGAATAGACATCAATGCATATCATTGCAGTAATCATGAACTCATTTAATTCACAATAAAGATCTTTATTTTTTTCTGTTTTTTTAAATAGCCAAAAAATAAAAATAAAAGACATACATATAAATAAAGTGAGCTGATCATTCATACAACCTTGTGGTTCCTGTTGAAAGTGTAAACGAATAATTTTGCAGACCACATAAAAGGACTTGAACCAGTTTCTCTCCTCTCGTTACACCAACCACACATTGTCCTGAGAATCGCAAGTTTGAAGTCCAATTTGAGCGAAATAAAAACAATGTTGATGATGCAAGTACACACAAAGACACCCATACACTCTTAAAATCCAATAGCATCACCCCATCCCACCCTACACCAGTACACACACAAAAATAAATATGTTAAAATTAAACCATAGTGGACATGTTTTTTCATTTCATTTTAAGTGAAGGGGCCTCTCTCCAAAGAGTTTCTAGAACCGGACACATATAACATTATTCAACAAAGACCCTTTTTTTTCTTCAAAAAACAAACAAACCTTTGTCTGTAAAACCCAGCGACCTCATCCCACAGACCATTACAAATCATTATTCAAAACCCTACGGGCATAATGTCTAATCGAAGAAGAAAAAGAAAGCTTCCAAGACAGTAAATTGTTTAGATAAGACAAGAAAGAATACAGCAAACATTTTCTCATAGTCATTAAATGTTTTGGGCTTTCATTTACTATTGTCTACCGTCTTTGGCTCCACAAGGCCTGTGAGACAGGGGCCCCCTAAGGTAGACATACCTCCACTAGGTCTATGTGAGACAGGGGCCCCTAAGGTAGAAACATACCTCCACTAGGTCTATGTGAGACAGGGGCCCCTAAGGTAGAAACATACCTCCACTAGGTCTATGTGAGACAGGGGCCCCTAAGGTAGACATACCTCCACTAGGTCTATGTGAGACAGGGGCCCCTAAGGTAGAAACATACCTCCACTAGGTCTATGAGAGGGGGGGACCCTAAGGTAGACATATACCTCCAAAAGGCCTATGGGAGGGGCTCTAACCACTTAAAACCCTACACTTAGCTGATTCCAAAGGGCTCTATACTAAGCCTTCTCCTGTTTTCACCAACATATCTTATTTTACTAGCCGATCTACAAGCTCAAAACGTGCCACACTGAGCTTGAAGATCACCGAATGTTAGCCCAGGAATAGGGATTCTAGGGTTCAAGTGACTACGGAGATACACACCTCCGGTCGGTCAGTAATTAGTTTTGCCCTCCTGATGATCTCCAAACGTCCTGGGAAACTTTGCAAATGAGCTACTTTACAATTATAAAATAAAAGACAAAACAGATCTGATAGTTAATCGCCACACTAGCACATTTCAGTGAAATGTTGACATGCGGGTTTAACCCAATGTTCCACTCATTTCAGCAGTTCCCCCAAGACAGAGAAGTCATTGCGACGTGCTCGATCACAAGTCTTTTTTTTTTTTGTTTCTTTCTCTTCGATTGAGCAAGACGAGGAGATTGGTAAACAGTCCAACTCGAAAACAAACAGCAACGATTCCGAGATGTCCGACTCAGACATGCACTAGGACATGAGGAGTGTCTTGTGAAGACACAGGGTATCGCAGGTATCCTTGTCCAAACATGTCATGAATAAAGAATGGAGACACTGTATTTCCTGGGGATGATGTTTGCAGTGCATCATTTACCCACAAAGAAAAAAAAGAAAGGCTGTTGCAGTCTTTAGTCTCTGGAAAATCACAGATGCTGACAACAGCTGTGCATGACCCAGTTCCATCCAGGGAAATTGTTAAAGTCAATACTGTGTAACCTTTACAATAAGAACAATTATTTTCTTTCATTTAATCTTTCACTGGTATATATTGTTTAACAACAGCCATACCACATGATTATGTTCATGCCGGAAATGTATTTATTTATTTTAAAGTTAATATATTATATCATGAAATATCCTCAGTACAGGCATTCGTTTTGGAACGGTACTTCCTTATGGGAATCACAGTTCAAAATGGAAAACAGGAGCTACCGGAGGATGTCACCAAAAAGACTACCAACATGGCCTTTACGCAGCAAGACTTTAATCCATTGAGACCTGGAACGCATCCATGTCGCGTTTAACCACATTAACCATTAACCCATTTTGGGCGGGCCGGGAACCCCTTTTGGTGTTTTAAACATTATGTTATAATTTAGCTATTGAAAAATAGCAGATCTACAAGCTCATAGCGCGCCACCGAGTGGCGCGCTATGAACTTGTAGGTCTGCTATTTTTGAAAAATCGTTAAAATGTGCCTCAAATCTATCCGAAAATTGTCATGATTTAGAAAACTTTTTTTTTTTAATTTCGACGTCAGGCCTGAATGGGTTAATATTCATAGGACGTGATTGGTTAAGCCTTTGCACCAGTGTAGTGGCCACAGGTTTCATTCTGACAGTGGCACGATTACGTGTTCATCGTTGCACAGAGAAGGTATCAATAGGATATAGCTATGAATGGTACTGTTGGCTAATGTAGAAAGACCCGGTCCACACACACTGGATCATCCTGCTCCCATACATAGTTGGACCCCTTTTGGTGTTTTAAGCATTGTTATACTTTAGCCTTTGAAAAATAGCAGATCTACAAGCTCATAGTGCGGCAATGAGTGCCGCGCTAGGAGCTTGTAGGTCTGCTCTTTTTTGAAAAATCGTGAAAATGTTGCGCAAATCTTTGAATATATATTCTTTCAGAGCCAAAGTTTTTAACTCAAATCTTCTGGGGGGGTCCCTTGAACAACATATTTTCAGATGGGGGTCGGCATCCAATTACATATAATCTTGGGGGTCCTTGACATGAAAATGTTTGAGAACGACTGACATAGAAACATGGGTTTTTCAGAAAACTGTCAGAATTTAGAAGGCATTTGTAGAATCGTTCTCAGGTGGGGGACATTTTTTAACATATTTGCTGTTCTACAAGAGAACACACACAGAACTGAACTGTTTTTAACCAACTGATCCCCAGCGGGATCAATAAAGGTCTTAATCCAGGCCTCCTTAAGTCAAAGGAAACTCTTCCTTTCGTCTGAGGAAGAGCCAACATACCAACATCAACTTTGTTGAGCGTCTCACTCAGAGTGAGCCGCGGCGTTGCTAGGCAGACTAGTGAGTGGGTGGGGCCTAGGGTTCACAAATGAAGTACCGCTAGTATTAAAACAAATATTCTTGTCCTTTAAACTTTAGACTTTGTTAAGCTCGCCAAGCACCACCATAGCCGCAGAAATGTTTGCCGTGGACGTAACACCTCGGTGGTCATTAATTAAACTAAACTGTACATGGGAGGATGATCCATTTTGTATTTGTCGCATCCAAGTGCTTTGTTTTCTTCTTTAAATTGTTACGTGTTAATGTTTTCAGTTAACAGTTACTATTATAGGTGCACAATTATGCTGGTGCAAAATCCTAACCAGATCAGACCCTGTCCAGCTGATGCATTCGATTTTAGTCTCTGAAAGAGTTCAGAGAGTGAGAGCAAAAAAGAAAAAGAAAAAAACAGCAAACCAAAAAACAACATTTGCTGTTGATGAATTGACCACTTAAACCCTATACTTTAGATGGCCAGGGCTCTATACCCAGGGCCCCTACCGCTTTCGTTCAAGACTAAATATCTTTGTCCCAAAAATGGCCAAATCTTTGGCTATTTCCCCCCCAATATTAGCCCCAGAATAGGTAGGTACGCTATAGGGTCCAAGTGGCTCCAAACTGAGGCGACGTGAATTCTTTCTGGATAAAGTCAACATTATACTTCAGTCGCACGACGGTGTCACGCGTTAGAAATAGCCGGTCCACAAGATTGTACATCGTCTATTTCCGATGTGCGGCGCCGTCATGCCAACAGAGCACAAATGAGGCTTTTATAGTCCTACAATCCCTGACATCCCGGCCGGGAAGGAAAGGGGGGGGGGGGTGTGTATTGCAGCTAGATTGAGGAGGGGGTGGGGGTTGGGATGGGGGAGATTCCACTCTCAATCTCGTCATGACTCCTCGTTGCCCGAGTCGTCATCGTCGTAGCAGCAGTCGGCGTCCTCGTCCTCGTCCTCCAGATCCTCGTCGTCGTAGTAATCGTCGTAGAAGAGGTCGGAGCCCTCGTCCGGGGGTGGGGCGCGCGTGCGCACGCAGTATTCTGCCAGGGTGGTGGGCACCTTCACCCCATCCCGCTCCGCCTCCGCCTTGGTGGCCAGCACCTGTTTCCTGTTAAAACAATTAAGGGTCAGCCCACACTTGTAGTAGTCTGAAGACTCACCTATTCAGACTCCACCTTAGCCCGTAGCAGGCTTATGCGAAGGCTAAAAAATAAATTTAGATAGCATGTTATGTAGACAGATGACCTGGCATCCTATAGTGTTTCTAGTTTTTGGCTCACTTACGATCCTAGAGGACTATTTATATGCATTTGATGCATTACCTTGTGTTGTTCTTTCTTACTGTAAATCGCTCTGGATTAATGCCTAAATTGTAATTGTAATTGTAGTATCACAAAAGCTGCCGATACTGCCTAAAATGCAGGAGAGCGCAACCGTGTGCTCTTGAGTGTAGAAATGAAACCAAATGGACCCTTCCGAGTTAAAGGTCTATAAAAGGGTCCATTTGGTTGCCAACTCTCCATCATTTAGCTGGGGAACCACCTGGAACCTCCTCAAGGACCACTGGCTGAAAGCCACTGTTCCAGCGAGGTGTTTTACCTGATGATCTCTGCATATTCTCGGTCCTTGCCCTTGCTCTCCCTCCATTTGCGGTACATGACAGAGGCGTCTACGTTGGCGGGGGAGAAGGTGTTGGGTTCATTCAGCAGGGAAATCACACTCAGCAAGATGGTCCTGGAGGCAAAGCAACACGCCGATCCATTAGTTTAATTATAATACTGAAGATATGAACAATTGATTTCAATTTCCAAATCGCAGTCTAAAATGCACTTCTGTTCTGAACAAGGTATTCTAATGACTTGAGTAATATTTGGTCATTGAATCACGTACAAGTTACACTTTTTACTAGAAGTGCACAATGTATTGTAAACACATTTTTGTTAAAGAATCTCACTTCTCGATCATGGGTTAGGGTTAAATGTCGGTTTCAATATATTTTCGGTTAAATGTCCAGAGCTACTTTCAAAATGACCACTTAACCCATTGCTGAAAATAGCACTGCTGGCGTTACATATAAGACAAAACTCACTTGGAATGGGAAATGGTCAAATGTCAGATTTATTTTGTATATAACTTGCTACTGAAGTTTGTATGCAACACGATTGGAAACAAAGTATTGCATTGTGGATTTTAGCAGTCCCATTTTGTTGTCAATCAATCAAGACATCACCTGTGGCAGATGCCACAAATATATATATATATATATTATATTTAAATTATGTTTTAGGGGCATGTCATGTGGTGTACCTGCACAGCCTTTGTGATCTACTGGTAGATCGCAATCTACCTTTTGGGTGTAGACTGACCTATGATCCTAGATTACTACTGTAGATGACTATTGCCATGCATTTGATGCATTACCTCGTGTTGTCTTTGCTCTAGAGATAATGGGCGGGCTATATCTTGCGCCAACCCTTATCCCTAAACTAATTTGCCATTTTTTACTATTAAAAAAAACCCTTTTAAAATAGTTCAAATAGCCGAGCTACCAGCTCACAATGTCTCGATGGAGATCAGCTACAGTAGTTGAATTCTTTTAAAATGTTTTTTAAAATAGTAAAAAATGGCACATTAGTTTAGGGATAAGGGTGGCACAAGATGGAGCCCTAAGAGCATCTGCTAAATGCCTAAATCCAAACAGGCAAAAGGTGCTTGAGAACAACAACATATTTCAATGCTGAAATGTATACATATCAGATATCACAACAAAACACCGCTACGAGACTACAACATGCCCCCAAACAGGTGAGCGCTATGAAAAAGAGCTGTCTATGTCCAGGAAGAGACAATACGTTTGTCTAGCGTCTATTTGTGAACACATTCGAATAGATAGTGCTTCATCCCACGTTCTTTAGAGGGGGTCCCCAGATGACAGTGGCGTAACAATCTAAGGTCTTTTAAGAACGTTTTAATACCTCAAAACAAAAAGAAAAGAAAAACAGTCAAAGACCATTACTGCATCGTCGAAAGTAATCAAATAGCCAATCTACGAGCTCACAACGTGTTGCAATGCGAGGCTATTTTTCACAATACCCATATGTGGAACCGAGTGAAGCAAAATGTAACGCCTCAAGTCCTACATTCCAAGTGCTTGTCAGGGTCCCCCCCAGTTCAAATATGAATATTTTTGGGGGATCACGGCCTGAAAAGGTTGAGAGCCACTGGGCTAGAGAGAGGGATCCACAACAAGGGCAGTGCATTACCACGTTCTAATCAAACATGAAGACTTGGTAGTAAGTGGCGTGTGTGTGTGTGTGTGTGTGTGTGTGTGTGTGTGTGTGTGTGTGTGCGCATACCTAACGTTCTGGGTGGGATTCCATCTCTCTGAAGGCAGCTCTCCACTCTGGGGATCGTCCACTGGGGGGTGCAGTATGGAAATACACACATCTCCATTCTGAAAACCAAAGAAAAAAAATTATGAAATGATAAACCAATTAAAAAAAAAGAACTGAAGCACGTGTCACTCATGTACACGGACATGTTTTTGATCTCTGCTGCTAAGGTGATGTCTCTCCTGCACAAGACACCGTGATACTACATATCTGCTGCTATTTTTAACTGACCCATTTTATTGCCATTTCAAACTGTGCACCTTTTATGTATCTACTTGACACTGCTTATATTATATGAGGGATATTAGACAAAATTGACATTTGACATGTCTTCCTCTTTTCTTTCTTTCTCCATTCTTTACCCCTTTCTCGAAAGTGTAAATGTCGGGAGCTTGTGCGGTGTTACCGGTGTATGCACATGCATAAAGTGAGTGGCACAGCGAGTCGCAAAGTGAGTTTAATGTCCTTTAACGTAATTTAATGCAATCAGTTTGGATGTATGGGCTGTCAAGGCCAGAAAGTAGTTTTTTGCCACTCAGTAGATAGCAGATCTACAAACTCACAACAGATCGGCTATTTTCACTAGTACTACTTAAACATTTGATTTCTAATTTATGGCATTTATTTAATTTTATTTCTTTGTGAAATTACTGAAAAAAGAAAGAAAGAAAATTAATTTCTTTTTAATCAATTCATTTTATTGTTGCTTTTTGAAAAAGTTGTGAAATTTTTTTTTTCAAAAAGCAACAAAAAAATTAATTGATTAAAAAGAAATTAATTTTTTTGTTGCTTTTTGAAATAATAATTGAAAACAAAATGTTGTAAACAAAAATGACCCAGCTGTTTGGGCAGGGAAACAGTGCTCTACAGAGCAAAGCTCAGAATAGCTTTACACAGTGACAGACTGCAATTAGTATACTCACCTCATAAATGTTGGGGTGCCACATCTTAGTCAGGAAGCGAAAGGCGGGTGGAGAGTAGGGATAGTCGATAGGGAACTTGATCCGAGCCTAGGGGACAAAATAATATATACATAGCCTAAAAAAACGGTTTCATGTGTAATTTAATCAAATGAATTTGTATTACTTGTAAATCCATGTGACAGTAATGCCATCAATGTGTAACTCAGAGTGTACAAATGGAACCAAATGGGCCGGAAACTCACTGAGTCACTACATTTGTAGGGGCGCTAGCCCCTCCAACTCTGGCTTTCAGACATGACACCGTGATGTGGCAGCCAAGACTATGGACTTTTACCATCAGTCTTATTCATGCTCCCCCAAAAATCAGCATGCCCAGTTGCCCATTATTATTATTATTATTGATTGAATACTTTATGAAGAGTTTGCAGATTGTACAGAGATACGATTTACAATGAGTGCTAAAATAACACAAAGACCCACATGGGGCTTGTTGTTTCCATTGTGTTCCGACTGTGTATGCATTCAATTCATAGACATTTTAAAGACATACAATAATGAACAAGACATAATCAACGATAGTAACATTAACTTCACTGAGTGTGTAGTACACAATTAGCTTAGACACATGAATATGATCACACTGTTGTTTTGGTTTTTGATTGATTGAAGTATTTATTAACAGTTTGCAGAATTACAGTACATTTCAAGCATTTCAAACTGTTAACAGTGAGTGGACGACCCAATAAAGCACTACACTTGTTTACAATAGGGTCCACCTTGTTGACTGCACTCTGGGCGTTTACATTTCTGTCTAATAAAGTATTCAATCAATATGATCACCTGCCAGTTATGTAATGAATTACCATGTAATAAACAAAGTCTCCCTCTCACCTTAAAGTACCCCCCTTCGTAATGAGTGTTGGGGGGCCCAAAAATAGCCACTTCCCAGTTGTACAGATCCGCCTCGTCCACCAGTGTTATTTTGAAGCCCTCGACGGGCTCCTCCTGGAGGCTTTTCATCTCCAACATCAGAGCTTTCTGGGAGCTCGCCACATGAGTGTGGCCGCCACCTCCTCCGTGCTGAGCCATTCTATTGAAAATAAAAAAAAATGATCCTAAAAATATATGTTTGATCTGATCGAAGACTTATTAAAATTAAAATAAATTAAAAAAACGATCCTCTTTGTTGTGTTTGTGGATCGGGGACAATGAACAAGGCCAATCCTCCTGGCGAAGCTGCTGCGCACAAAGTCGGACAGACAAAGGCTTTTGTTGAATGTCTTTTCTTTTCCACTAAAAGCGAGCAGCTTATTATTATTTTTTAGCTGGATCGATACATCGGATGATCGGTGTCAAGTGACCCCAGCATGGCCCTCGGTCTGGGTCTGGTCTGTCCCCACCCGATGGGGTATAACTAGTCCTGGGATCCTGAACACAACAAGCAAGCAGGTCAACCCCGGATAAGCTGCAAATCTAAAACGATAGCTGCTGTGCTGTGCTAACGTGAGCTAAGAACTGAACCCTATGGTTGAGGTCTCCAGTCCTGCTGCTATCCCTAAAAACTACGTTCCCTTTTTTATGAGCTAGTTGTGTATACATCTAACGAGAGAACAAACGACGCCAGTCGGTTGTAAAGGGATTTGTCAACTTTGACGGTTGATCAGAGCAGCAGCAGCAGATCCTGTTCCAACAGCTCAGCTGGAGAAAGAAGAATGTGTTGTTGAGAGGAAAAAAGAGTCCCCTCTCAGCCAGGGGACCGCGGTGCCTTGTGGGAGATGTAGTACGCTCCGTCATAAACAGAACGTGTTTGGTAATATTATGTTATTATATAATGCATCGGTGACATTATATTGACATTGTGATATGAGACTAGATATATTGTGATATGCAATACAAAAATATAGTGTTTCTCTGCTTTTACTTAATATTAAAAGCCGCATTTATATAATTTAAAAGGAAGGCTATTCTAAAGGCTTGTAGAATGTAGATCAAGCTCACATTAATTCGACACGCTGTTGTGAGCTTTTAGGTCGGCTACTTTAGATTTTTTTTAACAGTAGGCTATTTTACAAAAATATATATAAATAAAATTGATATTTATCACCACAATACATATTTAGGTATATTCAGACATATTGTGATCGTATCCATATCGCAGCCCTGGTTTAGAGTTGAGCTGTGTTACGTGAACATGCTTCTTGTACAATCAACATTTTTTTTTTTACGCTAATGTCCATTTATTTAAAATGAATTTGCTACAGAACTACATTTCACTACTACATTGTCTGGACATGTCATCATGAAGGTTGTTTTGTGTTTGAAAAGCACTTGTTGTCACCTCCTTAAATCACACGTCGTAATAAAGTGTATAGCGGTGATTTAGCTATAATGAGTATAATAATAAACATAAAAACATAGTTGTGTATTTATTCCCCTTCCCCCACTATCACAGCCAGTGACGCCATCAACCTGTGCCGAATAATATTATGGTAACTAAGCCCCCTTGGTAGGTTGGCCTTGGATTCGCCTGAGTAATTCGTTTTATTTTTAGTTTTAGAAAATATTGTTGTTGATGTTGTTGTTTTTGGGAGTAACGAATTAACGACTTACATTTTAATACAAACACGTGGCTCTAACAATCACATTGAACATTTAACACAGGAACCATGTGATTCATAATAATATGACAAACTATAGTGTTCTCTAGTATTTACGCGACGGAGCAGAACCCGGACCCCACTTGGCAGTGCGTCCACTACTGACTGTCCGCCATGGCGTCGAAGAGACGTCGTCGGTCCCGTTCCAGGTCCAGAAACCGATCCAGAGCCGGTAGCAGAGACAGTAGATCCATATCCCCCGACAGAAGGGGTCGCAGCAGCCGCTCCGCCGAGAAGAGCCGTGGTCCGCCGGTTGGGGTCGGTGAGGGCCCGAGGCGCCGCGGCGGGAGGTCCGACAGCGGCGGGTCCAGCAGCAGCAGCCCGGGATCCGCGCTCCCACGGCGGCCTGAGAGGAGCAGGGAGCCCCGAGCCCGGCCTGGCGCGTCCAGGAGCGGATCAGAGGAGGACAGGAGGCGGCAAGGGTCCAGAGCCCCCAGGGTTCGATCCAGGTAGGACATCTGGTGGTGTAAATGTTCTCTGTAAAACTGTGCGGTTATGAAACTTTGCTATTTGAAGGAACCCGGGCGATTTGTGTTGCATAAAAGGTGCAATAATAGTGATTTTAAATTATGATAGTAATCAATCCTACAGAGTGTTTGTTCAATGACAGGCGTCTCCCTTAGCCGCTATTTATTTATTTTGAATAATGTGATGTATCTAGAGTTGCAATACCCTCCATTGACAATTGACCTCCCATTGATCTTGAGGGAATCCCTGCTATCATTCTTCTTCGTGTCTCTGCTCATCTTTAGTAAACAAATGTTCCCAGGATAGTGATTTTTATGATCCAATCAGGAGAGATAACTCATACAGGATTAAGTGAAATTGGAAGTGATGACACAAAGAAGTGAGCAGACAAAAATTGGTACTGGATGGAACACTAACTGAAGCATGGGTCCTCTCCCCTGATTCACTGAAATTGGCAACCCACCTGAACACACAAGTGGTGTCTCTATTTTGAAGACCTCAGAAAGAATATGCACAAAGACCCCCACACCGTCTGCACTTGCAATACGAACACTTTATTTAGGCAACGTTTCGGTCAAAGACCTTCTTCAGGCATCATACCTTATTGATTGATTGATTGAAATATGTATTAACAGTTTGCAGAATTACAGTACATTTCAAGCACAAACTCAATACAAAGACTGTTAACTGTGAGTGGACGACCCAATTAACCATTACACTTGTTTACAAGAGGGTCCACCATGTTCAATTCATCAAAACATTTAGAGACGTACAAATAGACACTTCTATATAGTCAAAGAACAGAACAGGAATTCATCATAGAGGTAAAAAGGGAAAAGAGACATATACAGCGAGGGGAGAAAAAGATGTTTACGGGGGCCCTTTGAGAGCGGTTTTGAAGGAGTCAAGGGATTTGCATGTCTTAATGACTGTTGGTAGGGCGTTCCACATTTTGGTGGCATAGGAGCGAAAATAATTTAGTCCCTTGTTTGTGCCGAAATCTGGGTTGTACATGGTTCGTTGCACTCCCGCTGGTGTTGTGGGTGTGGACTTCGTTAACATTAAGGAAGTATCTAGACAGGTACATGGGTATCTTGGTGGAATATCGAATCTTGTGGACCAGACCCATTGCAAGATGCTGTACTCTGTCGTCGACCCTAAGCCATTCCTTAGAGTTGTTGTGTGGAGATAATAAAAATAAGTCCCCCCATTCTGTATTGCCTAGAACTGGAGGTCTGAAAAAAAATTGGTAACATTATGAAGTACATCTCAGTGACATCACCATGGTGTACTTCATAATGTTAATGGTCTTTCTCAGGTATATTAATGACAGAGTAAAATGTTGAAAATTAGTGGAATTTCCCCATCAAAAAGAGAGAATAAAAATGTGAATTCCATGTCTGTGTCAGTTCTGATTCAGATGGTCCTAAATCGAGGGACCGGGGTGAGAAGCATCATCGTGGGAGAGACGCTAAAGCAGACAGGAGGAGAAGAGCCTCCAACTCCTCCTCTGACTCGGATGGAGGTAGCAGAG
Source organism: Electrona antarctica (assembly GCF_951216825.1). NCBI lineage: Eukaryota > Metazoa > Chordata > Actinopteri > Myctophiformes > Myctophidae > Electrona > Electrona antarctica. Next base: position 8,229,020 of record NC_136806.1, read on the forward strand.
AGCCAGAGAGGAAAGGAGGAGGAGGTGCAGCCAGGAGGAGTCCACCTCCTCCTCCTGACAGGAGGGAGAGAGAGAGGGACAGGTAGGCCTGTTACATAATCGCCCAATCGCAAATTTCTGAGATAATCACAATTTTTTTGTCATCGTCATAATTGTTTCCATGTTGAAAAGTAAAAAAAAAAAAAAGTAAAACAAATGTTATTAGAAAATAGAAATAGCTGATCTATAAGCTTACAATGCTTGTGACGCATTGTGAGCTTGTAGATGCTATTTAATTATTACTAGAGCAGTGCCCGTGGGGCTTCTACAGTGGTGCTCGTTGGGAACTGGCCTTGGAATGATGCAAGTTGGAAATGCATGTCCCACCCAGATATTATGGCAGTGTCCCTATTATGCCCATATATGGAGTTCTTTGTCAGGCATGCCGAAATATGGAGTATATGCAGACGTCAGAATAATAGGAAACAGGACAGGCCAGCTCCATAATATGGACCTTGGGCAGGGGCCCTGTCCAGAGCCCGGGCAGGAGCCCTGTCCAGAACCCGGGCAGGCCTTTTTGGGGCGGTTCTGGACAACCGGGTCCGACTGACGTGTCACCGGCCACTACACCCCCTGCCTGTGATGGTGTGAAACACGTGTGTCGAATTTGAAGTCGTGGGGCGAATAGTTCTGTTATGTGGATTACACACAGACAGAGACTTGGTGCATTTATAGATGGATTCATTTAAGTAGAAAATTATTATCTTCTGCCCCATATCTGCCCCGGTTTCTTGCCCTAGTGCTGCCATTTTTTTTGCTAATAGAGCCTGCCTGCTTGCTCAGGGGATCTGCCATACAGATTGAACAAAATTAAAATGTATTCATAAAAAGTTACAAAGTGAGGCTTTAAATATGTGTCAATACTTTGTATATTTAATTTACAATATTTAACACACTTAAAGTTAACTCACTCATGGCCACTAAAATCCCCAGTCACTGTTGCTGTTGCCACATAGACTCGAGTTCTATTTCTCTTGTAATACTTGCCGTTTCCGGTCCTCCAAAAACAGCTAGCGACCGTCCACGAAAGCTAATGTGATCATTGTCTATTTAAGTCTTTACAGTCTTTAGAAGCATTGATATTTTAAACGGGCGGTAACCAGGATTTAGTATTGAGCTGCAAAACATAATTGCTTTGTTCAATCCAGCTAAATCTGGAATGTAATTCTGAGATAAATGGCCCTATATCATTGTGCCGGCTGCCATCATGCTACAGGCAAATCACATTGAGCACAGAGCTGCAGAGCGACCGGGAGCCCTGCATTAGGGTAAATATGATCGAGAGGATTAACAATGAATGAATAGAAAGCTCAAAAAGGTGTTAAAACACGTTCCTGTAGTATCCACCTGGGATTTCATGAAATACGCGTTAATGAAGTCTGTGTCTCCGTGGCCATGAGTGAGGTTAATCGCAATTATTTGTGTGATCTGTGATGGTCAACTTAATTGTTGTTATGATGACAGTCCTGCCAGGAGGGACAGGGACAGTCCTGCCAGGAGGGACAGTCCTGCCAGGAAGGACAGGGACAGCCGCATGAGGAGCAGCAGCAGAGACAGAGGAGACCCGAGGAGGGCAGAGAGGGACGTCCGGAGCAGAGACGGGAGGAACAGGAGCGAAGAGCGGGAGAGAGGAGGCGGAGGTAGGCCTGTTACCATTATTACAGAACCTGCCCGATCGCGATTTATTAGAGATGACTTATTTCTACTTTTTTCTTTCTCGCAGTATTTAAAAAATGCTAGTATAAAAGTATTAAATACGTATAGTTTTTTTTATTTGATTAGCTAACACATTGACTGCCCGATTTGTTTCAGTCTCTGTCCATCCATGTGCCAAGGCTGTTTTAACCCATTCTGGATGGGAACCCCTTTTGGTGTTTTAAGCATTATGTTACGTAAATACTTTAGCTATTGAAAAATAGCAAATCTACAAGCTCATAGCACGGCACCGAGTGCCACGCTACGAGCTTGTAGATCTGCTATTTTTTTTAAATCGTGAAAATGTGGCGCAAATCTTCTGGGAGGTTCTGGGAGGTCCCTGGACCTCCCAGAACACTGACATAGAAACATAGGTTTTTCAGAAAACTGTCATGATTAAGAAGACATTTGTAGAACCTCAGCCTCAGGTGGGTTAAAGCAAGGTGCCTTATTCAAGGGGCACAAATGAGCAATCCTATCGCGGGAGGATCGTGGACCACCCGATGTGTGATTTTTTTCGGCTATGGTTCAAGTCAACGACGGGGGAACCTTTTTTACTAACGGACCAACCAGTTCCGGTTGATCTCCTAGACACGGAGACACTGATAGTTGTATAGCGCGATCTCAAACTGAATCAATGCAAAACATTAACACCCCGAACGCCCAGGGTTATTTAATCCATTAAATCATAGCGCCCAGCGATTTATAGCAGCGGAGCACTTTTACCAACGGACCGGATGTTATCCCGGATGTGGCTGAAGCAGCCAGATGTAGCCAAAACACTCTAGAGGCGATCGACAACGGGAGGTATGATTAATTCTACCGCGACTAGCGACGGGACCGCGGTGGGCCGTCAGAATGGTTGGGTTTGAAAAGACGGAGATCTCCGTCCATGGCAGTCAGTGTCCTCAACTAAACTCATAATGTTGACTGACAAACCCTTAGGAGGCGGCCGGAGCGAGAGGGGCGTTACCAGGGACCGCCAGAGGGGCCGCTCCGCCTCTACAGACTCCTCTGACAGCTCTGGTTCAGACCAAGGTTTGTATCGTTTTGAATTGTTCAATAGTTAATTTATTGTTATTTTGTTTTGACTTCACGTTTTCCATTTCAGTTAGTTATAATTAGTTTTCATTTTATTGTTGTATTTTTTTTTTAGTATTAGTTTTACAAGGAGACAATTTGTGTGTCCACAGGGACGTTTTGAGTTTAGTTTTAGTTTGTTAACACACAATACAGTTCCAGTTATCGTTGTTGGTTTTTAAGTTGTATTTCGGGTAAATATATATACGTTTTTCCTTTTTTCATTTCATTAATTCATTTTTTTTTTAATTTAACCCATTTAGACCGACTGCCGCAGGAATTGTAGTCTTTTAGGGATTGCGTGCAGATCTCGTTTCGTGGTCTTTTTCGGTACCTTTACGAATTAAATTCTGTGAAGTTTCTCAGAAAGACCTCAGGTTTTACGGTATACCGGTATGTTTCAGGAAGGCCTTTTCAAAAAACAAAACCGCCTCAGGTCTAAATGGGTCAACTCTTAATAACTCTTGCTTCAGAGGGCAAGGCCAGCAGAGGAGGAGGAGGAGGAGGAGGAGGAGGTGGAGGAGGCCTGAAGACCAAGGAGGACCTGAAGAAGCAGAGAGACATGCTGAAGGCTCTTGAGACCCCCGAGGAGAAGAGGGCCAGGAGGCTGGCCAAGAAGGAGGCCAAGGAGAGGAAGAAGAGGGAGAAGATGGGCTGGAGCGAGGAGTACATGGGCTACACCAACGCCGACAACCCCTTCGGAGACAACAACCTGCTGGGGACCTTCAAGTGGCAGAAGGTGATATATATATACACACACACACACACTTAAATTTAACAGGAAATCTGTGAAACAGAAAGCATCCTCTTGATATTATCATATCAATTTAGCCAATGCATTAGATCTTGGCTTGAGCATTCCTGCAATCTGCAGGCCTCTCAAAACCACTTTATGTACGTTACAGAGGCTTCCAAATACGAACACGAGCAGTTCACATTTGTAACCAGGCTGTGTATAATGACATCCTCAAAATGTAGGTACTTTAGCACATCTTTAAGGAATGCCTCTTCCAGACTGGTCTTAAAGGGGAATTTCTCCCTAAACCTTTTTTTTACAAAGGTAAGTTGATAATTATGTATATTGACAAAGAAAATATAAAAAAAAAAAAAAAAGATATAGGGGAGCTGGGGCTGCAGCTGGAGATGAAGCTTGGGCTGGGGGGGTCTAACACTAGAACTCCTATTCAATCGCGCAGTTGTTTTTTGTTTTTTGTTCACATCTGTTCTAGATGATGTGACAGCAACACTCCATGCATTGTTGACACTGCACTCTTCCTGGTCTACGTGAGCTGATGTTAGACCCCTCCAGCAGCAGCCCCAGCTCCAGCCCCAGCCCCAGCTCCCTATATCTTTATTTTATTTTTTTAATTATTTATTTTGGTCAATATACATAATTATCAACTTACTTTTGTAAAAAAAGGTTTAGGGAGAAATTCCCCTTTAATGTACATCCCACTTTAAGGAATGCCTCTTCCAGACTGGTCTTAATGTACATCTTTAAGGAATGCCTCTTCCAGACTGGTCTTTAAGGAATGCCTCTTCCAGACTGGTCTTAATGCACATCTTTAAGGAATGCCTCTTCCAGACTGGTCTTAATGCACATCTTTAAGGAATGCCTCTTCCAGACTGGTCTTAATGTACATCTTTAAGGAATGCCTCTTCCAGACTGGTCTTAATGCACATCTTTAAGTAATGCCTCTTCCAGACTGGTCTTAATGCACATCTTTAAGGAATGCCTCTTCCAGACTGGTCTTAATGCACATCTTTAAGTAATGCCTCTTCCAGACTGGTCTTAATGCACATCTTTAAGTAATGCCTCTTCCAGACTGGTCTTAATGCACATCTTTAAGGAATGCCTCTTCCAGACTGGTCTTAATGTACATCCCACTTCATCTTTAAGGAATGCCTCTTCCAGACTGGTCTTAATGCACATCTTTAAGGAATGCCTCTTCCAGACTGGTCTTAATGCACATCTTTAAGGAATGCCTCTTCCAGACTGGTCTTAATGTACATCTTTAAGGAATGCCTCTTACAGACTGGTCTTAATGCACATCTTTAAGGAATGCCTCTTCCAGACTGGTCTTTAAGGAATGCCTCTTCCAGACTGGTCTTAATGCACATCTTTAAGGAATGCCTCTTCCAGACTGGTCTTAATGTACATCTTTAAGGAATGCCTCTTCCAGACTGGTCTTAATGTACATCCCACTTCATCTTTAAGGAATGCCTCTTCCAGACTGGTCTTAATGCACATCTTTAAGGAATGCCTCTTCCAGACTGGTCTTAATGTACATCTTTAAGGAATGCCTCTTCCAGACTGGTCTTAATGCACATCTTTAAGGAATGCCTCTTCCAGACTGGTCTTAATGCACATCTTTAAGGAATGCCTCTTCCAGACTGGTCTTAATGTACATCTTTAAGGAATGCCTCTTCCAGACTGGTCTTAATGCACATCTTTAAGGAATGCCTCTTCCAGACTGGTCTTAATGCACATCTTTAAGGAATGCCTCTTCCAGACTGGTCTTAATGTACATCTTTAAGGAATGCCTCTTCCAGACTGGTCTTAATGCACATCTTTAAGGAATGCCTCTTCCAGACTGGTCTTAATGCACATCTTTAAGGAATGCCTCTTCCAGACTGGTCTTAATGTACATCCCACTTTAAGGAATGCCTCTTCCAGACTGGTCTTTAAGGAATGCCTCTTCCAGACTGGTCTTAATGCACATCTTTAAGGAATGCCTCTTCCAGACTGGTCTTAATGTACATCCCACTTCATCTTTAAGGAATGCCTCTTCCAGACTGGTCTTAATGTACATCCCACTTCTAAAACTGTCACGTCTTTACTGTCCTCATCAACAGCAACATCTTAATTTAATTATTGCACAGTTTGAAACACAAGAGTGCTTATACATGTTGGCAGATGATGAAACATATGAACTTTTGTCCTTAAAGGAGCATTCAGTGATTTGGGTGATTTGGAAAACCACCCAGTCCGCCCCGGTAACAAAATGTGCACATGCACGCTCTACAGTGGGGGGAAGTGCAACAGGCCAACAGCATGTGCACCAAGGCCCGCCCCCACTCGATCATGATTGGAGGAAGGCCCCTCTCATCCTGATTGGATGAAGGCTTTGCCACCCGCCACCAAAACTAGGGTTTTTTGACCCCAGGGGCTCACTGGGGACAGGGAGGAACTCCTTATATGGTCAAGTGATATTTGAATTAAGTCAAATCACTGAATATACCTTTAACGGACAGACGCACGCACACTGACACTTACACACACACACACACACACACACACACACACACACAGTCAAACTACCACATACACATATGCACATTTATTGAGATAGGATCTACACACAAACTCATAATATAGCATATGAATGGGGCTATAGTTGTTCCTGCAGGTGACCGGGGTTTGAATCCTGACCCAAGGCTATATTCTGCATCTCTCTCTCTCTCTCTCTCTCTCTCTCTCTCTCTCTCTCTCTCTCTCTCTCTCTCTCTCTCTCTCTCTCTCTCTCTCTCTCTCTCTCTCTCCTCCAACCCCCCGCCCTCCAACCTGTATCTCTTCCACTGTCTATATAGAAATAAAACAACAATGTGCGTGTGTGTGTGTGTGTGTGTGTGTGTTGGTTCCCAGGCGTTGGATAAGAAGGGAATCGGCCACCTGTCAGAGAAAGGCCTGAAGGAGAGGAACAAATTCATCCAAGAAGAGAACCGCAGAGAGCTGCAGAAGGTACTGTAGGGATTTAAAAATCACACCCGTGTGAAGTGAGGGGCGCTAATATTATCTCATGTTGATTAGGTGATGTAAAACAAACGGTGACAGAAACGTATGAAATAAAGATCAATGTCAATTAGTTATTAGTATTACTTGCGCAAGCAGAGCGCGCAAGTACTAGTTTCGCAGGACGATGCGTATGCACCGTCCCAGCAAATGACGTAATGACTACTTGTGCCTGCTACGGCAGTGGTGCCAGACTACATACATGTATACATAGGAGCATTACCTTTAATCCTCCTGACACTAAAACATATCGTCATTACATCACCATCGAAAACCAATTACAATCTGGCATTGGGACCTTTAATCCACATCTTTATTACGTCATCATTGAGAGGTAGCATATGACGGCAGTTATACCCTGACGTCATATGCTGGGACGGTGCATACGCATCAAAAGTAACCACAGTATACCACTAATCAACTTACAAATTACATATACATAGAGGCATTTCCTGTAATCCACCCGACATTGATCGAGATATACGTCACCATCGAAGGCATTGGGTCCTTTAATCCACATCTTTATTACGTCGTCATTGAGAGCTAGTCATCATTGCGAGCTAGCTATACCAGTTATACCCTGACGTCATATTCTGGTGTGCATACGCATCAAAAGTAACCATAGTATACCGCTAATCAACTTTACATAGAGGCATTTCCTTTAATCCACCCGACACTGATCGAGATATACGTTACCATCGAAGGCATTGGGTCCTTTAATACACATCTTTATTACGATATACTTCATAATACTATTTTTTTACGTGCAAAAAGTAGGTGCGTAGCAAATAGCTAAACCTAATAATTCAATATTTCAATCGTTCTTTCAAAGAGAATAGCGGTCGACAGTACTTGCGCGCTCTGCTTGCGCACTAGTAGGCCATTTATTGCCTACTAGTGTGCAACAAGCAAGTAGGCACTCGACAGAGTGCAGTTCTAGTTTACTCTCTAATCACTATTATACTAATTATTAATAAGAAAACTATTAAAAAATAAGATATGAGCCAATAAGGGCACATTATAGTATTTTTTTTCCCCGGCAATAGAACGACTCACATAAAACATACCTGATTGTATTAAGTCTAACTCATGTTGACACCTGTGTGAAGTGAGGGGCGCTAACATATTAAAGTCTATCTCATGTTGATTAGGTGATGTAATGGTGATGTAGAACAAACAGTGCAAACACAAACATTAAACGCCATTAACAATAAAGAGACAATATGACGTAAATGATACATTATGATGTAATTTTCCCTTCATTGTCAATGGCGTTTACAAAACAAACATTGAACTAAAGACAAACATTAAACCTGTGTATAGGAGGGGCTGGTGCCCCTCAAAAATGTATACTGCAAGACATGGGCCATACCTCCGATATGGGAGTTTGTAGATCAGCAATTCTTTGCTATTATTGGGCAACATTTTCCTAAATGCACGGCCTTCAGGTATAGCAGGGGTTCTCAACCCGTGGGTCGCGACCCCTCGGGGGGTCGCCAAATTATTTTAGGGGGTCTCCAAATTATTTTCAAAAACAAAATTCACGATTTTTCAAAAATAGCAGACCTACAAGCTCGTAGCGCGCCACTCGGTGGTGCGCTATGAGCTTGTAGATCTGCTATTTTTCAATAGCTAAATTATAACAATGCTTAAAACACCAAAAGGGGTTCCCGCCCAAAATGGTTTAAGGTTATTGTAGCAGTCAATTTATATTGGGGGTCGGGAGGGGGCGGGGCGGGGGTCCCGAGACATTGCCAAAGCATTTCCGGGGGTCCCCGGCCAAAAAGGTTGAGAACCCCTGAGGTATAGGACAGAGGCTGAAGCCCCCTTTGATGTCTATGGGGGCGTTCACACCTGAGAGACAGCTGTCTCGTCGGTGTCTTCTGTGTGTCGCACTGCTCGCAATTCATTTCCAATGGGAGTCACATGGTTTGACGAGACAAGCATGCTCTTCTGCCCTCCTCCCCTCCCCCCCAGGGAACAAGCGTGTCTCGTCGAACCATGTGACTCCCTTTGAAAATTAATTGCGAGCCGTGCGACACACAGGAGACACCTAGGAGACAGCTGTCTCTTTGGTGTGATCGGCCCCTATGTGTGCTCGTGCCTGTTCATCCATGTATTACTCGATGGGTCAAAACGCAGGTGAAACAGCTGCGTCTGGAGAGAGAGAGGGAGAAGGCCATGAGGGAGACGGAGCTGGAGATGCTTCAGAGAGAGAAGGAGGCGGAGCACTTCAAGACCTGGGCGGAGCAGGAAGACAACTTCCACCTGCACCAGGCCAAGCTGAGGTCGCTGACACACCCACTGACACACCCACACACCACTGACACACCCACTGTCTTTATTGAATGTACTTTACTAACTGTGTGTGTGTGTGTGTGTGTGTGTGTGTGTGTGTGTGTGTGTGTGTGTGTGTGTGTGTGTGTGTGTGTGTGTGTGTGTGTGTGTGTGTGTGTGTGTGTGTGTGTGTGTGTGTGTGTGTGTGTGTGTGTGTGTGTGTGTGTGTGTGTCTCTTTGCTCTCCACATTCCATTATGTATACCAGTGGGGTTCAGGGACCCCTAGGGGTCCTTGGTTAGGAAACAACTATCAAACTGGGGGTCCTTGTAATGGGAAAAAATATGAGAATCACTGTCTGTGTGTGTGTGTGTGTGTGTGTGTAGGTCAAAGATCCGTATCCGTGACGGCCGAGCCAAACCCATTGACCTCCTGGCCAAGTACATCAGCGCTGAGGATGACGACCTCGCTGTGGAGATGCACGAACCCTACACGTTCCTCAATGGACTCACTGTCACCGACATGGACGACCTGCTAGAGGACATTAAGGTTAGGACCACCTGCTAGAGGACATTAAGGTTAGGACCACCTGCTAGAGGACATTAAGGTTAGGACCACCTGCTAGAGGACATTAAGGTTAGGACCACCTGCTAGAGGACATTAAGGTTAGGACGACCTGCTAGAGGACATTAAGGTTAGGACCACCTGCTAGAGGACATTAAGGTTAGGACCACCTGCTAGAGGACATTAAGGTTAGGACCACCTGCTAGAGGACATTAAGGTTAGGACCACCTGCTAGAGGACATTAAGGTTAGGACGACCTGCTAGAGGACATTAAGGTTAGGACGACCTGCTAGAGGACATTAAGGTTAGGACCACCTGCTAGAGGACATTAAGGTTAGGACCACCTGCTAGAGGACATTAAGGTTAGGACCACCTGCTAGAGGACATTAAGGTTAGGACCACCTGCTAGAGGACATTAAGGTTAGGACGACCTGCTAGAGGACATTAAGGTTAGCACAACCTGCTAGAGGACATTAAGGTTAGGACCACCTGCTAGAGGACATTAAGGTTAGCACAACCTGCTAGAGGACATTAAGGTTAGGACTAGGGTTGGGATTCGGATCCGGGTCCATTTCAGACCCGGTTCCGACATTGCGGATCCGGAGCCGGTTCCATCGTTTTTTTATTAACGGTTCCCCAAACGGATCTCATCAGTCGTCATTTAGCTCCGCTGTGTCTGTGCATGCATGCAAGCAGAGCCAAGTTACTGGGGTGACGTCACCCAACCTACATGAGTGAGTTAGTGGGGTCGGGGAGGATACGCCCACTATTCTGTGCATTCAGCGACCGCCGCGGAGCGACTGGGACAGTATGTTGAAGAGATCTCCAAAGTGTGGTTAACAGAGAGGGAAATTACTCTGAGGCTGAGCACGCAAGTCCAATAAATGCGATGCTATAGTTCCCTGGCTGCAAAGGTTGTTGCAACTTGTACCAGTTGCAGTTTTGCACCACGTCCAAATTGAGGAAACATCTCAAAATCAATATGCCTACACGAGTCCACAACTCACGAGAATAATCTAGGCACATCGCGTTTGTGAGCCATGCGGAAAGCCGTGCCCGCTCTCCCCGCAACTCCACCACAGCTAGCCGGCGGGGGACGAGGATGATGCAAGGCTCGTTCACTTTCCCCAGGCTAGTAACATAATAGAAAATAAAAACTACTGTCGTCTACAGAGCTTTTCATTAGGCCGCGGCGTATTGTACAACTGTTGTTAATGGTGTTAATTTAGAACGCCAATGACTCGACGTCTTTCTGTCTGATATTTTATGAATCACGTTAACTATAGTATAGAGCCAAATCAATTTGTCTGCACTTATAAGCAACTCAACTGCTTTTGATTTGGTTCTAAATTAATCGCGTGGCTGTTGAGAGCCCAGCGTTTAGGTGCATACCTCCATAGATTGATTACTTTATGAACAGTTTGCAGAAAAAAAGCACAGGAACGTAGCCTACAGTTCAATACAAGGTCTGCTAAAACGATTTTATAATCCAAGAAAGCACTATGGCTTGTTTCCATTAGGGTAAGGGGTCCTTCATAATAAATTAATCTGAACATTAAAGACAACATTTGTCACCACAACAATATCATTATTGCAATGTGTACTGTAGGCTATATTTAATATACAGTACAAATTGCAATATACAGTACAAATTGCAACAATGATATTGTTGTGGTGTCTAGCTGGTGGTGGTGGTGGTGAAGTTTAAATAATAGTGCCACACTGCCACCTCATAATTGTAAAGTGTATTTTCAATATGTGTGTTTATTATGTACTTGGTTAGGTTAGTTATAATATAAGCATAATCTATGTCAGAAAAAAAGGGGAAAAAATAATATTAGGATCCGTTAAGGGAACCGTTAGGAACCGGAACCGTTAAGAGGGATCCGGGAAGGATCCGGAACCGTTAAAATCCTAACGAATCCCAACCCTAGTTAGGACCACCTGCTAGAGGACATTAAGGTTAGCACAACCTGCTAGAGGACATTAAGGTTAGGACCACCTGCTAGAGGACATTACGGTTAGCACAACCTGCTAGAGGACATTAAGGTTAGGACCACCTGCTAGAGGACATTAAGGTTAGGACGACCTGCTAGAGGACATTAAGGTTAGCACAACCTGCTAGAGGACATTAAGGTTAGGACCACCTGCTAGAGGACATTAAGGTTAGGACCACCTGCTAGAGGACATTAAGGTTAGCACAACCTGCTAGAGGACATTAAGGTTAGGACCACCTGCTAGAGGACATTAACCCATTCTGAACGGGAACCCCTTTTGGTGTTTTAAGCATTATGTTATACGCGTACGAGCTTGTAGGTCTGCTATTTTTGAAAAATCGTGAAAATGTGGCACAAATCTTTGAATATATATTCGAATATATAACGTTTTTGATTCAAATCTTTGCTTCTGGGGGGTCCCTGGAACTACATATTTTCAGATGGGAGTCTGCGGCCAAATACAGATAATTCTGGGGGTCCTTGACATAAAAATGTTTGAGAACAACTAACATAGAAACTTAGGTTTTTCAGCAAACTGTCACTGATTTTTTTTTTAAATAGCAGACCTACGCGCTACGAGCTTGTAGATCTGCTATTTTTCAATAGCTAAAGTATAACATAATGCTTCAAACACCAAAAGGGGTTCCCGCCCAGAATGGGTTAAGGTTAGGACAAACTGCTAGAGGACATTAAGGTTAGTGGCGTTGGGGGTGAAGTGTAGAGTGGACTCTGTACTGACTGAGTGTTGCTGTGTGGTGCCAGGTGTACATGGAACTGGAGCAGGGGAAAAACGTGGACTTCTGGAGAGACATGACGACCATCACTGAGGACGAGATCAGTAAACTCAGGAAGCTGGAGGCCTCGGGGAAGGGAACGGGATCCGTGCAGTGTAAGAGACATGTGTAGTTAGTTCACTAGAACATTGTAACGCAACAATGCTTGTAGATCAGATATTTCCGTTATGTTTTTCATATTTTTGAGTGGTGCAAACCACTCCAACAACTGGCTTCGTACCCGTGTACCCGTGTTTGTTCGTACCAAAAAAACGAGCATGGTTGCTATGGTTAGTATGTGACGTCACTGACATCACAGATATCACGTCAGAGTGAATCAATCTCTATATACAGATGCTTTCCTGGTTCTAATGTACAGTAACTATAACAATAAATGTGTAGTTGCACCACTCGGTTCACACGGGTGTGATTGTTAAGTATAACATTAACACTCTTACCTGCTAAAACGGAGGTCTCCGTCCTATCAAATAATCCTGTTCAGCACCCCGGAAGGAGATTAATCAAAACATCAATCATATGATTGATTTGATTGATTGATTGTTTATTTATTTTAGTGTCCTGCACACAATGTGCCCAACCCTCATGGGTTTATAAGACACCATTTCACAATAATTGCATTTACAGCATGTTTACATTACATAATTCATTATATTACAACTCGGATTTATACAGAGTACTCTGCCACAACAAAAGTCCCTTTGGCAAAACATATCTATAATTTACATAGTCATTTAAATCTAGGAAATCCCCACAGATATAAGACATCTTATTAACCAAAATATCCCTTATGTCATCATATTTAGAGCAGTAAAACAAAAAGTGAACTTTGTTTTCATATCATAACCGAGCGCACCCGTCTACAAGCTGGGAGCGTCTATTGAGCAACATTCAATGTCATTTCCTCTTAGGAAGTCATCCAAAGTGATCCCCCTCCCTTTCAATGGACGGGATCAAAAAATCTTAAAACGTGAATAACACTTGATCTAAATCAATGATTCCAATTGAATTCTAACCAAAGATTATGTTTTTGATGGCCCATCACGGTCCCGTCGCTAGTCGCGTTAGATGTAATCATACCTCCCGTTGTTGTCGATCCCCTCAGTGGTCTTTTGGCTACATCTAGCTACTTCTAGCTCCTTCCAAGATGGCGCGGCGCAACCTTGAAATAGGCTCTGAAGCTGCAAATCGCTGGGCACCCTGATTTATTATATATATATATGATTCCAAATACCCTGGGCGTTAAGGGTGTTAAATATGTCAGTCATTTATTTGTATAATCAAGTTTATTTGTCATATCTGACCTGTGCAATTATGAAGCATAAAAGGCACTCGGAAATTACATTTGTATTCAATTCAATTCAATTTTATTTAAGTGTCAAATCAGTTGTCTCAAGACACTTTACATACAAAGCAGAAAACCAACAAAGATCCATATGGTCATTCATATGGTCCAATGTGCAATGTCAAAAAAACACAATTATATCGTTAATCACAATTATTTGTATGCAATTTAATTTTAACCCATTAAAACCAGGAAGGCAGCTGTGTCATTTTGGATTTTAGTGTTAGCTATTCTGAAGAAAAAAGTCCTTGTGCGCACCTATGGGTGACAGATGTGAAATGACTGGAATCCCGCACACTGTCTACACTTACAGAAATGTATTGAAGCAACGTTTCGGTCGGTCAGACCTTCATCAGGCATCTGATGAAGGTCTGACCGACATAATAGCTATGTTGATTCAACATGGCTATTCAAAAATTGTACTGACTGAGAATTTTTTCGAAACATCTTGAAGGTGTAAGAACTTCTGATTTTAGGAGGCATTTGTAGGCCTCAGGTCTTACTGGGTTAATCACTTCTTCATTCCCATTTTGCTTCCATTGTTTGTTTTTTTTTCTCGTTTTTTTCCCCTCTGTTCTGGACGGCAGTGGACCGGCGCGAGGGCATCAACGCGTCGGTGGGCACGGACGTCATGGTGGTGTTCAAGGGCAAGACGTACAGCCAGCTGCAGGCGCTGCACCTCAACATAGAGTCCAAGATCCGCGCCGGAGGATCCAACCTGGACATCGGCTACTGGGAGAGTCTGCTGCAGCAAGTCAGGGTGTACATGGCCAGAGCACGGTGCGTACTAGTCAGGATGTACATGGTCGGAGCACGGTGCGTACTAGTCAGGATGTACATGGCCAGAGCACGGTGCGTACTAGTCAGGATGTACATGGCCAGAGCACGGTGCGTACTAGTCAGGATGTACATGGTCAGAGCACGGTGCGTACTAGTCAGGATGTACATGGCCAGAGCACGGTGCGTACTAGTCAGGATGTACATGGCCAGAGCACGGTGCGTACTAGTCAGGATGTACATGGCCAGAGCACGGTGCGTACTAGTCAGGATGTACATGGCCAGAGCACGGTGCGTACTAGTCAGGATGTACATGGCCAGAGCACGGTGCGTACTAGTCAGGATGTACATGGCCAGAGCACGGTGCGTACTAGTCAGGATGTACATGGCCAGAGCACGGTGCGTACTAGTCAGGATGTACATGGCCAGAGCACGGTGCGTACTAGTCAGGATGTACATGGCCAGAGCATGGTGCGTACTAGTCAGGATGTACATGGCCAGAGCACGGTGCGTACTAGTCAGGATGTACATGGCCAGAGCACGGTGCGTACTAGTCAGGGTTGATTTCCTCGACTAAAACTCAGACGAAAAATGTTCGTCGACTACCGTTTTCCACTGACAAAAAACGAAATGGAAACTAAATAAAAAAAACTAAGCTATGATGACTAAAACTAAGACTAAATATATTGACCATTTCGTCAACAAAATGTTCAAGTGTAAAATCAGTCAAAATACGTTTTAGTCGACTAAAACCCTGAAATGTATGTGTGTGTGTGTGTGTGTGTGTGTGTGTGTGTGTGTGTGTGTGTGTGTGTGTGTGTGTGTGTGTGCCCTCAGGTTGAGGGAGAGACACCAGGATGTGCTGCGTCAGAAGCTGTTCAAGCTGAAGCAGGAACAAGGAGTGGAGAGCGAGCCCCTGTTCCCCATCATCAAAGAGGAGGACATCATGGCGGACATCATGTGAGTGACCATGACAGAGCTCTGACCATGACAGAGCTCTGACCATGACAGAGCGCTGACCATGACAGAGCGCTGACCATGACAGAGCTCTGACCATGACAGAGCTCTGACCATGACAGAGCTCTGACCATGACAGAGATCTGACCATGACCGAGCTCTGACCATGACAGAGATCTGACCATGACAGAGCTCTGACCACGCCACATCTATGGGTCAGATCCTGAGTTTATTACCCATTGAGACCTGGAACGCATCTGTCTCACCTTAGCATTTAACCATTATGTTAAACTTGAGCTATTGAAAAATAGCAGATATACAAGCTGATAGCACGGCATATTTATTTTATTATTATTATACAGTTTTAAAGCGAACATCTGTAACTCAGATCTTTGCTTCTGGGGGTCCCTGGAACAAAATATTTTGAGATGGGGATCGGCGGCCAAATACATAATTGTGGGTCTCTGTCGGGAGATAATTCACCGACAGGGAGTTTAACCACTGAGGAGATAATTCACCGACAGGGAGTTTAACCACTGAGGAGATAATTCACCGACAGGGAGTTTAACCACTGAGGAGATAATTCACCGACAGGGAGTTTAACCACTGAGGAGATTATTCACCGACAGGGAGTTTAACCACTGAGGAGATTATTCACCGACAGGGAGTTTAACCACTGAGGAGATAATTCACCGACAGGGAGTTTAACCACTGAGGAGAAGGACAGGGAGTTTAACCACTGAGGCGAAGGACAGGGAGTTTAACCACTGAGGCGAAGGACAGGGAGTTTAACCACTGAGGCGAAGCCGAGGTCCAGTTTTGAGCTGTAGATCGGCTGCTTGGCAACCGGAAGGAGCCCCTAATTGCTCCCGATGTACAGGTTGGAGCCTTGCATGGTTTCCTCCTCCATCGATTTACAGGTTGGAGCCTTGCATGGTTTCCTCCTCCATCGATGTACAGGTTGGAGCCTTGCATGGTTTCCTCCTCCATCGATGTACAGGTTGGAGCCTTGCATGGTTTCCTCCTCCATCGATTTACAGGTTGGAGCCTTGCATGGTTTCCTCCTCCATCGATGTACAGGTTGGAGCCTTGCATGGTTTCCTCCTCCATCGATGTACAGGTTGGAGCCTTGCATGGTTTCCTCCTCCATCGATGTACAGGTTGGAGCCTTGCATGGTTTCCACCGCCATCGATGTACAGGTTGGAGCCTTGCATGGTTTCCTCCTCCATCGATGTACAGGTTGGAGCCTTGCATGGTTTCCTCCTCCATCGATGTACAGGTTTGAGCCTTGCATGGTTTCCCCCGCCATCGCTGTATGAATGTTTGTGTGTGAATGGGTGAATTTAATGCCTTGGAAAAAGGCACCGCTTACTTAATGACTACCCGTCTCTTTGCAACAGGAATGAGACCACAGAGGAGGCCGGCTCCTCCTCCGCGGCCAATCGGAACAAAGATCCACAGGACGGTGACGAGGAGGAGGCGGGGCCGTCCACGGCGGGACGAGGAAACGCGGCGGGGGAGAAGGAGGGAGAGGAGGAGGAGAAGAAGGACAAGGAGGGTGAGGAGGAGGTGGTGGAGTCTGTTCTGACGGAGGAGGACCTGATCCAGCAGAGCCAGGCGGAGTACGATTCGGGCCGCTACAGTCCGGCCCTGCTCGGCGCCTCCGAGCTTCCGCTGGAGGCGCACACCACCTCCCCCGAGGAGGACGCCACCCGGCTGGAGCTGGCCCGCAGGCAGATGCAGGTCACAGGTAACCCACCAGCCCACCAGCTAGGGTTGATGTTGACGGCATTTTATTTTGTTTGGTTTGACCCCATTGAGACCTGAGGATGTTTCTATGTTGGTCTTTCTCAAACATTTTCATGTCAAGGAGGACAGCCAAAAATAATATGTAATTATTGGCTGCCGACACCAGAAGAAAATATTTGAGTTAAAAACGCTCTCTGAAAGAATATATTCAAAGATTTGTGCCACATTTTCACGATTCTTCAAAAATAGCAGACCTACAAGCTCGTAGCGCGGCACCGAGTGCCGCGCTACGAGTTTGTAGATCTGCTATTTTTCAACAGCTAAAGTATAACGCAATGCGTTATTTTGAGGGGCACTAGCCCGTCCTATATTCAGCTTTAGTGTAGACTTTCATCTTACACAAACATTAAATTCCCATTGACAATTAATGGAGAATTGTACGTCTTAGTGTCTGAGCAAATCGGCTTATTTTTGTCTTACACAAACATTAAATTCCCATGACAATAAATGGAGAATTTTACGTCATAGCCGGTGCCCGGCTGTAGAGCACCGAGTCGGTAACAATGGAAGTTGGAGATCCAAGCCCCACCCGGCTATGCAATACACTTAGTTGTACCCGTGTCAGAGTACCCGTTCCACCCATGTGTCTGTGTCCCTTTTATGCCCATATAAGGCGATTTCTGTATCTGTCTCTCTGTCCCTTTATTCCTATAGACAAATTCAGAAACGGGTCTCATGGTCGCATCGAACGTATTTCCTGTAGAGTAGACGGAGACGACATATCTGCGTGTAAACATCAGTCACTCTACCATTCAATGTAGTAGAAGACCTGCGAGTTTACACGCAGATATGTCGTCTCCGCCTACAGGAAATACGTTCACTGCGACCATGAGACCCGTTTCTGAATTTGTCTATATGGAGTTCTGTGTCAGGCATGCCCAAATATGGAGTGTTGTGACGTCAGGCCTGCCCAAATAGGGATTGTTGTGATGTCAGAACAGGCCAGCTCCATATATGGACCCTGGGAAGGGGCCCTGTACAGAGCCCGGGGGGCAGAGGCCTTTTGTGGCGGTTACACAGACGTAAGTGAGACATGGTGCATTTATAGATGTACAATGATAGGAGGGCCCCTCACTTCACACGGGTGTGATTTAAAATGTTCTATATAAATGCATTGACCAGAAACAGTTCTTTATAATCAACTATATCGATAGCATGATTAACCACATAAGCCCTGTTTTATACTTGCTGCACAAAAACATACGGCAAAAATAGCTTATCTGCAAGCTCACAACGTTGTGAGCTATTCTTTATTCTAATGTTCCCCCCAGGATATGGATACTGGGGTTCAAGTAGATAGAACAAAGAGTGGGGAGAAGTGAAAAATCTAAACATTTTCTTCAAAATTATTATTTGATTTTAACTTAAATTGATGATGTTTCTTGGAAGGTTTCTTCTTGGCGGCAGCGGCAGGTTTCTTGTGGCAGTACTTCTCCTCCAGACTGCTGATCATGGAGCTGAACGCTGCCTCCCTGGACACTGCCTTGCTCCTCACCACAGCGCTCAGATCCCCTTCCTCCTCCTCCTCCTCTCGCAGCTTCATCTCCTTCCTCATCCTCTCACACTCCTCCGCCTCCCTCTTGGCCTTCCGTTTCCTCCGGGCCTTCTTCTTGCCGCTCTCGTGCGTGAACGCCCTCAGAGCGGGCAGCTCTCCGCGGTCCACGGCCTCCTGCAGAAGGCCTCGGATGCGCGGCTCGTCCTCGTGGCTTCCGCACAGAGCGCCCTCGGCGATCCTGTCCATGTCTCCACGGCACTCGCCGTATAGCCGCAGCAGGTCCGTCCTCTCCTCGGTGGAGCCCACGTACGTCCCCTCGAAGTCCACGATGTCCTGGACCGTGATCTGGGGGAACAGCGCTCTCCAGTACTGGCTCCATTCTCTGTCGCCGCCGCCATCGGTCGAGGATTCGGAGTCCTCCACCACGGTTCCCTGCTGGTCGTAGAGCGCCCTCTGCTGTGCGTCCGTCAGCACGGCGTACACCTTGCCCAGGGTCTGGAACTTGGCGGTGGCGAGCGGGTCGCCGGGGGCCCGGTCGGGGTGGACCTTCAGGGATTTCTGGTAGTAACCTCGTCTGAGGTGGGCCTCTGGCGCCGTCTGGCTCACGCCCAGCACCTCGTAGAGGCCCAACGTACCGAACAGAGCCTGGCAGTCCTCCAGCAGACCCATCTGTCACTGGTCTGGGTGGGTCGATGTGGGTGTATGGATGCTTCTGAGACGTTGCTTGTTTATCTGCCTGATAGGCCAGGGAACTCCAAAATCTTGTATGCAAGCACTG
Organism: Electrona antarctica; assembly: GCF_951216825.1. Taxonomy (NCBI): domain Eukaryota; kingdom Metazoa; phylum Chordata; class Actinopteri; order Myctophiformes; family Myctophidae; genus Electrona; species Electrona antarctica. The sequence continues at coordinate 8,248,417 of NC_136806.1, forward strand.
CCAGTTGGTTGCAGACGAACCTTCACTAATGTTTCTTCAAATATGTTTTATATTTCTTTTTTTGGTAACTCTTTAAATTCTCAAACTCAAAACCAAATCCTTTACTGTAGTTGAAGTTGTAGATATGTTGGGGTCTATGACGTATGACTCCATATGTCTGACATCATATAGACTACTGACATCGTAGCTGACTGATGATGTCACAGAATGCGATCCGCACTAGAATCTTTAATCGGAATATTTAATGGGGGTCCGAGATCAATCTCTTTGAAATGAAAACATTCCTCTCTCCTTCACAATTTAAGGGACTTTATTGGCATGTGGAAACGTATATTTGCATTGTCCAAGCAAATGATGTACAATCAAAAGGGAATAAAACAAATAATAGTAATTTAACTATCTTACAAAACCATAAGAACTGTGCCATTTGCTTTAAGAAATAGTTATACATCCACATAGGAAAGCTTCGGTTGGGATAAACTTTGGAAACGCATGTGCAGCAGTATTTAATTGTTTCACATTCACTCTGTCCCTGTCTGTCCCTGTCCCTCTCTCCCTCTGTCCCTCCCGCTGTCCCTCTGTCCCTGTCCCTGTCCCTCTCTCCCACCAGGCGACGCCAGCGAGAGTGCGGAGGACGCCTTCGTGCGGCGCGCCAAGGAGGGCATGGGCAACGACGAGGCCCAGTTCAGCGTGGAGCTGCCTGTCACGGGCAAGATGTACCTGTGGGCCGACAAGTACCGGCCGCGCAAGCCACGCTTCTTCAACCGCGTGCACACGGGCTTCGAGTGGAACAAGTACAACCAGACCCACTACGACTTCGACAACCCGCCGCCCAAGATCGTGCAGGGCTACAAGTTCAACATCTTCTACCCGGACCTGATCAACAAGCGCTCCACGCCGCAGTACTTCCTGGAGCCCAGCTCCGACAACAAGGACTTTGGCGTGCTGCGCTTCCACGCCGGCCCGCCCTACGAGGACATCGCCTTCAAGATAGTCAACCGCGAGTGGGAGTACTCGCACCGGCACGGCTTCCGCTGCCAGTTCGCCAACGGCATCTTCCAGCTGTGGTTCCACTTCAAGAGGTACCGCTACCGCAGATGAGAGGAGCGGAGTGGAGAGGAGCGCTTCTGCCTGAACGGACCTATGATTCCCTGTTCTTTTTTCCTTCTCTTTTATACAATGTATTTTTGGCTTTTTTATGCTTTATTTCAGATAGGTCAGTAGGCTATAGGCATCAGTGTTCAAACCAGTGATGTTTTTTATTATTTTATTTCCATGTGAAGGACCCTCAAAATAATGCGTAGACTACTTGGCTGCAGACTTCTGAAAACATTTTGTGCCAGGAAATAAATAAATTAAGGGTAAATAGTTTTGTTTTCTCGTTCCCTACATTAAAGAAAATACTATTTCTCAACGTGGGGTCCAGGGACCACCATCCAAATGGACCCATTGACGGGTCTGTAACTCTGAGAGTTTATGGGGGTCCTTGAAAAAGAAAAGAACTGTGAGAACCTCTGAACTGAAGGCTGTTAGTCATGTGTGGGCTACTCGTACGTTTAAGATACAGTAGCTTTTCTAGTTATTAAAAATAACTGTATTGTGGTTCTTAATTTCAAAAATGTGTTTTGAAAATGACTTATTAAAGATATTGAGCTTTATTTTGCATATGTGTGCGTGCGTGCGTGCATGTGGAAGAGTGACTGTGTTAAAGTATTCGAATATACTTAAAGTACGATGTTGTCTCTGTCGTGTGGAAACATCTCTATTTTAGTTTTTTGTATATTAACACCATACTTGATCATACAACAGTATCAAAAGTAGCAAATCTGCAAGCTCAAAATGGGGTGTGAAGTGGCACGTTTTGAGCTGCTACTTTTGCATGTTTTTGAATTCTGAAAAGTAACAGTCACCAATATTCTGGGCCAATTTTCTTTTTTTAAATAAGAATTATGGTCTCTGAGATTGACAGCTGCCACGGAGTTCACGATTATGTGTCTTGCCTGACCTGCACCGTGACTGCTGGTCAATGGACTAATTTTGAATGCAAAAAAGAAAAAAGTTGCACTGTGTAGGGGCAATTCCAATTATTTAAATGAGAAATAACACGCATGGACGGGAGTGAAAACATTGTTTCTTGCCTGGCGGAGAGAATAAATGAGCACAAATGCGTGAGAGCATGAAGCATGCAAATTGAGACTTGAACCCAGGTCTCACAGGCTGAGGCAAACTGTAAGGCCTACTAGTATTAAGGCTGGTTTGTTATGAATTCAATAATATGGTCAATGTCTCCAAATTAAGAGCCAGGTTGAGGAAATAATATATCGGTGTGTAACCTACTGGTAACCCTGTTAAAAACAAATCTGTGGGTGCTGGGTTTGCCCACTCAGTTTTAAAACACACGTCCACTTGTGGTTATTATTTTGTCCACATGAGGGTGACAAAGATTGCTAAATAAAAATCGATCAAAAGAGTCAGATCTTTGCGAGTGCTCAACATAACACATTGTTTAAATTATTACATAGCCTATATCACACTAGTTCCATGGATTTAGATGTGTTTGTGTCCCATTTAGTTAGTTAAACTAAAAGCTGACTTTAAACTTGACAGGACAGGGAATTAAAGGGACATACAGTTAAACTAGGCCTACATGGAACATTCATTATCAATATGGGAAGTTGGGAACCCATTGGCAAAATAAAGGAAAAACAGCGCCCTCTTGTCTCACCCCGGTGAGTTGTCTTCACTTTCTGACATGTCGGGGTGAGTTGTCTGGACTGTACTTTCCGCTGGGGCGAGTTGGGCGAGAAAGTACGGACAGCTCACCCTGAAAGTCCAGACAACTCACCCCGGTGAGTTGTCTTCACTTTCTGACATTGCGGGGTGAGTTGTCCCCATTACAGTAGGCATTCCGTGGCACCCATTACAGTAGGCCTAATGCAATTCAGGAAGATAAGGTTGAATGAATCTAGATTATATTAAGGATAAATGGGATAAATCATTCAGATTATACAAGGAAATGAGTGGAATCAGAGGTTTAAAGACATTTTCAACAATTTAAGATCTCCATTTTGGCAGGAATATGCTTGGAAGATGGAAACAATGTTGCACATTCATCTAATCATATGGGTAGGCTACTGCTACATACAAACAATAATGTTTGTATTTGTAAGGTTTATTAAATGTATGAATTTGACCTTGACATACTTAAAGGGGAATAGCACTCATTTTCGACATTTTACTGTGTCATAAATATATTTACATCTGTAGCCTATATTGTGATTGTGCTATCATGCCTTGACTTAATTATACTTATATATTATTGTAGAAATTGTTGTTGTTGTTGTAAAGTTCTGAAAATAGACTACTTCAATATCCAATAGGAACTATGTCACCATTAGTTCAGTAAAGTATATAAAAGAGCTCAAAGGCTACATATTCAGTCAGACAACTCACCCCGAAAGTGAAGACAACTCACCCCGAAAGTGGCCGAAAGTGAAGACATCTCACCCCCGAAAGTGAAGACATCTCACCCCTGGTGAGTTGTCCGGACGTTCGGGGTGAGTTGTCCTGACAACTCACCAAAAGTGACAAAAGGGGTGAGTTGTCTTGTTACCTTATTGACCCTTCGAGGCCATCTATCATGACATGAGCATCTTGCACCAAACATCCACCGAACATTTTCCACAAAAATAGGGTTTAATATGAAATTTCATGCAAAGATACTTAAATTAAAACCATGAAACTGGCCCCCGTAAAATCTGAATCCCCACCCACCCCTTTTCCCCCTCACTGTATATGTGTCTTTTCCCTTTTTACCTCTATGATGATTTCCTGTTTTGACAATATAGTTGTGTATATATTTGTGGCAGCGGTGGCCGAACGGATTGCGGAGCGGTCTTGATACCGGAAGGTCGCCAGTTCGAATAAGCGGTCCGACACGTTAAAATTACCACTGCTGAAGTGCCCTTGAACAAGGCATTGAACCACTACGATGAAATGTTCTATGAGCAGGGCCTGGCTGGAAACAAGTTCTTGAGCTTAGCCCAGATACCCTGGGTAAATATAGTAATCATTTCATTTAATTTAATTTCATATTCGTACGTCTCTAATTGTTTTGATGAATTGAAAAGAATGCTGGTGGGCATACACATTATATAATGTGTATGTGGCTTAATTAAATGACCTGCAGTGCTTGGCTGTTATCAGGCTGTTTTGATGAATTGAACAAGGTGGACCCTTTTGTAAACAAGTGTAAATTTGCTTTATTGGGTCGTCCACTCACAGTTAACAGTCTTTGTATTGAGTTGTCCTTGAAATGTACTGTAATTCTGCACTGTTAATGAACTGTTAATAAATATTTCAATCAATCAATAAATGCATCCACCGTTCTGTGCGCCGTCAGTCAGCCATGCACATATTGATTAGCTTGATAGTTTGATAGAAAGTCGAGACAATAAAATCCTTCCTTCTAAAGTCCTTCTGTTATGGCACAAGTATGAACCGAGCAAATCTGCACCATTAATGTAGTGTAATAGCATGGAAATAAAGTCACTGTTTACATTTACAAGCTCATCATGTTACTCTAGCAAAGTGATTGATCTGTGTCTCTCTAAAGCCAAATTCCAATACCCAAAATCTCTGCCCCTCACTCACTCACACTCGGTCACTCCAGCATGGCAAATTATGGTGAAATTGGTGACCTGCCAAAATATGTGACCATCTTGTGGACTTCACACACGGAAGTCTTTAAATACATGGCCTAAATACTGCTAGGTTGAACTCTACTAATGAACAAACTGCAATGATGTACAGTACATTAGCCATTAGGACACTAACATTATGTGATTGTGACTTTGTCACATATTTCAGCAGGTCACCAATTTCACCGTAACACCAGTGACCGAGTGTGGGTGACCGAGTGGCCGAGATTTTGGGTATTGGAATTTGGCTCTAGGGTCCTAGTCATAGAGTATGGTCCTAGTACCTACCTAGTACTGGAACTTGGAAGCGACAAATGTTTACGCCCCCTTTGGGATATTTTGCTGGGCCCTATTGTAAACAAGTGTAATGCTTTATTGGTCTCGTCCACACAGTTAACAGTTGTTGTATTGAGTTGTACTTGAAATGTACTGTAATTCTGCAAACTGTTAATCAATCAATCAATCAATCAAATGTACTTTCTCCAAGATATATTCAAAATTCATAGATGTGGTCATATTCGATGTTTTTTTAAACAGCTGATCTGGAAGCCACGCCCATGACCTTTTACGCCACTTCCGGCTATAGTAGAGTAGTGACCAAAAAAAGGGGAAAAGATCCAATTGGGGTTGGTTGTGTTGGATGGAATGTGAGCTAGCTTAGCACACACAGCTAGCATCTATTCTACTACATAATATTGCCCAGATATCTAAACAACATCCATGTCAACACACAGGCCTACAGTCTGCTACCTTCACCTCTGCTGCTCCTATCTCTGTCTGCTCCGCATATCCGCCCACAGCTGGTGAGTTGTTATAGCCTCTATACGCTAGGCTAGGTGTTAGCCTCCGTGCTAGGCTAACCTAGCCTCAATGCTAGCCGCTTTGCTTAGCTTTGGCTTCGGGGCTTACGCCGTTTATTGTGGGGCTTTACGTTAGTTAGCATCCGCGGAAAAAGCACCAGGTCGGTTCCTATTTGCAGCTCGTCGCTAATATCCGGTCATAAGGCCCCGCCCTACTGTATCCGGTCATTCGCACGCACACATCCATGGTACACGCACGCGGTGTTTCCGTGTCCGCATTAGACCGGATGTGTGAGCCGCAAGGACGCAGTTGGTTCTCTTGTCTCGAGGGTTGACGAGGTGGATTTGCCGAAAATAGCTGATGTACAAGATCACTGCGGGGTGGCGGATCGACGCGCTGTGGTCTTGTAGATCAGCTGTATTTTCGTACTAATCACTGGGGGGGTTAGCCGCCGTGCTAACTGTTAGCTGGTCGATATTTGTACACATATTAGCCGCTAGCTGACAATACAGAAAGGAAGAGAGGCAGAAAGCCTGACAAGCCCGACATTCTGATATTTAATATGCAATCTGACATAATATATTAATATAACATTCTGAAATCACAAGCCGCCAGTCAGTCATGTCACCGGCTCGGCTAAATTTGCTTTGTCAATAATTATGTCGTTATTTGGTTAATACTTGGACGTGGAAAATAAACACACTGTCTTTAAACAATGCTGGCTTAAAGAAAGGGGAAGAAAAGACAATTCGAATGGCATGTCTTTCTTAATCGACAAAGAATAATTGTGCAAAAATCACCACCACGAATAACAACAAAGAGATGTAATTTTTTTTGACTGTTGTTGTGTTTGATTGATTGATTGATTGATTGAAGAATTTATTAACAGTTTGCAGAATTACAGTACATTTCAAGCACAAACTCAATACAAAGGCTGTTAACTGTGAGTGGACGACCCAATTAAGCATTACACTTGTTTCCAACAGGGTCCACCATGTTCAAATCATCAAAACATTTAGAGACGTACAAATAGACACTTCTATAGACAGAACAGGAATTCATCAAAAAAAGAATTCATCAAAAAGGAGGTAAGAAGGGAAAAGAAATATATACAGTGAGGGGAAAAAAGGGGGGGGCGGTGGGGGGGGGATTCACGTTCAGCTCCATTAATTTGTTTTTTTTTTTCCTTGGAGGAGCTGCGTTGGGTCCCCAAGTTGGCTCAGTGGCCATACCTTGAGTTGGCTGTGTGGCCGCGACCGTCTCTTGTGTTGTCCTTGCGTTCGTATTTGAGGGATTCCGATTTTACAGGGGCCAGTTTCGAATTGCAGCCGTCCGTAGGTGCCCTTTGAGAGCGGTTTTGAAAGAGTCAAGGGATTCGCATGTCTTAATGACAGTTGGTAGGGCGTTCCACATTTTGGTGGCATAGGAGCGAAAAGAATTTAGTCCCTTGTTTGTGCCGAATCTGGGTTGTACATGGTTCGTTGCACTCCCTCTGGTGTTGTGGGTGTGGACTTCGTTAACATTAAGGAAGTATCTAGACAGGTACATGGGTATCTTGGTGGTGTATCGAATCTTGTGGACCAGACCCATTGCAAGATGCTGTACTCTGTCGTCGACCCTAAGCCATTCCAGCCTGTCGAAGTGGGCAGGGGTGAGGTGGGTTCGGGGGGCTAGATCAAGTAGGAGCCTGACCAGTTTGTTTTGGGAAGTCTGGAGCCTGGTTTTAAGGGCCTTTGAGGTGCTGTGGTACCAGGAGGTGCATGCATAGTCAAAGAAACCCTGTACAAGGGCTCCTGTTAAGGTCTTCAAGGTGTTTTTGTTGACCAGTGAGGAGATCCTGTAGAGGAATCTTGTTCTATGGTTGACTTTTTTGATTACGTTGGTGGCCATTTTATCACCGGAAAGATTAGCCTCCAGGATGGAACCTAGGTAGGTAATTTCATCTTTACGTGTGATAACATTGTCACCCACTCTAACCAAGAAGCCATTTGCCTTGCTGAGATTACTAATAGTGTTGTGTTGTGTTGTCCAATTAATAGGCTTAAACGTCGGCCATCCACAATGTCTGTGTTCTATCATCACTATTATGTACATCGATGTTCAATTGTTCATTTGTTTGGTTTGGTGGAAGACAACAACTCCAGCATTTTAATTTCAATCTGCATATTTTGATGGTTGTATTGATGTGAGTGATCCTGCTTATATTAGCGTAGCTAGGTGTGTGTGTGTGAGAGAGAGAGATGGGGGAGGAGTGGGTACTACCATGACACCCCCACTATCATCCTTGTCTCACATCATTGGATGACGTGAGTCGCCATCACAGTGCAGACTCGGGAGATGAGTTGTCATTCGTCTAGCAGCCTGGATGTAAACATCACCGGCATTAGTTCCCTTTGTCTTCTTCCGTATACACGGTGTCAGTTAGGATGGGACGGTGATCGTTATTATTGTTACAGTTAGGACGGGACAGTGATTGTTATTATCGTTTCAGTTAGGATGGGACAGTGATCGCTATTATCGTTTTCGTGATAGAATCAGCTCGCAATAACTGTATCGGTGAGCATTTGGTACGCTCTTATTACACTCTGTCTACACAAATTGTTTCGCCAAAAAGGGCATATCTACAAGCTCTCAACGTGTTGCGTTGCAATGCATTGTGAGCCCAATATTTAGTTCAGTGGCCATGGAGCTAAAGAATGGTGCCTAGACCTAAAATGTCTGATCATTTCATATACTTTGTACATTTTCATGTATCACAGGCATAGATCCCTTCCACGCGGCCGTTCCTGGTTGAATTGAATTATGGGCCGCCTAAATGTGATAAATGCTCCGTTTGTACTCACCCATTAAATAATTCCAAAGATGTGGAGTGAAATATGGTCCTCTAGTTTCATATCCATGTGAACGTTCTGGCACAAAACGTTTATTTAGTCAATTATCTCCACTTTTTCAAGAGATGCACACGGACGTCTTTCTCACCGGGCGAGGGGCCCGGAATGATCGATGGACTGATTTTACCAATACTTCCTGTTGTTTACCGCAGACGTCATCACCATTTGACCAGGGAAACACAAAAGTCTGGGTCACACAATTGGCAATTGGTGTGATGAATTACCCCGCACCTATCGCAAGGCACCTGCCAATTGTGTGACCCAAACATTTGTGCTTCCCTGGTCAATTGGTGATGACGTTTGTGGTGATCAGAGGAAGTTTTGATAAATTAAGTCCAGCTGTCATTCCGGGCCCCTTTGCCCGGAGAGAAAGACGTCCTTGTGCATCTCGCGAAAAAGTGGAGATAATTGACTAAATAAACGTTTTGTGCCAGAACTTTCACATGGATATGAAACTAGAGGACCATATTTCACTCCACGTCTTTGGAATTATTTAATGGGTGAGTACAAAAACGGAGCATTTATCACATTTAGGCCGCACAATTTGCACCCGAACAGAAATTAACTAGGGTGTTCTTTGGCTCTGTATGTGAAATACTGTACAAACTGTATGAAACTACAAGAGCAATTCTAGGGCTACAGAACAACCCTCTTCCAATCTCCTAAAAAGGCGTCTGCCAACTTCACTGTTCACTCGGATATGGGAAGTAAGCCGGAGATGACGAGTCTTGCTATTTCCGTCTTGGGTAGTATCACACTTCAAAGGGAAATATTGATTCACTGATTGATTGATAGATAAAGGTGCACATTGAACAACACCCTAGGCTGATTTTGTTTTCAGGTGAAAAACTAATGCAAATAGAAAACGTGGCAGAATAGTAAGCATAGGTGTGTCCAGACAAAGCCAAAGGCATGCCAAATGTGCAAGCATGATATATAGTATGGTATTTATTGACGCACCTAAAAAGTAACACACCCCCAGTGATCGACTGTAGGTGCCCGCTGCACCAAAGGGTCAGCTCGCGTGCTAGAAAAGAACATGCAATGTGTGTTGGACTGGAGTCCCCCCCTCCTTCTTGTTGATGTAGCACATCCAAGTAAAAAGTATAATTGTTGCGGGCCGTCCTGAGACTGATTTCTCACACCCCTCTGGTTGACCTGCCCTCTCGTGGGTGGCACCCCACCCCAACAGGCTGGTGTCGTTGGTGGTCACCAAGCCCATGGTGACCGGTCACACCTTCAGTGAGGAAATGTCTGTCTCCCTATCGCTGCAGGGCCTGGGTGCATTCTCCTGTTACTTTCACGAGCCGATGGGGGCGGTGGGTCATCACTTGGCACGTTCTGAAGGGGACCTTGTGTCCTCCCCGTATGAACTGGGCCTGAAAACAATCTCACCCTCTCTTCTGACAGTCTTGCTGTGAAACAAAGTCATGATTTAGTTGTTAGATTTAGTGCCAGGGACCCCTATCATTTAGGTCAGGGGTTTTCAACCAGTGGTCCGGAGACCAGTGGACCATCAGTGGTCCTTGAGAGGGTTCCAGGTGGTCCCCAGATAAATGTTGGAGAGTTGGTAACCAAATGGACCCTTATAGATCTTTAACTCTTTAGAGTGTAAATTGAAACCAAATGGACCTGTAAGGGTCTATTTGGTTACCATTTAATTTTACAATCTCAAGAGTTAAATTATTGTTAAACATCTGAATTACTTAATTTACAAGAGTCTACACAATTAGAAAATGTAGAATAATTGTTATTTTGATCAACGTTTCTCTCCTATTTTCAGCATGGAATTGTGGACAAAAACAAAAAAAGATCTTGGGTCTGAGAGACTAAACGGTGGTCCATGGCTCAAATGCAGAATAAATGGTGGCCCTGGTATAAAAATGGTTAAAAACCGCTGATTTAGGTGTTAGATTTAGTGCCAGGGACCCCTATCATTTAGTTCCGAACACAATGGCGGGTACTGTACCTGGCTGGTACCCATACATATATTACGTTTTGCTACTGTAGTGCTCATCAGTTCCTAGACGTGCTAATAACGGTTCAAACATCAAAGAGGACCGGTCTCTGCGAAATAACCCAGATGGGGAAGGACAGATGCTTAGACGAGACCACTGGTTCTAACAGTGGGGTGCCCCAGCAAGTAGTTACATTTAAGTTGACCATTAATTGTCATACAAATAATTATGATTATGACAAAATTGCAGAAATAGTTTATCCACAAGCTTATAAGTTGTAAGCATGTAGATATGCTATTTCCGCTATTTTTGAAAAAAGTTTGAAAATGTGTGAACATTTCTCAACATGGAAACGATTGACGGTTATTATGTATGAAGGCCATTATGTAATAATTATGACAGGCCTAGGCTAGAAACAAGCGGACTCTTAGTGGGTCTGTAACTCTGAGAGGTACTATGGGGGTCCAAGTTTGAGAACCACTGGTTTAGACATTTTAGTTGAATGACAATATCCCGGTTGACTGCTACTCTGCTAGCCTTGTGTAGTATCACTTAGTCTCGTCCCTCTTACAGAGATTAAAATAGGGTGCATTTTGCATCCCAAAACGCAGTTTATAGTTAAGGGACGCAATAAAACGATGACCTCTGCATCCACGGGATGCACTACTGTACTGTTTTTTTATTCTAGTTTATTTTGCTAGCTTTCGTTATAATAATCATTTCTTCTTCTGTTTTCTACATGAATATAACCTCATTATAACCATATAAAATGAAATGGGAGTTAAATGCTGCAATTTGTAAAAATGGCAAAATATGCTAACGTTGTTGAAGTGGGACTGATAAAATGTCCCTGGGACTCATCTAAAAGACCATCCCTGCATCCCGGGACTCATTACATTGAAACCTATTTACATCACTGACTCTTAGCATTAGATTGTTTTTCTCCCCAATGTCCTGCCCCATATTTCCCCTCTCAAATGAGCACTTGCCCGCCCGGTGCCGGTGGGGCAACCTGAAAGCAACCCTGAGGCCCAAACCGCAACAATGATTTGCCATGCTACTCCTTGCAACCAAACGGTTGCGAGTAGTTGCATGAAACCGTTATCCCCAATGGCAGTTGGAAATAATGGTGTGTGTTGACAGCATGACATCACATCACCTTATATTAACCCATTTTGACCTGAGATCAGATTCTAAAAATGTCTTCTACATCCTGACAGTTTTCTGAAAAAGCTATGTTTCTATGTCAGTCGTTCTTCGATTTTTCAAAAATAGCAGACCTACAAGCTCGTATGAGCTTGTAGATCTGCTATTTTTCAATAGCTAAAGCATAACATAATGCTAACACCAAAAGGGGTTCCCGCCCAAAATGGGTTAAAGGGGAATACCACTCATTTTCAACATTTTACTATGTCATTAATATACCTTTAGAGCTGTTGTATGGAGAGAAAAAAATCATCATTCTGAAAAAAATCATTAACATGGTGAATCACATCTTGATGACATCATCAAGAACAGAGTAGAGAGTAGAGCCACTGCTCTAGACTCAATGCCTGCTCTTGATCTCATGGTCTGTGCGTCCATGTTCTTTCTTCCTGTCCTGCAGTGGAAGATGAACGGCCTGTCCATTCGAGAGCTGTGCTGCCTCTTCTGCTGCCCGCCTTGCCCCAGCCGCATCGCAGCCAAGCTGGCCTTCCTCCCTCCGGAGCCCACCTACTCCCTGGTGCCCGACCCGGACCCAGGAACCACCGGGGCCACCACCACCGGCACCGGCACCGCCACGGGGGGGACCGACGGCTCTTCGGGGGCCACGCAGCCGTCGGCTCTGGGAGCTCCGGGGCTGCGCTCCAGGCTGGGTGGTGGTCAGTGTTACTTTAGTTTAACCCATTTAGAGCCGAGAAAAGATTCAACAAAATGTCTTCTAAATCACGAGAGTTTTCTGAAAAATACATATCTTTCTATGTCAGTGGTGCTCAACCCTTTTCATGTGAAGGACCCCAAACATTATATGTAATTGGCCGCCGACCCTCATCTGAAAATATGTAGTTCCAGGGACCCCCCCAGAAGCAAATATTTGAGTTAATAATATTTGCTCTGAAAGAAATAAGAATATATATTCAAAGATTCGCGCCACATTTTCAAGATTTTTCAAAAATAGCAGATCTGCTACAAGGGGGGCTTGAGCCCTGCCCTTTTGCCTCAAAAAAGGGCAGGGCTTCCCTAAAAATAAAATTAAAAAAATAATAATTATCTTTTCTGTACACATAAGGGCATGTGTGGGGCCAATCATAATTATTTCTTCTGGGCATGTGGTGGGCCCCGAGTGGCCAATATGGGCTTATGTGGGGGGCCAATAGCCCTTCAAGACGAACATTTATCTTCATAATTAATTATACTTTTAATGTGCTGGCTGCCATCAGTCAGTTTTAGATTCAGACTAATGAGAACGTATTGCTTATTTTACTGTCCAATGACATGAAATGGCACAAGGGTCGAACCCCACAAAAAGACCATCCCCAGAAATCGTTGTGCGCTACGCGCACGCACACATGTGCCCTTTTCTGGGGGTTTGAGCCCCTGCTCCCTCAGTGCTCTCTGCACGGCCCTGCACACACACACACACAGCCTGCACTGCTCACTTCATACGTGTGTGGATTGTTATTTTTTAAGGGGCGCTATAGCCCCTCCTATATACAGCCTTTATCCCCACACGTCTCAAGATTTGCCATTGACAATGAAAGGGGAATTCAGGTCAAATGTCCGCTAAATCTTGTCCCCGCCCGTCTCGATATCTGCCATTGACAATGAACGGAGAAATGATGTCAGTATTCCGCTAAATATGACATAAATTAAATATCAATACATTAAACGCCATTGACATTGATGGGAAAATATGTAAACGAGCAAATCAATCACAGGAAACAGGCATTCTGATTGGCCAGTATGAGATAATGCATGATGATGTATGATGATTGTTGTGATTTAGATAACATTGATAACCATGACATGATGATTGTCCACTACTGTAGAGGGACTGACTGTACGTACAGTATGATATGAGATGCAAGCGTGTTCCTGCTCATTCTGTTCTTATCATAGTTTCCATAATCTACTGACGTCATAGATCTACTGTCCTACTGTATATATTGCGCCGGGGCTCCACCGGACGCGTTGCGTCTCCGTCGCATTCGTCAAAAAACGAACCGGGGCAATTTTAAAGCAGTCACGCAACGCAACGCAACGCAGGCAGTGGAGCCACCCTTCATTGATTAAAAAGGGAACATTCCCTGACGGTGACGGAGACGCAACGCTGACGCCCCCGGTGGAGCCCCGGTGTTACTGTGTGTGTAATAAACTTCAGAATGCAGAATGCATGGTAACCTATCACTGATGTGTTGGCATGTGTTTTCCGTGCCTGCGACTCGCAATGGATCTTCACCCACCACCCAGAGGGATTATATCAGACTTCTAGATGCCTTAGAAATGGTCGCCCTTTAACCCATTCTGACCTGAGATCAGATTCTAAAAATGTCTTCTACATCCTGACAGTTTTCTGAAAAAGCTATGTTTCTATGTCAGTCGTTCTTCGATTTTTCAAAAAATAGCAGACCTACAAGCTCGTAGCGCGCCACTCGGTGGCGCGCTATGAGCTTGTAGAGCTGCTATTTTTCAATAGCTAAAGCATAACATAATGCTAACACCAAAAGGGGTTCCCGCCCCAAAATGGGTTAAATCATTACAATGATGAGACCTGATAATTCCGCTAAATATGACATTAAACGCCGTTGACATTGAAGGGAAAACTCACGTCGTATGTAAACGAGCAAATCGGCTAACCAATCACATGTTGGTGGGAGCGCTTGGCCAATAAGGGACCACCTCATGTTAGCGATGTCAAATGTGTTTTTTTTGTATCATGATAAACGATTATCGTGCCGTCATCCCTAGGTGGAGGAGCAGGAGCCGGTAGCGGCGCTGGAGCTGCAGGCGGAGGTGCAGGAGACCGGGGAGGAGGAGGAGGTACGGGCGTGGCAGAGGGCCGGTGGAAGCTGCACCTCACGGAGAGGGCGGAGTTCCAGTACTCTCAGCGGGAGCTGGACGTGACGGACGTGTTCCTGACCCGGTCCAGCCGGGGCAACCGGGTGGGCTGCATGTACATCCGCTGTGCCCCTAACGCCAGGTGAGACGTAGCCTCGGGGTCCCAGGGGGCTGCATGTACATCCGCTGTGCCCCTAACGCCAGGTGAGACGTAGCCTCGGGGTCCCAGTGCGCTGCATGTACATCCGCTGTGCCCCTAACGCCAGGTGAGACGTAGCCTCGGGTCCCAGGGGGCTGCATGTACATCCGCTGTGCCCCTAACGCCAGGTGAGACGTAGCCTCGGGTCCCAGTGGGCTGCATGTACATCCGCTGTGCCCCTAACGCCAGGTGAGACGTAGCCTCGGGTCCCAGTGGGCTGCATGTACATCCGCTGTGCCCCTAACGCCAGGTGAGACGTAGCCTCGGGGTCCCAGTGCGCTGCATGTACATCCGCTGTGCCCCTAACGCCAGGTGAGACGTAGCCTCGGGGTCCCAGCCTTACTCGACTGCCAAGAGAAAAGCCTGGAGGTCACAACCTAAGGCAGAGACGCTATCGGCGGCTAAGTGTCGGTCCGGAACATCCGTCAAATGTATTTCCCCCCCGATACGATATTTTCCCGACCAATCACAACACTTGATTCGGAGTCACAGCGTGCGTGCGTCCTGGAGTTGCATGCGTGCCAATGGTTCTCGAGGCTACAGTACATACTTCCAATACCATAACACATTCATTAGCTCTCAGGGCTCACTTCCACTGTCTGTTTGCGTCTGGCATGACCTTGATGATCTTATGCTCCACCACATTCTGTACCGTCATGTATTTATGTATATAATGTATTTCCCAGAATATTTTTGATCGATATTCCATCCATAGTCCTGTAAATAGATGTACTGTAACTGGACCCTTGGAGGAATTGTGTCCTGCATTGAATGTCAAACATTTAGTTCATAATTATGTTAAATGGTAAATGGTGCATTTATATAGCGCCTTTATCCAAGGCGCTTTACAGAGATTGTGCATTACATTCACCCATTCACACACACATTCATACACCGATGGCAGCGGAAACCATGCAAGGCACCAACTAGCACATCGGGAGCAATTAGGGGTTCAGTGTCTTGCTCAAGGACGCTTTGACAAAAACTCTTGGGGAGCCCGGGTTCGAACTGGCAACCTTACGGTTACCATCCAGGCACTCTACCCCTGAGCCACCGCTGCCCCTCTTCTGACAAGGACTTCCAAACAAAAACATTCCCGAGATTCCTTGCGAAGCACCGCGGAAGCATGAGCAGCGTGCGTCACAGAGCGCATGTTCGGGTCTCATAAGTCCCGGAAAAGATGCGCTGTGATTGGCCAGTAATCACTTGAGTGGCAGCGTGACGTAACGTGCCTTGGCTTCCACACTTCCCGGCGTACTTCCTCCCCCAGTGTAAATTCTTCCGCCCCTCCTTCAACACACATCGCTCCAACGAACTGCAGCGGCCAATGAGGCATCTATCATTTTAAAACCCCTTTATGTTATACTTTAGCTATTGAAAAATAGCAGATCTACAAGCTTGTAGGTCTGCTATTTTTGAATATATATTATTACAGAGTGAACATTTTAACTCAAATCTTTGCTTCTGGGGCGGTCCCTGGAACAACATATTTTCAGATAGGGGGCGGAGGCATATTACATATACTCTTTGGGGTCCTTGACATGAAATATTGAGCACCACAGATACAGAAACGTAAGGTTTTTCAGAAAACTGTCAGGATTTTGAAGACATTTTTTAAATTTCGACGTCAGGCCTAAATCTATGCCTTGAAGGTGCAGTAGGCTGTTTTGGAGATTTTAGCAGTGAAATTGGCTGCCATTGCTATATTTTCAGGCTCCAGTATTACTATAAAACTAGAGGTATAATGTTACAAGATAATTAATATGGATACTGCAGAAAATGACACGACGTGTAGCAATGAGACCTGGGAGGTTATGACATTTGATCTTGTATTGCAAAACGAACAAAACACACTTGATGTGGTGAATTTACATGATAGTCTGGATAGTCTGGTCAGAGATGGTTTAGTAGCTGTGGGTGGTCTCATTCTCACACCTCTACCAGTCCATCTTCTAAACTAACAATAAAGTTAAACATACTGACATTTTTGCACGTTGGTTTAACCCGTCTCAGTCAATATAATGGGTGCATTTAGTTAACCATCAACCTACGTACAATAAACTTGATAAATAATAAACTTCCCACCATGTTCAAACGCTTCGGTCATATAGCCTGGAGCAGGGGTGGGCAACTTTGACGATGGAGAGAGCCACTATATTTCCACACTCACTCCCTAGGGCCATATATTACTGTCGTAGCAAAAATAGCCGATCTACAAGCTCAAAACGCGTCGCAGCGTGACGCGTTTTGAGCTTGTAGATCAGCTATTTGTGCTATATTCGAATTGAAATCTTGAATTTTTGCTATTTTTTTAATTGGAATCCTGAAAATTAAAATGTTTATGTAATTTCAAATGCCTTTAATTATACTTGGGTTGAAGCAATGAGCTACTAATTTAGACTGAAGTAATAAAAGCGGGTCATGATTGCATGTTGTGGAATAGTAACAGCTGAAACCAATATTCTATCAGTATTCTGACATTAACCTGAGGGCCACATTAAGGCCCAGGCCACACCACTCTGGATCTTTTGCAAAACGGATATTTTCGTCCTCCGTTTTAGAAAAAATCCCTGGCCATACGACAGAGATATCTATGTCCACACCCAAACGCAGAAACGCATTGAACACTGGATAAAATCACTGCAGTAGCAGGTTTCAATTGTAGGCTATATTATATTTGATTTTATATTTACACTTATGAGGTGC
>NC_136806.1:8270709-8408209 GCF_951216825.1 Electrona antarctica
TAATATCATGTGTTGTGTTGTGTGATGTTTAGATTATAACAATGTATGTATTTGTGCTTCTGTCTCCAACGTAGATTTAAAACCATAGGTATAACATCGGTGAACATAGGTTGTAGACTACCACAGGTGAACATAGGTTGGTAGTGTTGAGCTAGATAGTACCAAGATCAACAGGGGCTAAACTCCTCACAGACAGATAGGAGAGGAACAGGCTATTAGGCAAAGATCCGGAGTACTGTATCCACCTGTGTCTAGGGGGAGGGAGATACAAACCAGTGTGTATGTTGTATGTGTTTATGTTGTAATGAGCTAATAAAACCTTATAAAAGCACGTTGAGTTTGTAAAGAGAAGCGATTATTGGAACATTTAGTTTAGCCTATGCGTGTTCATTCTTTAGTAAATCCCGCCTGTTGCTAGAGTCTGTCGGATACTCGCCTAATCTCCCGAAATCCGGACAATTAGAATGAGAATTGTTGTTCTAATTGTGCTTCCTTTCTTCCTTCCTTCCTTCCTTCCTTCCTCGCCGTGTTCCTTCCTTCCAGCATAGAGAAGGTGTCCAAGATCCCCTCCCCGGTGCTGATCATCCACGGGACGGAGGACGAGGTGATCGACTTCTCCCACGGCCTGGCGCTGTTCGAGCGCTGCCCCAAGGCCGTGGAGCCGCTGTGGGTGGAGGGCGCGGGCCACAACGACATCGAGCTCTACAGCCAGTACCTGGAGAGGCTACGGCGCTTCATCAACCAGGACCTGGCTGCGCAGCACGCCTGATAGAACAACCAACCAGGACCTGGCTGGCTCTGAGAGAGTACCAATGTAACCAAATGGACCCGTTAGGTGTCCATTTGGTTCCATTTGTACTCTCTCCGAGCCAGCACACCTGATAGACCAACCAACCTGGACCTGGCTGCCCAGCGCGCCTGAAGAACCATAGACATATATATATATATATAGGCTAGATGGCGCAAGGCATCTCAACCGTCGTTCAACAGCGGCCATCTCTGCTACAGTCCTACGTTCTGTGGTATCTGGTGATCAAAAATCAAACAAAAATATACTCATAACTCGTTCATATTTTGGCGGTTTTACAAAAGGTTTGGTTTATTACAAACATGATTCAGGATGCTTATCTGCTAAATGTTTTTTTTTATATGAACGCCATATAAAATCATAATAAGTATGCTGACGTCTCGACGTTTATGACAAACTAAACCGTTTGAAAATCGGTAGCGACCTGAATCAAGATGGCCGCCACGTAGCGGCCATCTTGATGGCCAGCAGCGCGGGCGAGCCATCTAGCCTTTCTATTATATATATCTATGTGAAGAACAACCAGGACCTGGCTGCTGCCCCAGCACGCCTGAAAAGACCCCACCTGTATGGGTGGAAACCAGGACGGCTCTTTCCGACTACCGAGAACTTAAAAGCGTACCGCCCCGTCGTGCCATCAAACCTATTTCTTAAGGCGCCTTCGGCTTGTTTTCACACGTGGTTCTCCAGAACCTACTTCATCGGGGGACCTAATGCTCTCAGGAGGTGGTGGTACTATTATATTACAACCCTGTGTTCTTCTGGGGGTAAACCCAGATCTCGACAACCTTTTTACTTTCAGGATGTTTTCTAAATACAAACGTGGACTTAAATAGCCGATCCTCAAGCTCTCAACGTGTTGCAGCGAGACGCGCTGTTGAGCTTGTAGATTGGCTGTTTCTTTAGCTCTTTTTTTAATGAGTTTTAATATAAACGTAAACAATTAAAAAACCTTCACAGAACATCACAGGTTCTGAAGGTTCTGGGTTAACCCTTCGTAGTCGAGAAGAGCCGTGTGTGTGTGTGTGCGCGCGTGGTGTGTGCGTGCGTGTGTGTGAGAGATTCCATCCACATCTCCATGGAACAAACAGGTGTGTGTATGTTTATGCACGTATGACTGAGTTGTGAATATTTTGGAAAAATGAAGGACTTTTCCTGATAAGGACATTCTTATCAGACCTCTGAACAAACTGCATGTGGAGGAGGACTCGTACTGAGACTTATCCAAACTAAAAAAAAAAGAAGAAAATCTGTTTTTTCTTTCATTTATTTTTTTCCCCCCCTTTTATTTTTGCGTACGTGCATGAGTGTGTGTGTGTTTGGAGAATACCTCCATGGCCTGACCAGTCCCCCCCCCCCCAGAAGAAGCTCCGCTGGTCAAGCATGTACCCCCACCCCCCACCTCCTGGTCTACGGTTGGTAGTGATGCCCCTCTGGACTGCCGGGGTCATTTCCTGTGTTACTGTCCAAAAACTACAGCCCCATTTACTACTTTTTTTCCCCCTTTTTTTTTTTTTACGATGGCGTCGTGATGGCCTGCTGTGCGCTGACGCGTAAATAAGGCATAATAACACTAAAAGCCACCCTCCACTGTGAGGGTCTGCTGGGCCCCTCCACTGTGAGGGTCTGCTGGGCCCCTCCACTGTGAGGGTCTGCTGGCTCCCTCCACTGAGGGTCTGCTGGCTCCCTCCACTGTGAGTGTCTGTTGGCTCCCTCCACTGTGAGGGTCTGCTGGCTCCCTCCACTGTGAGGGTCTGCTGGCTCCCTCCACTGTGAGGGTCTGCTGGCTCCCTCCACTGTGAGGGTCTGCTGGGCCCCTCCACTGAGGGTCTGCTGGCTCCCTCCACTGTGAGGGTCTGCTGGCTCCCTCCACTGTGAGGGTCTGCTGGCTCCCTCCACTGAGGGTCTGCTGGCTCCCTCCACTGAGGGCCTGCTGGCTCCCTCCACTGAGGGTCTGCTGGCTCCCTCCACTGAGGGCCTGCTGGCTCCCTCCACTGAGGGTCTGCTGGCTCCCTCCACTGTGAGGGTCTGCTGGCTCCCTCCACTGTGAGGGTCTGCTGGCTCCCTCCACTGTGAGGGTCTGCTGGCTCCCTCCACTGAGGGTCTGCTGGCTCCCTCCACTGAGGGCCTGCTGGCTCCCTCCACTGAGGGCCTGCTGGCTCCCTCCACTGAGGGTCTGCTGGCTCCCTCCACTGTGAGTGTCTGTTGGCTCCCTCCACTGAGGGTCTGCTGGCTCCCTCCACTATGAGGGTCTGCTGGCTCCCTCCACTGTGAGGGTCTGCTGGCTCCCTCCACTGTGAGGGTCTGCTGGCTCCCTCCACTGTGAGGGTCTGCTGGGCTCCCTCCACTGTGAGGGTCTGCTGGGCCCCTTCACTGTGACTTAATGGTGCCGGAAGTGATGTTTTTAATTGGTTAAATGAAAGGATTAACATAGCGCTATAGTTGGCTAGATGGTGTCCCATCTGATAATGTTTTATTCTGTTTACTAAAGAGCCGGAGTGACAGGTAAACATGTTACTGAAAACACTATAGCAACGTTAAGGTTTTTGTATTCAGGAATCAGGATATACTTTTAGTTTTGACCCCCCCCCAAAAAAAATATATCACTTACACCACATTTTATTAAGTGAAAGTAGTCGGCGATGCTAAGCCGACCTGTTTCTTTTCCCCATAGCGGCCGTGTTTTTGGTCCACAGTGCACCGTTAGCTTGGGCCTACGCTGTAGCAAAATTCCCTTTTTTATTGTCTGTTAGCTTGGGCCTGCGCTGTAGCAAAATGCCCTTTTTTATTGTCCGCTGAGCTGAAGAAGTGAGCCACGGGGAGACATTCAACTTAACTCTCTCCATCTAGTTCTCGTTGTGGCAGTTAATTGAATCGGTTCATGAGTAGACCTATTTTTCATAGGCCGCCATATTGACATAAATAGTTGTGTAATGTTACTTCCTTCACGTCTGTTAGCAATGTTACTGATAAAAGGCCAAATCTTCCTCTTTCTGAAGCTCGGAATGACGTCAGTTTGTACTTTGTAGTTATATCCCCCCCCCCCCCCACCCTCTTTTAGCCAGATAACGGCTGGTTTGGGACGACAATAATATCACACTACGCTACTATTGCGCGTCATATTCTGTTGGTATTTGTTCTTAACGTCAACGTGTTTACCGATTTAGTGAAGTAAAAAGGAAAAGAAAAAAGGTGGAACGGGTGGCACCAGCTTGATGGTAGCAAATGTAGTTTAGAATCGAAAGTCATCTTTTTTTTTTCCATCTTTTTTCTGTTTAAATGTGAAGGAAGCGGCAGAGAGGAGGGCAAGGTTTTAATGTTGCGCTCTGGTTTGTAGAAGTAGGCCGCAGGGAAGGTGGTACTCTATTTACAGGGGTCTTCAACGTTTTTTCAGGCCAAGGACCCCTTGGCTGAGAGAGAGAGATGAAGCAGGGACCCCCACTATATATTGTATAAAATATAATCTTTTTCATAGATTTCATAGATTCATTAGACTTGTTTGACAGCACTGTCGTCGGTGTATGTTGGATTCATGTTAATGTGGATTTTTCTGACATTTAACCGCTTAGACCGTCAAGTAAACTTGTCCTTTCACTCTGTACCTTTCCCCTCTACACCAAACACCTTTGTCAAAAAATTGCCGATGTACAAGCTCACAACGGCTCGCAGGGCGAGGCGTTGTGCTCTTCTTGATCGGCAATTATTTTGGCTAAAATTCTCCTCAGAATAACGATGCTGGGGTTGAAGTGGTTAATGTACAAATCGCATAAAGATTTGGCCGACCCCCCCTGTAGTAACTCTGAGGACCCCATATGGGTCCCGGACCCCCTGAGGACCCCATATGGGTCCCGGACCCCCTGAGGACCCCATATGGGTCCCGGACCCCCTGTTCAAGACTCCTGCTCTGGTATAAGTTCATTAAACTGATGAGGGTTTTTGTTCCGCGACACTTTGTAGCGTAAAGGTTTTATTTATTTTTATTTTATTTTTTACTTTTTTACTTTTTTTTCTTCTCTTCAGGCTTTCAAACAAGAACATAATGTCCAGAACAGGCTACATGATTATAACATAATGTCCAGAACAGGCTACATGATTATACCAGACTGACACGATTTCTTTTGAGAAGAAATTAGGTGCAAAATCTTGAAATGAATTAGAAAACATCCATTTCAGAACATTTCACTTAGCCTATAAGCAAAATAAACATAAACATTCTGTTATATACAAATTTTAATTAAGTATATACAACTTGAATATATGAAAATAACTTAACTTTAATAATATAATGCGAACAAGTAAATGTAAAATTCAATACAATACCTAAACATAATTAACCACTTAAGCCCTATTTGAACATTTAAAAACAAATAGCCGATATATAAGCTCACAATGCATTGCGATGTGTTGTGACCTTTTATTGTATTTAACCACTTGAGTCCTAATCGGAGATTTAAAAAATGTGCTGGTCAACAAGCTCACAACGCATTGCAGTGCGATGTATTGTGAGCTACAAGCTCACAAGGCAATATGTGCTATTTAAAAATAAATATTTAAAACGACATCAACTGCAAAAAAGTTGAATAATAGACACCATATATCCTTTATAGGACTTGCTAACTGGCGGGTAGAACGCGCTAACCGGCGGGTAGAATGTGCTAACCGGCAGTTGAAATTCAAAAGTCAGTGTTTCCCAAACCGTTTGAACTCGAGACCCCAAAGATGCATTGGATGTCTCCCTGGGACGTGAAAAGCCGAGCTTATAGATCGGCTATTTTCATTGTTGTTACTTTAAAACAAACATTTTATTTTATGTTGTATTTTTATTGTTGGAATTTCAATTTTTGTCAAAGGTCTTGAATTATTTTTGAAAAAATGTTTCAATAGAATCTTTTTCAAATCAGTTTTTATTATGTAATGTAACAATTAGAGAGAAACAAATTGTCACAACATGTATCTGTGACGCCAAAAATCGATCTCAACCCATAGTTTGGGAAACATTGAAAGTCTTCTGGAGACTTTGAGGCATTATTAAATATGACCATAGAGCCACACTGGTACCGTCTTTTCGAAGCTCTGTCGAAGGGTGTTTTAAAGCCGTCAGAACAGGATGTCATGTCAGCTAGCTTAATGCAATTTTGTTTTTGTTTTTGTAAAAAAAAAAGAAGAAAAAAAAACTTTGTATACGTGTCTTTTTGGCCCCAAAACGTACAAGGATCTCTTCTATGGGCGGCAGAACACTTTGGATGTGTGACCCAAGCCTCTCACTGTTGGTGTGGTGCAGGTTCCACCACACAGTCACACACCTCCACAACTCATTCAGCGCACACACACACACACACACACACACACACGAGGACATCAACATTTCAGGACATCATTGAAAATAGCTGATTCATTGCAAAAACGATTCAGAGTAGGCCTATCTCACAGCCCGCTTTCCACGTCCACTTCCGGTAGATAGTGGTGTCATTTAACATTAGCATTTACACATTTTTTTCTCTGGAGAATCTAAGTACATTTTCTAATGTAAAAATGTGACAGACCAATATTATTATGAAGCAAACAAGATGGTAAATCAGCTCGAACAGATGGAACAAACCTTACCTTGAGAAAACAAAAGTTGTAGACTTCTTAAATAACCTCTGTTAACATGTAGTGTCTATGGAGTGACGTCACGCTATCACCACTAGCCCCGAAAGGGGGCGTAAAAAGGGGGCGGGGAAATTCTGTGAGATAGGCTTGTTGGGGACAATATGCATAAAATAACGTAATTTAAGGTTAAATGTGAACACTGGGGGGTGGCAATTACCATCCCCTAATGACCCAAATGATGCCCGTTACCTAACTTCTAAATGTCTAATCTTAACCCTCAACCCTAACTCGACTCTTTTCCTAACTGTAAAGTCGGTACAAATATTTTTTTTGTAGACCATTTCTATTTCTCTTGAGAGGAGGACCAGGAAATGGTCCTTCACCATGTCTACTTCTCACATTCTTCTATACTTGCGGGTACATTTGAACACCTCACAAACATGGTAATACAAACGCACACACAGACCACATGCACACACATGCATACGTATACTACACGCGTCGTAGTATTATCATTTACACGTTTATATAATACATATATATATATATATAAATATATATATATTCAGAACAAGCATGACAAAAAGCAGGTCTTAAGTTCAGCACTATTGTAAAAAGCATCCAAAGTTGTAGTTAGGATATTACTATGTAAGTTTGTGCGTCTTCTTTTTTTTTTTTTTTTCTAATATCGACTAACCTAACGGACCCTCTCTTCGACGGGTCAGAGTGTAGCGCCGTAGAGGACGCTAGTGCAGTGTCCATTTGTTCTATTTTAACCCCCCTGTGCAGACCTGAGGGAGAGGAACCAATCAAGGGGCTATTTCCACAGAAAGCGTCCAAATGTCTTCACCAATACAAGCTCACAATATGTCACATTTGCGACACATTGTGAGCTTGTAGATCTGGCATGCATGCATTCTGGGGTTCAAGTGGTATGGACACAACTATAGCTGAAACGACGTCAAACGTGGACTTTGGCCACGGCTTGTGGTTAACAATTCAACGGCAGGTCGTAAACCTTGGGGTCGTCAGACCAAGCCAGCAGAATCAAGCGTTACGCTGACGACTTGTTGTTCTCCAGAAGTTGAACTGTTTTCTGCCTGAAGCCTCCCGGAGCGCTCCGCCAAAACAAATGCTGGATGCCGAAGAGCGCTGAGGCGCCATGCTTGGGGCAGGGAAGAGGAGCGCTCCAGTGGCTCTATACTGTAGAAATGCAGTCAACGACCCCTGGCAGTTAAATTAATAAAAACCCTTTATGTGGCCCTTTTAAGGCCCATAGGCTGAAGCGTCGCCTCTGCATCTAATTGGCTAATTCTGATCCAATATGGCGGCGGCTTCTTCAGATCTGCACAAAGTGTATGTCTACACCAAGGACAGTCTAAGAAGGACGAGACGCGAAGACCGTACGGGCGACGCCATGTTGCTTTGGAAGGAAAGAAACATGCGCAATGGGCTATATGCAGCCAACACTTCCGCGTTCAGCTTCCTTGGTCTCAACTGCGCATGTTTCTTTCCTTCCAAAGCAACATGGCGTCGCCCGTACGGTCGTCGCGTCTCGTCCTTCTTAGACTGTCCTTGGTCTACACAAAGTGTATTGGTTACATCACCACCAGTCGTAGTAGCAGCATTCGGTAAACCACTTGAGCCCCTAAATACTTCTCCATACGACGCATAGTTAAACAAATGGGTCCACGACATTGATCTAAAGCCAACGTGTGGCATTGTTGGCTTGTAGATGGGCTGTTTTGGCTGCTGCAGAGGTAATGATGCCAGGGCCTTGCCACTATCCAAACCGCTGAGGAGACAGAGCGATGGTGAAAGAGAGAGAGAGTATGTTCTTCTTTTCTCTAATGTAGCATACAACCATAAAATTCGGAGCGTTAATTTAACTGAGAATTATCACCCGGGTTAAAAGCTGCCTTCCGTAACTTTTTTTTTTCTTCATTGGCCTGCGTTCACACATTGAAGACTCCTGTCTTGCGTCTGAACACAGCTTTGATGGCTGTGTTCTGCCCCCCTTCCCCCCCATCAAACAAATGTTTGGTCAAACCATTGGAAATGCATTGGAGCGGCCATTAAACACAGACAAGACAGACACAAGACGGCTGTCTTGAAAGTGTGAATGTACAAAATGTGCTTTTGAGCTTCACACAATAACCACCACTGGAGGAGACCAGATACAACCACCACAGTTTGTGTTAAATGTATTAACACGCTGTGCCATACAGATTCATTAAAATAACATTTTACTCAATAAAGAAAGCTACGGATTGCAGGTTTTAATTAACGATCCACATTTTAACACGCTATAGGCCTCTGTTTTCTTTCCTGTGTAGCTCTCATTTTGTCAGGGAAACCAAACCATTCGAGCCACCTGTCTGTAACGGGGGGGGGGGGGGGATGTTGGAGGAGAGCGTTTGGACACAGGAACTGTATGCATGTCCATTGTATGTGTTTGCTTGGGGGGCGGGGGGGAGGGTTGTTGGATCTAATGCACTGTTTCTCAACATAGGCTCCGGGCACCCTTACAGGGTCTGTAATTCAGAGAGTGTACACTACACACTCGAGTTAAAATGAACACTGAAGACTGTTGAGGTTTTTTTCTCTCGTTTTATTATGAAATGAGGGCTTAGTTGTCTAATGTATATCAAACTAAGATTTTTTACAAACTGTCAAGCCCGAGAACACCGTTTAAAAACCCAACAGTGAATGGCAGCCATTGAGTGATTGGAGAAGTGGTACCATGCTATGCTCGGTTCTTCAAGCTATACTTGAACCCCCCCCCCCAACCTACAATAGAAACTCTCCTAGTTACAGACCCTGCAAGGGTCCATTATCTGAACGCCTGGTCGGTCCCCGAGCCCACCGTTGATAACCAGTGCTCTATAATAGTCTGTACACACCGGCTGGGGTCACGATGTAGGTAAAAAAGATTTTTTTTGTATTACTGATACTAACTGATGTACTGTCATGACTTTTGTGCTAGAGTTGGGGGGGGGGGTCTGGGGAGTGATGGGGCGGGGGGGGGGGGGGGGGGGGAATTGGGGGCTACCTGAACAGTCAGGTTTGTTTATATGGTGTATACTTAACCTATTCGTTTGTATTATGATTTGTAATTTTATGTTCTTTTGAAACTGAAAAAAAAAAAGAATACGATGTAATGATATTAATTCATGGGACTGAATCTTGACCTTTTTATTGACCATGGAAAATAATAAAAATGACAATTATGTACAAAAATATCACAGGTGTGCTCGTTGACTGTGTTACCGTGTGCAGTGCTAGCAACAGGTTTGTACACAATGGTCCAGTAGTGGGAAAACGTATTCGCATTACATAATTGAGTAAAAGTGTCAATGCTGCAATGTAAACAAGAATTGATTAAATAAATTAATTACCAGCTGCATTATATCTGCGGGGGTCCGCTATAGACTAATTCAGAAACGGGTCTCATGGTCGCAGCTTACGTATTTCCTGTAGGCGTACTCGACATAGTTGCGGGGTTTAAACCCTCACCAGGCGCACCTCTATAGTCACTCTACCGTTCACTGTAGTATAGAGTCTATACTACAGTGAACGGTAGAGTGACTGATGTAACGATGTTAGTCTGCCTCAAGTCAAACGTTACTATTTTACCTGCTTTTTACTAACACTAACATTACAAAGATGCCCAGAACATAGAGATGAACCCGTTTAGTTTATGGCTGCTCCAACAGTAGTGGCAACATTAAAAAAAAGGAAACAAAGGTGGGTCATGGTCACGGGCCCCAAAGAGCCTAGAGGAATTCTAATTAGTTTGTTTTGGGAGGTTTGGAGCTTAGTTTTTTGGGTCTAAAGTTCTGACTGAGAGCCCTTTTGGCTTTTGTTAACAAAATGGGTCATGAATCCACTGCAGGAAGGATGCTGACAGTGTTTGAGATTCAGTGATATGGCTCCCTGATGTCTCTGTAGGCCATACCCTCTGCTCTGTGACTGTACCCCCCCCCTGGCCTGTACCCCGTCTTCCTGCCTCTGCTCTGTGACTGTACCCCCCCTGGCCTGTACCCCGTCTTCCTGCCTCTGCTCTGTGACTGTACCCCCCTGGCCTGTACCCCGTCTACCTGCCTCTGCTCTGTGACTGTACCCCCCCTTGGCCTGTACCCCGTCTACCTGACTGCTCTGTGACTGTACCCCCCCCTGGCCTGTACCCCGTCTACCTGCCTCTGCTCTGTGACTGTACCCCCCCGGCCTGTACCCCGTCTACCTGCCTCTGCTCTGTGACTGTACCCCGTCTACCTGCCCTCTGCTCTGTGACTGTACCCCCCTTGGCCTGTACCCCGTCTACCTGCCTCTGCTCTGTGACTGTACCCCCCCGGCCTGTACCCCGTCTTCCTGCCTCTGCTCTGTGACTGTACCCCCCTTGGCCTGTACCCCGTCTACCTGCCTCTGCTCTGTGACTGTACCCCATTGGCCTGTACCCCATCTACCTGCCTCTGCTCTGTGACTGTACCCCCCCGGCCTGTACCCCGTCTACCTGACTGCTCTGTGACTGTACCCCCCTGGCCTGTACCCAGTCTACCTGCCTCTGCTCTGTGACTGTACCCCCCCGGCCTGTACCCCGTCTACCTGACTGCTCTGTGACTGTACCCCCCTTGGCCTGTACCCCGTCTACCTGCCTCTGCTCTGTGACTGTACCCCATTGGCCTGTACCCCGTCTACCTGCCCTCTGCTCTGTGACTGTACCCCGTCTTCCTGCCTCTGCTCTGTGACTGTACCCCCCCCCGGCCTGTACCCCGTCTACCTGCCTCTGCTCTGTGACTGTACCCCATTGGCCTGTACCCCGTCTACCTGCCCTCTGCTCTGTGACTGTACCCCCCCGGCCTGTACCCCGTCTACCTGACTGCTCTGTGACTGTACCCCCCTGGCCTGTACCCAGTCTACCTGCCTCTGCTCTGTGACTGTACCCCCCCGGCCTGTACCCCGTCTACCTGACTGCTCTGTGACTGTACCCCCCTTGGCCTGTACCCCGTCTACCTGCCTCTGCTCTGTGACTGTACCCCATTGGCCTGTACCCCGTCTACCTGCCTCTGCTCTGTGACTGTACCCCCCTTGGCCTGTACCCCGTCTACCTGCCCTCTGCTCTGTGACTGTACCCCCCTTGGCCTGTACCCCGTCTACCTGCCCTCTGCTCTGTGACTGTACCCCCCCCCGGCCTGTACCCCGTCTACCTGCCTCTGCTCTGTGACTGTACCCCATTGGCCTGTACCCCGTCTACCTGCCCTCTGCTCTGTGACTGTACCCCCCCCCCCCGGCCTGTACCCCGTCTACCTGCCCTCTGCTCTGTGCCTACCACCACTCTCTGTCCTCGCCAGTTTACCAAATCGCCAGCAGCGGAAATTCTTCATCAATGTCTTCATCGTTATGCTAACATGCTGTCTTCATCAGTGTAGTTTATGTCAAACCCACAGATGTTCTAGTTAATTTCCGAAGTGATCAAATAATTGTTTTAATTAAATGGTCAGCTATAGATAATGATAAAAAAGGTGAGTATGTGAATACCAATGATAGTAGGCCTCCCATTGCAGGATGTTGTTTACTAATGAATTACATTGTTTCAGTACTTCTTTGGTGTTTAAACTTCAGCATTCCTACTTCATCTAGTGTAAACTCTAAACAACTATCCTCTCTCTCTTGTAGATCAGCAATTTTTTGCTATATTTTAATTTAAATTTTTAAATACGGATCCTGAAAAGTAAAATTTGTATTTAATTTCAAATGCATTTAGTTATGTTTTGAATTGCAGCTGAAATCAATAATACATCAGTATTCTGATATTAACCTGAGGGGCACATTAAGTGAAGGTGGGGGCCAGTTGCCCATGTATGATGTAGCCTAGGGGACACGGGGAGAACATGCAAACTCCACACAGAAAGGCCCTTTCGCCAACCCCCGCCTCGGGTATGGGCACTGATGACGAGGAAGAGAGAACACGCCCCCAGCGCCCACAGCGTCCCCAGCGGGAATCGAACCCTGGACCTTCTAGCTGTGAGGCGACAGCACTACCGACTGTGCCACTGTGAGTGATTGATTGATTGATTGATTGATTGATTGAATACTTTATTGGCATAAATGTAATCAGTACGGGTACAGTCCATTCAGGTCCTGGGTATTCAATTCATAATCATGACGTGAAAAATAACAACAAAAATAAAATCATCATAAAAGGTAAAAATACCAAAGCAGGGGTTATGGTGGGGGTAATAATATCCTCTCCTCTCATGAGATAAGTAAGAGCCAATGCATTTGAGTATCTTTCCCAATTCCCATGTTTACATTAAATGGTAAATGGTGCATTTATATAGCGCCTTTATCCAAGGCGCTTTACATAGATTGTGCATTACATTCACCCATTCACACACACGATTGCGGCGGAAGCCATGCAAGGTACCAACCAGCACATCGGGAGCAATTTGGGGTTCAGTGTCTTGCCCAAGGACACTTCGACATGTAGACAGGAGGAGCCGGGATTCGAACCGCCGACCCATGGATCATTGGACGACCTGCTCTACCTCTTGAGCCACAGTCGCCACTGTGGCCATTAGTCCTACTGTTTGCAGTAGGTTGGTAAAGAGCGCCCCCCTAAGGTTTGAATCAGTCAATTATCATGCTGCACAGCTGTGGCAGGTTAGTTAATTTGTTTTGTGTAACAGACGCTAGTTTTTGATGCGTGGAAATTAAACAGCAGTTTTGACCATAGCTGGCTTGGCTATACTTGCCGGTGTTTTTTTTATGTCGCCTCATGTAGTCCTACTGTTATTGGAACATTACATAGGGCCTACAAGAGAAGATAGATAATGGAAGACAAACAAAAACTGTCTTTGGACTATATGTTTTTGTTTATTTGTTGGTGTTCATTTTCGGTACTACTGCTGGATTGTAAAACTCCATAAACGTCATATCATATCTCTGCCTCGTGGAATCTACAGTCTGTGAGGTTCCGTTTCTGCATTTTGGATGTGCCACCTGTAAATAGCCATATAAGCTATAGTTAAAGTGGCAAATTCCTACTTTTAGTTTAAAAATAAATAAATAGCCCTATAGGCCTATGCCACAACACGTACTTGGCTCTCTGAGTCAGCCTGTCTATTCTATTCTGTACTGATGCTCTCTGCTCAGGACTGCAGGACTACAGGACTACAGACTACAGGACTGCAGGACTACAGGACTGTAGGACGACTGTAGGACTGGACTACAGCTAGGACTACAGGACTGTAGGACTACAGACTACAGGACTGTAGGACTACAGGACTGTAGGACTACAGGACTACAGACTACAGGACTACAGGACTGCAGGACTACAGGACTACAGGACTACAGCTAGGACTACAGACTACAGGACTACAGGACTACAGCTAGGACTACAGGACTACAGCTAGGACTACAGACTACAGGACTACAGCTAGGACTACAGACTACAGGACTACAGGACTACAGGACTGTAGGACTACAGGACTACAGCTAGGACTACATGACTGCAGGACTACAGGACTACAGGACTACAGGACTACAGGACTGTAGGACTACAGGACTGTAGGACTACAGGACTACAGGACTGCAGGACTACAGGACTACAGGACGACTGTAGGACTGTACTACAGCCAGGACTACACTAGGACTGTAGGACTACAGGACTACAGGACTGCAGGACTACAGGACTGTAGGACTACAGGACGACTGTAGGACTGTACTACAGCCAGGACTACAGGACTACAGGACTGCAGGACTGTAGGACTACAGGACTACAGACTACAGGACTGTAGGACTACAGGACTACAGGACTGTAGGACTACAGGACTACAGCACTACAGGACTACAGACTACAGCACTACAGGACTACAGCACTACAGGACTACAGCACTACAGGACTACAGGACTACAGCACTACAGCACTACAGGACTACAGGACTACAGGACTACAGGACTACAGGACTACAGACTACAGGACTACAGCACTACAGCACTACAGGACTACAGCACTACAGGACTACAGCACTACAGGACTACAGGACTACAGCACTACAGGACTACAGCACTACAGGACTACAGCACTACAGGACTACAGGACTGCAGGACTACAGGACTACAGCACTACAGGACTACAGCACTGCAGGAATACAGGACTACAGGACTACAGCACTGCAGGACTACAGACTACAGGACTACAGGACTACAGCACTACAGGACTACAGCACTGCAGGACTACAGGACTACAGCACTACAGGACTACAGCACTACAGGACTACAGCACTACAGGACTACAGGACTACAGCACTGCAGGACTACAGGACTACAGCACTGCTGGACTACAGGACTACAGGACTGTAGGACTACAGACTACAGGACTACAGGACTGTAGGACTACAGACTACAGGACTACAGCACTACAGGACTACAGGACTGCAGGACTACAGACTACAGGACTGCAGGACTACAGGACTGTAGGACTACAGGACTGTAGGACTACAGGACTACAGGACTGCAGGACTACAGGACTGTAGGACTACAGGACGACTGTAGGACTGTACTACAGCCAGGACTACAGGACTACAGGACTGCAGGACTGTAGGACTACAGGACGACTGTAGGACTGTACTACAGCCAGGACTACAGGACTGCAGGACTACAGCACTACAGGACTACAGCTAGGACTACAGGACTGCAGGACTACAGCACTACAGGACTACAGCTAGGACTACAGGACTACAGTACTACAGGACTGCAGGACTACAGCTAGGACTGTAGGACTACAGGACTGTAGGACTACACTAGGACTGTAGGACTACAGGACTACAGGACTGTAGGACTACAGGACTGCAGGACTACAGAACTACAGCTAGGACTACACTAGGACTGTAGGACTACAGGACTACAGGACTGTAGGACTACAGGACTGCAGGACTACAGAACTACAGCTAGGACTGTAGGACTACAGGACTACAGGACTGTAGAACTACAGGACTACAGCACTACAGGACTACAGCTAGGACTACATAACTACATAACTACAGGACTGTAGAACTACAGGACTACAGAACTACATAACTACAGGACTGTAGAACTGCAGGACTACAGCTAGGACTACACTAGGACTGTAGGACTACAGGACTGTAGGACTACAGGACTACAGCACTACAGGACTACAGCTAGGACTACAGAACTACATAACTACAGGACTGTAGAACTACAGGACTACAGCTAGGACTACACTAGGACTACAGGACTACAGGACTGTAGGACTACAGGACTACAGGACTGTAGGACTACAGGACTACAGCACTACAGGACAACAGCTAGGACTACAGAACTACAGGACTGTAGAACTACAGGACTACAGCTAGGACTACACTAGGACTGTAGGACTACAGGACTACAGGACTGTAGGACTACAGGACTGTAGGACTACAGGACTACAGCACTACAGGACTACAGCTAGGACTACAGAACTACAGGACTGTAGAACTACAGGACTACAGGACTACTGACTACTAGCGGCACCATGAGACGCTGCAAGGTTATTGGTTCACACAGTGCGTACAAAGCAGAGCTCCTGCAGCCTGGACACTAGTCCACACCACAGGCCTGCTGCTAGGAGGATATAATACACTATACTATACTATCTATCTGTCTGTCTATCTATCTCTATGGGACAACATTAGACTGCAGGAGGATCCGACATGCACACATGCACTCATTTTGTTCATCAAGAACATAAAGAACAACCGAAGGAACCCAGTTCTGGATCGGAGCTTTCTGATTTTATTTATTTTTTTCTCTCTCTCTCTCTCTCTCTCTCTCTCTCTCTCT
This sequence comes from Electrona antarctica, assembly GCF_951216825.1. Lineage (NCBI taxonomy): Eukaryota > Metazoa > Chordata > Actinopteri > Myctophiformes > Myctophidae > Electrona > Electrona antarctica. The sequence goes on from NC_136806.1 coordinate 8,286,953, forward strand.
CTCTCTATGGACAAACAAGCTGCCTATAATTGAAGTTGACTGGGCGTTTATTATTTTAGGGGGGACGCGATGATGCTACGATCAACCGACGCGCAGGGACCGCTGAGGAGCAGACAGGTGAGGCGCGGCTAAAGGGGAGACGAGAGGAGGAGAGGATATCTATCTATCTATCTATATCTGCCGACATTTATACAGCATCAAAACCCACCGACCGGACCGGACCGTCCGGAGGCTTTGCTTTGTGGATACACACAGACGGACAATAAGTGACAGCCTTGCCTGCCCGCCCGACACATCACCACCAGCAGCCCCGTTTCCACGCACCGAGGACCCGCACAAGACCACCGGGGAGACGGAGAGACACAGAGAGAGAGAGAGAGAGACAGCCTTTCCTATACAGCCATTTACCTGGCCATCTGGCAACGGTGAGTGGCGATGCATATGGGTGGGGAAAATGGGGTGGGTACCGTATGTATGTATGTATGTATGTATGTATGTATGTATGTATGTATGTATGTATGTATGTATGTATGTATGTATGTGATATAGAGAGATTGATCATGGCATGCGTGCGTATGTGTGTGTGTGTGTGTGGGGGGGGGGGGGGGGGGGGGGGGGGTGAACAGGTACAATCATGGCATGTGCGCAATTTATTGCTGCTGCCACCATATACAGCGATGCTGCATTACAGAGAGAGAGAGAGGGAGAGGGGGGGGGGGGGAGAGGGAGAGAGGGGGTGAGAGAGAGAGGGAAAGGGGTAGAGAAAGGGAAAGACAGACAGAGAGAGAAGGGAGGGAAAGAGAGCAAGGGAGAAATAGCGGGTTGGGAGAGAGAGAGAGAGAGAGAGAGAGAGAGGGAGAGAGAGAAAGAGAGAGCGAGAGGAGGGAAGAGAGAGAAAGGGAAAGGGGGAGAGAGAGAGACGGGTGGGAAAGAGAGAACAAGGGAGAGATAGCGGGTTGGGAGAGAAAAAGAGAGAGAGAGAGGGCTTCTCTGGGTTAGATGCTGGCTCTCTCTGGCATGGTGCTGTTGAACCCTTACGCTACATCAAGGCTTCTCTTTGTGTCTGCCTGACTGCTACTAGAGCCATGCTCCTCAGCCTTTTAAATTCCAGGGACCCCCAGTTTGAGATAGACCCCCACAGACCCCCCCCCCCCCCCCCCACCCCACTGTGACCCATATCGCTGGAACCCCCAAATCTATCCATACATCCACCCATCTTCAACCACTGTAGAAATCCTGAGTGCTTTTAACTCTGGGAGTGTGCAAAGGGACCATGTGTAAAGGGGTCCATCCATTTGAGCGTCCATTCTCTCCTATATAGCTCTAAAGGGGGTCGATCGGTCCATTTGGACCCTATAGCTGTCCCCTGGGTGGGCCCGCGGTCCCTATGTTGAGAACCTCTGTGCTGTAATAATCGAGCGGTCAGTCTCGGCATGTATTGACGGAGATTAATGCTGTTTCACATGGTGCACATGCATGGCACGTATGCATTTGTTCTCCTAATTATTATTAATAATAATTTAAACGCACGCTTGGGGTGTCTGATGCAATGTGTCTGTGATGTACGCGCCTCACTAATACCTGCAGGTATTATTATTATTATTATTAGTGGTAGTATTAGTAGTATAGTACAGTGTTTTATGCTACATTATCGTTGAATGTAGAGCGTTGAAAATGAGCTTGTATATTGTTGTCATATAGGCTACTGGACCCTATACACTGAGTATGTGGTGGAAAATCATGCTCCTTATTTCTGTCCCTCTCAAATCGATGTGCTGTTAATTGTTCGATTAGGCCCTGCCGATATGCAGGACTAAAAGGTTGGACATGTTGATTTGATGTTGCGTGCGATAATACAGCCATCAGATTGTGAGCGTGTGTGTGTGCGTGTGCACGTGCGTGTGTGTGCGTGTGTGCGTGCGATACCTCCAGACCCCACGTTGAAAAACAAGTGTACTAAATTATACAGTTTGCAAAAAGTACAGAAATACAGTCATATAATAGTGCTTAAAACCCACTTTGGGCGGGAACCCCTTTTGGTGTTAGCATTATGTTATGCTTTAGCTATTGAAAAATAGCAGATCTACAAGCTCATAGCGCGCCACCAAGTGGCGCGCTACGAGCTTGTAGGTCTGCTATTTTTTTTAAATCGACTGACATAGAAACATAGCTTTTTCAGAAAACTGTCAGGATGTAGAAGACATTTTTAGAATCTGATCTCAGGTCAAAATGGGTTAAAGGATAAAACAAATCCATTGTAGTCCTATATCTAAAATATAATTATCTGTCCTCCAGAGTCCAACAATAATAATAAATATCCTACAGTCACATCTGGTGAATCAAATTGCCCGTAAACCACGTTTACGCACCAATTAGTTGTCCCTGGATTTTTATTTTTTGTATTATTTCTTTACTAAAGTGATTTATTTGTATATATGTAATGAATTGTTTACAACTTCCTCCCCTTCACACTCCAAAGCTATCAGGCACCGCAGAGGGACTTTAACGGCCACCAGCTGCTGCTGCTGGGGTTTTGTTTTGTTCCATTGAATTTGGTGGGTAAGAAAAATAAAGGGGAGGGGACGTGTGTGTGGGGGGAGGGGAGGGGAGGGGGGGGGGGGGGGCGTAGCAGGGAGAAGAGACAGACAGACAGACGGAGCTTGTAGATCTGCTACTTTCGCCGTTTTTGAATGTCGAGAGACAGAGAGAGAGAGAGAGAGAGAGAGAGAGAGAGAGAGAGAGAGAGAGAGAGAGATGGAGCAAGTGTGAATGGTCTCCCTGTTTGTCCCACCAACTGCCCACACAGACAGCCACACACGCATGCGTGCACGCTCACACGCACGCATGCACGCACGCACACACACACAGAGAGAGAGAGCAGCCCTGCAAGCAGGTGGTCGCCCCGACACTCAGAGACTGCGTGCGGGTGGGGAGGTGGGGGGGTTACAACAGGTGCAGCTCAGACAGACAGACAGACAGACAGACAGACAGACAGACAGACACCCCCCCACCGGGTCTGGGCCATCAGCCCATCCCACCGATGAACACAGCCAAAAAAAAATCGCCCCAAAACAACACCTCTTAAACCCAAAACAATAGAGACAGACAGACCCATGTGTTGTTTTGGTCGATATCTGGGCCATTATTTGACTTTCTGTGCGACTACGATTATCCAGACATTGTATCCCCTATTTAGACCTGAGGCCATTTCTAAAAAAAATGGCTTCTAAATTTTTATTTTTAAGTTTTCTGAAAAACCTATGTTTCTGTGTCAGTGGTTCTCTCTTGTAGTTCTGCTATTTTTCAACAGTTTAACATAATGTTTAAAACACCAAAAGGCGTTCCCGTCCTGAATGGGTTAACCTGCCCGGATGGATGACGTCATCTCTATTGTGGGGCAGGTGACGATTTTAGATCAAAATAAAATACAATAAAACAACCTCACAGTTGGGAGCTTGAATATCGTCTATTTTAGAATTGTTTTGCCTTTCAAATCGGTCAGAATTATGTTTTATGTTTTGTTTGTTTTTTTACAAAATTTTGGTCAAAACATCAGGTAGAATTTTCAATGAATTGAGTGCTAAGGACCCGGATAGGCTATAGCTTGAAGTTAAAGTATTCAATCAATCAATCAATCAATGACTCTCCATCCCTCTACAGTCTCTACACAACATAATTCCTCCACGCTGCCATGCAGGCCAGCATTAGGTCTGCAGTAGCACTAGCCGTTTAATGTAAATGTAAGGAGGGGGGAAAACACTTGCATATAGGCCAGCCTTGATTAATTCAATTAAAAAATTAATTAAGCCGGAGACGGCGTTTTGCAACAACTTGAACCAATCAACCATGCAGGTATAAAAGCAATCAGGGGGGAGAGCTGGGGGCAAGACAGCTGCCCGCGGGGACGCTTAACGAGCTCTATTGATCAGATAGGACCCTCTATTCAATCACACACACACACACACACACACACACAGGCTGCGAACGGGAGCAGGGTTGCCTCTCATCTCGAGCAGATCCTGCGAGAGAAACAAGCAACCAGGGTTTATGACAACAAGCACTGGTGGGAGTTGTTACTTAAGTAAAAGTACTGCAATGTAGAAATACCAAAGTACCCATTTGTGCAGAAGGTCCTATTATATTATATTTCACAAGATTTAAAATGTATGAAGTGTATATAAAAATCTACAAGCTCACAATGTCAAAAGGGAAACACATTCGACTACTTTTGGTCACAAATCTGGTACGGAGGTCCCTGGCACAAAATCCTTTTTAGACTGGGGGGGGGGGGGGGTCCGGGTCCGTGGACAGTGGACATACATTAGGCCTACATTAAAATGTTTGAGTACCACTAGTTTATACAACATTAGGAAACAAGCCCAAATAAGCAACTTCATTTTACAAACAAGCCCAAATAAGCAACTACATTTTATAAACGAGCCCAAATAAACAACTATACATTTTACAAACAAGCACCCCAAAAAACGCAACCCACAACTACCAATAAACAAGCCCAAAGCCGCTTATAATACGCAGACGTGGCAACAGTCAACAGAAAAGATAAAATAGGGATTGGATTGTAGCTTTTAGATGGTCATAATATGGCCACTCACAAAGACAGCAAATTAACTGCATATTAATGTGCGCTTGGTTTCTGCTTCACAGCGGAGAGCTGGTGCTGCAAATTGCCAAGATGGACAGCCGTTGTGTGTGTGTGTGTGTGTGTGTGTGTGTGTGTGTGTGTGTGTGTGTGTGTGTGTGTGTGTGTGTGTGTGTGTGTGTGTGTGTGTGTGTGTGTGTGTGTGTGTGTGTGTGTGTGTGTGTGTGTGTGTGTGTGTGTGTGTGTGTGTGTGTGTGTGCGCACACGCGTGTGTGCGTGTGCGTGCGTGGCGAGCGTGCATGCGTGGTGTTACTATACTTGTGAGGACACCCCCCCCCCCCCATCCCAACGATAGTGAGGACCATTTTACGGTACTCACAAGAAAATGTATTGTTTTATCGAAGGATTCAGGTTGGGCTTAGGTTTATAACAGTAGCATCATTACATAACATAACATATTGTGGATCCAATCACTTCATTCAACTTTGCGAAATATGGCAGTAGGTGTATTTATGATTTCATGGTATGTATGATTCACCTTTTCCTATTTGGCTTTCCATAGCCACTGGCACTGCCTATAGTTTGTCCCTCTGTGCCTGGCGTAGATTGATTGGACTGGCCTGACGTCATGTGCTTGTGTTGTTATTTGCTTTTTCTAGAATGCGGCAGATTTGTTTTCGTTTTTTTTTCTTCACCTCGGAAACTCGCGTCCTTGTTTATGATTTAATACAAACGAGAAGCCTCGCTGAGAGGAGCCTCAATGTTCGCCTCACAAACGTCTAATGCAAAGTCAGCAGTTCCCGGAGGAGCTACACCAGTTGTATCACCTTTACTGGGTCAGCACACGTACTCCACAACACCGTCCGCCCTTGATTATGGATTACTACTGTACGTGATTGAAGGCATCAAAGGTCATAATTGTATTTTTTGCCAAATGGATTTTCATTGATTGTGCCCCAGATATGGGGTTCTATATCTTGCTTAGTGTGCGTGCGTGCGTGTGTGCGTGCGTGCGTGCGTGCGTGCGTGCGTGCGTGCGTGTGTGCGTGCGTCCGACAGACAACCAATAGTCCGGCAGTGACCGGCACCCCAATAGTCCAACAAGCCAATGTAGTAAGATTCCGACAGCCAAATAGTTCGACAACCAAATAGTCCGACATGCCAATAGTCTGACATGCTACTGATCCCTCCCCTTTTCACTGCACACACACACATGCACAAACTTACACACACACACAAACACACACCCACACGAGGCGCAGGTGTTTATCCGACGTACTAAGTGTGTGTGTGTGTGCGTGCGTGTGTGTGTGTGTGCGTGCGTGCGTGCGTGCGTGCGTGCGTGCGTGCGTGCGTGCGTGAGAGATTAAAGTGAAATGGGGGATGTGAGGATGGAAAGTGGCTGATATGGTTCCAAATTATAGTCCCTCTGTTTGTCATTCTTATCGCATTGACAATACACTGAGCTAACTCTGGACAAAGTGCTCTCTCTTACCACTGCTGTAGGCTACACACACACACACACACACACACACACACACACACACACACACACACACACACACACACACACACACTAAAATATTGGTGGAATTCATAATCCCGCCTCTATGGCTGCATGCACTGCACGTCAACAGGAACAATAACGCTCCTGTACTGGTCCAGCAGCTACAACTACACTGGATTTCAGGAACACGTGTATCAATTTCCACCTGGCCTGGAGGCTGCGCGCACACTGTAGTCACCCTTATGTGTTCCAGGTGCTCGGTTTATGTTTGCTTCAAGGAGAGGAGTTGATTGAATTAGCGTCACAAACTCACAACGCTGAGGAAGGGCGGCCCACCTGGCCGAAACGCATACGTTGGCTCGTCAGAGGTAAATAACCCATTTAGAAGAAATGAAAAAATCTGCACAGGCGCGTTGATGCTCCCAAGATATCTTTACTGGTAGGAAACGTTTCGGGCCGCAGCCCTTCCTCAGACCTTCAAATAACCCATTTAGGCCTGACGTAAAAAAATTTTAAATAATAAGTCTTCTGAAAGAATATATATTCAAAGATTTGTGCCGCATTTTCTCGATTTTTCAAAAATAGCAGACCTACAAGCTGGACATTCAGGGATGTGCACACATAGACATCAAAGGGGGCTTCAGCCCCTGCCCTTTTACCCGTCTGGTAAAACAAGTGCCCTTTCCAGACCACGATTTACTATGGCGAAAGAAATGCAAATGCCACTCCTTTCCTTGCGTGCCATACCAGAAGGCAGCATTCAGGAGAATTGCTCCTGAACTTGAACACAGTATTTTGCGTTGAACAGATTTGTTTAGAAATCCATGTCGTACAACCGCATCTCCACTAGCTAAAGAGTGCTGGGTTGCACCACGAAAATAGCTGATCTACAAGCTCTCAACTCTAGGGATGGAGCTTGTTAATTTGTATTGATAACGGGTACTCAATAAGCTTGTTTTCGGATTTTAGAGCTCCATCCCTGCTCAACTCTCAGCTCTCAAGCTTGTAGATCTGCTATTTTCGCTATTTTTGTCCAAAAGTGCCCTCTTACGGGATTTCAGCCCCTGCCTCTCTCTCTGACACTCTCCGCACGTCCCTGCTGGCATTCCTTCTTTTAATCGAGTATCTTTGAGCCTTTTTGCACCTACAAGAATTCACCCTTCTAAATTGGAGTATTGTGATTTTTCTGCTTCGGCAGTCTTTGTTTCTTGATTGAGTTGATTGAGCCTATAATAATAATAATAGTGCTATGTATGATTGCATTGTTTGTTTGTTGTCATGTTATTGTCAGTATAGAGTTCCTTCTTTTGAATTAAGCCTTGTTCACTGAAAAGATGGTCATGACATGACAAACGTGTGTCAGCATTACAAACGAGCAGAGCACAAATAGACAACCGTAAAGGCTAAGCATGCAGTTTAGAGGTTTATTGACCTGGCTGTCCTCCTATAGTGTCTATAGTTTCAATGTATACATGATGCAGGTTATTGATTTTCTTTTGGTATTCTACTGTTAGACTGATTATTGGTTGTTTATTGGTTTACTTATGATCCTAGATGACTATTTCTATGCATTTGATGCACGTGTTGTTCTCGCTTACTGTAAATCTCTCTGGAGTAAGAGCGCCTGTTAAATGCCTAAATACCTAAATGGTAAATGGTAAATGGTGCATTTATATAGCGCCTTTATCCAAGGCGCTTTACAGAGATTGTGCATTACATTCACCAATTCACACACACCTTCATACACCGATGGCAGCGGAAACCATGCAAGGCACCAACTAGCACATCGGGAGCAATTAGGGGTTCAGTGTCTTGCTCAAGGACACTTCGACAGTAACTCTGGGGGAGCCCGGGTTCGAACTGGCAACCTTACGGTTACCATCCAGGCACTCTACCCCTGAGCCACCGCCACCCCTAGAAAATTTATTGTAATTGAAAATAAATTGTAAATTGTAACAGGTGTGTCCAATGCAATAATTAAGCAAGGCATAGCCAATGACTACGACACTCTAATTAAATGTTCTTACAACATTACAGTCACTCGTAGTAGTGAAAATGCCTGCTGTCTTTAAGGAATGTGATATAAAAATATTTTGGGGGGGTTTAAGACTTCACACACAAAGTATTCCCAGTGCCCAGTCGGTTTTGGTGGCCAGAATGACCAGGTGCCTGCTGTTCCGATGTCGCCGGTTTTACGATTTGCCCATACTCGACCTGTATCCCTTTCCTTGCAAATAAAACTTTTGACAACCAGTATAGTTGGACTCCTAATGTGCCATAGTGTTGTTACTGTAGTAATTAGTAATTATTGTAGTGTCATACATATTCTGAAGAAAACCTGGAGACATCACATTCAGTAATTGGGTCTATGATCAGAACGAAAATACATTGCATGGATGCACCTGGGACGTATCCTCCTCAGTGATGTATCCAAAGGTCATCTTGGTTTCGGGTCTCGCGAATATCATACCCCTCACTCGGGTGACCCAGCCGGGGTGATCAAGTCCCGATTTACGTCCCAGTAGCTACCCTCGATCAGACCCACTAGGGAAAGACCAGGGCCACACAATCCGTTGGAACCACTCCGGAACTACTCTGCCGGGACTGGGAGGCACAATTCTGGCAAATAATAATAATATAATGCTTTGTAAAAAAAAAACAAGAAAAAAACAAGACCAAGTCTTTTCCACGGACACATTTTGTCCGTGTACAAACATCTGATATAGACCCAAGCTGTAATAATAATAATAATAAAAATGCATCAAAATGCAACAATAATGTAATAACAAAATAATAATAGTGATAGAAAATACAAAGCAATAATACCGGAAATGACTTAAGGAGATAAAAAGGCCAACCTGTATAGATGTGTTTTTAAGAGAGATTTAAAACTTGTTAAGGAACTGGTTAGCCTCAGTTCTTCTGGTAGGCTGTTCCAGAGCCCTAACAACAAAAGCTCGATCACCTTTGGTCACCAATTTAGCCTTGTGACTCTCCTGTAATGACAACAGAGCTATAAGAGAGGTGAAATATAGACTTAAATACGTTTGAAACAGACTGTATGTGTGTATGTCGTCCATGCTTTTCTCTAGCCTACATTATACTGTGAGACAGTCTAAGAATGAACGAGTGTCTCAAGCCATCTTAGCCTTCATTATGCAGGTTGTTTCAAGGCAATGCACTGTAGCCCTAACCTGACTCCGCCAGATGGGGCAGTAGAGAGTACACTGGTTTGGTGGCCGGAGCATCTAGTCTGCCTGAGAGTTCCCAGATGGGAGCAGGAGGGGGGAACCCAGTGTACTCTCTGCTGCCCCATCTGGCGGAGTCAGGTTACTGTAGCCCCAGGGGTCCCCAGATAAATGCTGGATAGTCAGGAACCAAACAGACCCATATGTGACTGTAACTAAGTGTAAAAACCTTTACACTTTCTGAGTTATGGTGGTCTTGTGGGGTCCGGAGGACAAAGACCCCCACCATCTTGCTGTATATATGGGTCCGTGGCACAAGATATTTCCAACAGATGAACCAAACCATCACACATGTAGGAGAGCAACGTCATCTCTAGGCCTTTCTCAAAGGAGTGGGGCTCTTTGCTGGATTTTCAACCTTCAGACAGACTTTGTTTATATGTGCAGGAAGAGGCTCTTTAAGCCGTAAATCAACACTTCAAACGAGAACCGAGCGAAGATGGGGCTGTGGACCTCAGGGTTGGGGAGATCAGAGAGAGAGGGCCCGCTTTCTGTGCAGGCATCTGCTGGGTGACCTGCGCCAGCGGGGTCCTCGTGGCGAGGGCGGTCAGCGGGAGACAGAGGTGAAGTGCATAACGCTCTGTGAGGTGCAGGGGTCACGTGGGCGGCCTCACGTATGCCTGTCAGAAACACCAGGCCTTAGAGATATCGTCTCTGTCGGGGTGGAAAGCTCATATGTCCAAAACTGTTATTTTTCAGGACTCAAATTCTAAATGAGCAAAAGTAGCAGATCCACAAGCTCGAATGTGTCGCTTCACGCCAGCTTGTGGCTTGTAGCTCTGCTACTTGTGATGCTTATGTGTGATGAGGCTATATAGGCATAACGATTCACTCAACTGTCACAATACGATTTATCACGATTCTTTCATGATGTAATTGTGTTTTTGGCATTGAACATTGGGGTATATGAATAAATAATTACATCCATCCGTCCATCTTCAACCGCTTATCCGTTGTAGGCATTATTTTCGTGGCATTATTGATCGACCGTACTGTACATGGTAGTTGGATAAAACTATCGTAGAAATACGTTAATAGTTATCGTACATCTGGAAACACTGTAGGGGATCCGCACAGGAACTAATGGATCATTCAAGTGCATGGTGTTACAGTTTTCGACGTCCCCCCCCCCTCTTGTAGCAACGCGATGTAAAACTGTACAATACATTAAATGTGTTCCACATGGAACACATGTGGCCCACATTGAATTGTGTTACACTTGATGAAAGGAACCTGTCAGTGGAATGTAGCATCATGACGCTGCTATTCATCTTCGCTTTTATGGCTCTTGTGTTCACCATTGATTTGTCCCCCGAGATGCAGCCTGGCTCATTGTCAGAGCATCCCTGCACGCACACAGTGTGTGTTCTCTCTCTCTCTCTCTCTCTCTCTCTCTGCCTCTCTCTCTCCCTCTCTCTGCCTCTCTCTCTCTCTCTCTCTCTCTCTCTCTCTCCCTCTCTCTGCCTCTCTCTATCTCTCTCTCTCTCTCTCTCTCTCTCTCTCTCTCTCTCTCTCTGCCTCTCTCTCTCTCTCTCTCTCTCTCTCTCTCTCTCTCTCTCTCTCTCTCTCTCTCTCTCTCTCTCTCTCTCTCTCTCTCTCTCTCTCTCTCTCTGCCTCCCTCTCTCTCTCTCTCTCTCTCTCTCTCTCTCTCTCTCTCTCTCTCTCTCTCTCTCTCTCTCTCCTCTCTCTGCCTCTCTATCTCTCTCTCTCTCTCTCTCTCTCTCTCTCTCTCTCTCTGCCTCTCTCTCTGCCTCTCTCTCTCTCTCTCTCTCTCTCTCTCTCTCCCCATCACACACAGGTTGCTGGGCATGCATGTTCATTTTTATCTACGTACAGAAACAAAATGAAAGTGCAGACTTGATAGAAACTAGGTTTGTGTGTGTGTGTGTGTGTGTGTGTGTGTGTGTGTGTGTGTGTGTGTGCGTGCGTGCAGGCACGTGCACACATACACATCAAAGGGGGCTTCAGCCCTTGCCCCGTCTGTAGAAAACTGCCCTCTCCAGACCATGAGTGCTGCATGAAATACATGGTGAAAGAAATGCAAATACCCCCCCGTTCCGTTCCATGCCATAACCGGAAGGCAGCATCCAGGAGAATAACCGGAAGGCAGCATCCAGCAGAATAGTACACTCCTGAACTTCAACACAGTGTTGAAATAATGTGTCCTCTGCGTTGAAATCCATGTTGTACGCCACATCTTCATTAGCGAAAGAACCTACCAAAATAGCTCTACAGATGAGCTATTTTCGCCAAAATGGCCCTTTTGGTACATTTCTGCCCCTGCCTCTCTGCACGTTGTGCGTGGTCGTGTGTTAGTGGTAGGCTATGCATCTACTGTATGGCAGTGGTTCTCAACCAGTGGTCCTTGAAGGGGTTCCAAGTGGTTCCCCAGCTAAATGATGTAAGAGTTGTCAACCAAATGGACCCTTATAGATCTTTAACTCTTGTAAAATGAAACCTAATGGACCCCTCAAGAGTTAAATTATTGTTAACCATGTATCTGCATTACCTAATTTACAAGAAGTCTACACAATTAGAGAATGTAGAAGGATTGCTATTTTGATCAACATATTGCCTGTTTCTCTCCTAATAGTACCAACGTCAATACGGCATGGAATTGTGGACAAAATCGTATCTAACAATAACAAAATATTTAATGTTTTGGGTCTGAGGGGCTAAATGTCATCAAATGGTGGCCTGTGGCTCAAATGCCAAATAAATAATGGGCCTTGATATGAAAAGTGTTGAAAACCACTGATCTGATGCTAGGTAGGCTACTGTATAGCGTTGCTGTTAACACTCCGAACGCCCAGGACGAAGTTCTTTGTCCTTTCTATTAGTAACGCCCGTCGCCCAGGACGAAGTATTGTCCAAAAGACAAAGTTTATTGATACGAGAACAGATCGCATGGCTGTATAGCCCAGGCGCGCCTCCTGGGCTCTCCTCGGTGACGTGCAAGAGTGAGGCGTCATCGAAAAACTCCCTCCTCTGTTTAGCTGATGAAAACGAAAATCTTAAAACGTTCATAAATCGCGATCTAAATCATCCCGTCTTTTTCTGAAAAAAGATCCTGTGTTAGACGGTGCTCCGCGGTCCAGTCGCTAGTCTCGATAGATTTATTCTTGTCTCCCGTTGTTGTCGATCGACTCTAGAATGCTGTGGCTATTGTTAGCTGCTACACAACATCATGAACTTCCGGCCGGTCCGTCCGGAAAAGGCGTCCGTGTTTATAAATCGACTGGGCGCATGAATGTAATGGATTAAATAGTTCCGGGCAATTAAAGTGTTAACAGTTCTACTGTGTAACCCGTATTTAATCCAAAATTCTACGCTGCCTATAGATTGTCTTATTACCTTTGGAGCATACGCCGAAGTATTTGCAGCTTAATTTGATCCACGGAAATCCGGATTCGCATTATAATGCGAAACAAGATCAGCCTCCACAGCATGTTGTAGTCCAAACAAACACCCCGTTCACTTGCATTGAACTCATTTTCCCAGAAGCCCTAGCAGCCCAGAGCATGGCTAGATTTCCGGTTTCGTCGTAACGAGACGGCCTCGTCACTAGGTCCGCAACAAATCCGCTATTTCGTTTTAATACATTAAACATTAAACAAATAGCGGATTTAGCGTATTAAGCAGGTGGGGGGACGTTGGATTAAATAATGCAAAGCCCTCAAGGTGTTAACCTCTTATCTCCACAACCTTTTGTGTTTTTTTGCGTAAATCAGCACCCCCTATATGTGATAAATAACACTACAGCGTCACACAAAAGCATCAAAAGTAGCAGATCCACAAGCTTGAAATGTGGTGCGAATTGGGCGCGTTTTGAGCTTGTAGATCTGCTACTTTTTGATGCTTTTGTAATGTGAATCTTTAAAAAGTGACATTTCTGGTCCTGGACATGCAGTATACAAGATGAGACCGGCCTGACGGAGTGCTTCCTCGCTGTGTTCGACACAGGAGGCACAACAGAACAGATGGGAACGAAACGGAGCTTTAGTGGAATATGGCTTCTCTGTGCGCTAACAGGGGGACCGTAGTGGAGAATGATGAAATCGTAAAAACGCAGCGTAATGAAATTGGCGCCACAGTGATAGCGTGTGACTGAGGAGGATGACTGGCCATTCTCCTCAGATGCACCTTGGAACCGTACATAATGTATAACTGCTCTTAACACATTTAGGCCTGACCTCAAAATTTTAAAAATATTCTCCTAAATCCTCCAGTTTTCTGAAATAAATATTTTCACGATCTTTCAAAAATAGCAGACCTGAGTGGCCACTGAGTGGCGCGCTACGAGCTTGTAGATCTGCTATTTTTCAATAGCTAAATTATAACATAATGTTTAAAACACCGCCCAAAATGTTGACCTGAGACCAGATTCTACAAATGTCTTCTAAAAATCACGACAGTGTTCTGAAAAAACCTACGTTTCTGTGTCAGTGGTTCTCAAACGATTTCACGTCAAGGACCCAAAGTAATGAATATGTAAATTGGCCGCCGACGCCCATAGTTCCAGGGACCCCGTCGTCAGAAGCAAAGATTTGAGTTAAAAACGTTCAGCTCTGAAAGAATATATATTCAAAGATGTGCGCCACATTTTCAAGATTTATCAAAAATAGCAGATCTATAAGCTCGTAGCGCCGCACTCGGTGCCACGCTACGAGCTTGTAGATCTGCTATTTTTTTCAATAGCTAAAGTTTAAAATAATGCTTGGAACACCAAAAGGGGTTCCCACCTAGAATGGGTTAAAATGTGCTTATTAAAGATAGCAAGTCATGAGACTGTTTCAGCCTGGAATGGACGGACGGGAGATTCACTTTTCGGTTGTCTCTGCATGTGACCTAATTTGCGTGACAAATGTAAGTGTCCAATGGCCATTTCGTGCTCTCAGTGAAGAACATGCAGGCATGCGCACATGCACACGCACGCAAGTATTTAAAAAAAAGTGCATGTGACTTTTGTTTGGGGTTTTTTACCCCATGGTAGGGCTAGTCATCTGAAATGTTTTACTTTATTAAATCTACAGTTTATGTAATGGATTTGGGTCTCTTTTTATACATTATACCTATAGATTCATTGTACAGATATCCTACTGTTAGATCGATTTTAGGTTCTCAAGGCTCATACATAGTCTGGATTTTCGGTGGTTAGGTGACCACCGAACTACAACATGACGTCTTGAGCCGTGGTGAAGAGCAAACCACCGCCACCGTTCCAGCCCTTCTCTCTGTTTTTACTCACCACCGCTCAACGTTATTTCAGCTCCGGTGGTCACCTCACCACCGGAGCGGTGGTCACCTCACCACCGAAAAACCAGACTATGACTAGGCCTTTAGTTAACTTATGATCCTTGATGACTATTTCTATGCATTCGACGTATTACGTTGTGTTGTTCTTGCTTACGGTGAATCGCTCTGGATTAAGAGCTTCTGCTATCAGCTAACACAGGGAAAGCTGGCAGAATCTTCACTAGGAAAACATGGTCACATTGTGAGCTTGTAGATCTGCTGTTTTTCCAAACAATTGTTATCGGAGGCAGCGGTGGCCGAACGGATTGCGGAGCGGTCTTGATACCGGAAGGTCGCCAGTTCGAATCAGTGGTCCGACACGTTAAAATTACCACCGCTGAAGTGCCCTTGAACAAGGCATTGAACCACTACGATGAAATGTTCTATGAGCAGGGCCTGGCTGGAAACAAGTTCTTGAGCTTAGCCCAGATACCCTGGGTAAATATAGTAATCATTTTCATACATTTGAAAGCATGAAATGGGAAATTCCAGCATAACGAGTACTTTCTAATTGTTGGTACTTTTAGTACATTCTGATGCCAATGCCTTTGTACTTTTACTCAAGTACATTTTGGATTTCCAGACTGTCAGTTGTAAACTTGTAACGAAGTACTTCTACATTTCAGTATTGACACTTAATAACATGTGAGTACCTTTGTGCACCACTGCCTATAGGGCACATCCTACTAGTATAAATATGCCACGTCTCTGTCCACGTGCGTGTGCGTGTGCGTGCGTGCGTGTGTGTGTGTGTGTGTGTACGGTTGTAATGCACGTAACTCGAGAACCGTTTGCCCCACCGACTTCACATTCGACACACGCGTTCCACACCCCCACAGGGAGTGCAGTGCCCGGTATCAAGTCGGTCAGACCCACGGTTCTCCAGAACCACCCCAAAAGGCTCTGGTTAGGCTCTGCCCAGTGGGCCTAATCAGCCTAAGGCCCCTCACCTGTGCAATTCCCAGCCTCTGCCTCAGCCAATAGGCCTATCTCACAGCCCGCTTTCCACACCCACTTCCGGTAAATAGTGGTGTCATTTAACATTAGCATTTACATGTTTTTTTCTCTGGAGAATCTAAGTACATTTTCTAATGTAAAAATGTGACCAATATTATTATGAAGCAAACAAGATGGTAAATCAGCTCGAACAGATAGAACAAACCTTACCTTGAGAAAACAAAAGTTGTAGACTTCTTAAATTACCTCTGTTAACATGTAGCGTCTATGGAGTGACGTCACGCTATCACCACTAACCCCGAAAGGGGGCGTATTAAGGGGGCGGGGAAATTCTGTGAGATAGGCTTATTGATTTCCATGGCAACCCCACACCTGCAAATTGATTACTTAACCACTCCACTTTTCACAGTCAGTTTGCACTCTTCACACACAGGCAGACAGACAAATACAGAGATCTCCATTTGGGACACAGACAGATAGTTAAAACGGGTTCTATGACAAGTTGACAACGGGTATTATTAGGTTCCCAAGTTGCATCGCTCTCAAGTAGGCCGGTGGCCAACGGGTACGTACAGGTCTAGTTATAAGAATACGGGCGCGGCGTTGTTTATGACAGTGGTGGGGTCCTTGAGGGAGTTCCAGGGGGTCCCCAGCTAAATGATAGTTTGGAACCAAATGGACCCTTATGGGTCTGTAACTCTGAGAGTGTTAATGGAACCAAATGGACCTGCCATTTGTACACTCTCAGAGTTACAGTAAATTACCATTGATTTTACAATATAAATTGGGGGTCCTTGAAATTATACGGGTTGAGAATCACTGCTAGAGCTGTCAAAAGCTTCTCTTATGGGGGGGTCCCTGGCATGTATTTTCGAATGGGGGTTCCGTGGGCTAATTAGTGTCAACGTTGACATGCAAAGGTTTGGGAACCACTGGTTTATGATGTGTGGACCACCTTGGGTCTGTATCCTCTGACATGTGACATCATGCTCCTGTTGTCCAATGAACTCCTTGGGTCTGTATCCTCTGACATGTGACATGCTCCTGTTGTCCAATGAACTCCTTGGGTCTGTATCCTCTGACATGTGACATGCTCCTGTTGTCCAATGAACTCCTTGGGTCTGTATCCTCTGACATGTTACATGCTCCTGTTGTCCAATGAACTCCTTGGGTCTGTATCCTCTGACATGTGACATGCTCCTGTTGTCCAATGAACTCCTTGGGTCTGTATCCTCTGACATGTGACATGCTCCTGTTGTCCAATGAACTCCTTCAGCCATGTAAGCCAAATAACAGGTTTAGTTACGGCAGCTTAGAGAGACAGACGAACGACAGTCGAGGTGTAAAGAAAAGGCGCGGCAGCATCCTGCTACTCAAAGGGCGCTTTAAAATGTCTGGCATGATGATAAGACTTTGATGTGAATATTGTCTCTCCCAGCTCTCTCCCTCTCCCTCCCTCTCTGCCTCGCTCTCTCTCTCCCTCTCTGCCTCTCTCTCTCTCTCTCTCTCTCTCTCTCTCTTTCTCTCTCTCTCTCTCTCTCTCTCCCTATCTGCCTCTCTCTCTCCCTCTCTCTCCCTCTCCCTCCCTATCTGCCTCTCCCTCCCTCTCTGCCTCTCTCTCTCTCTCTCTCTCTCTCTCTCTCTCTCCCTATCTGCCTCGCTCTCTCCCTCTCCCTCCCTCTCCCTCCCTATCTGCCTCTCCCTCTCCCTCCCTCTCTGCCTCTCTCTCTCCCTCCCTCTCCCTCTCCCTCCCTCTCTGCCCCTCTCTCTCTCTCTCTCTCTCTCTCTCTCTCTCTCCTCTCTCTCTCTCTGCCTCTCTCTCTCTCTCTCTCTCTCTCTCTCTCTCTCTCGCCTCTCTCTCTCTCTCTCTCTCTCCCTCTCCCTCCCTCTCTGCCCCTCCCTCTCTCTCTCCCAGCCTTTTGTTTTGCACACAGACACAAACATTTCTCTTTTAATTAGGGCTTTTCATCAGGTCTCCAGACACCACAACAGGAAGGAAGAGCAATGCTGGGCAGAAAAAACACAATCATAGTAAAACCTGAGAAGGCGGAGAGTTGCATGCAGGCGTGCGTGTGTGTGTGTGTGCGTGCGTGCTCGCGCAGCGTTGTGATGCATGCGTAGGTGTATGTATGACTATGCATTCATGCATGTACAGTATGTCTGAAACTGTACGGAAATGTACGAAAAAAATCTGTTGTATTATTTAGTCACTAGATCTTGTTAATATGTTTAATTAAATCGGTTTCGAAATGAACGTAACAGACCTCGACGCACTGTGGGGGCTGGTAGGGGGGCAGGTGTTGATTATATGGTCGGCGGTCTGCTCAGGGTCACCGCGCTGTCCGCCAATCCCCACTTCTGCATTGATGCATTGAAGTGCCCAAAGTTCGTAAGCGGTTCAGTGTAGTCCATTGCTGGCGAGGTATAGGTCATCTCCTCCTATGGCGCCATCTCCTGGTTCCCAGATGTAGCGATGCATGCAGGAGGGCCCGGCTGACTCCCTGCACTCCTGCTTCCACGCTGCTGCCAACCAAGCATCTCTGCAGATGTCCTCCGTCACGCTGTCCAGGTTGGAGCTGCCTGGGAGGCTGTCTGTCATGTCAGGCTGACTGTGGATGAGATCACGTCTTACTGGAAGGTCAAGAACCAACGTGCTTAAATGACCCACAGTAGTGCTAGTCTGGATACACCGTCGTGTGCACTACAGCTGGGATGCACCAGCCTGTGCACTACAGCTGGGATGCACCAGCCTGTGCACTACAGCTGGGATGCACCAGCCTGTGCACTACAGCTGGGAATATAACCGAGTCTAGATGCACCGGCCTGTGCACTACAGCTGGGATGCACCAGCGTGTGCACTACTAGATGCACCAGCCTGTGCACTACTAGATGCACCAGCCTGTGCACTACTAGATGCACCAGCGTGTGCACTACTAGATGCACCAGCGTGTGCACTACAGCTGGGAATATAACTGAGCACAGAGTCAGGTCACCGCCCGTGGATGTGCCGCTCTTCGCACGCATTGACCTGATGCAGACCGCAGCCATCTTGCCATTAAGTTAATGGCAGGGTGGCAACCATTGACAGCCCAATTTCCCATTGACAGCCCATACATCCAAACAGAAATGGCCTATCCTACATTGCAGCTCTGTACGAAAAGCTTGAATTACCGGTATCCTCTTTCTATCTGCAAAGTGTTTGTTTAATAAAAATCCACCGTAGTTACAAGCTTCTGTCAAGAAATTCCTTGCAGGTGATTCTTTTTCTAAGTGTCAGTACCAAAACAGGTGGTACTCATGGGCCGTTGAGTGATATCCAACGAGCACTTCCAAACTTCAACATTATTTAGAAAAATAATCACCTGCAAGCAATTCCTTGACAGAAAGTAGCTCATAACGTGTCTACGGTGGATGTTTATGAAACAAACGCTTTGCAGATAGAGGATAATTAAACCTTTTCTTATACAGTTGCAATGTTGGTGACGTTTAACACAATCAGATTTCTATCGATGTATGGATCGTCAATGGCAAATATAGGTAGCAAACCGCAGACCCCAACCATCTGAAAAGTTGCTTTGCCATGGACACCCAGAATTATTTCAAGATTTTTCAAGACGATCTATAATCTAAATAGCCGATCTAAAGTGGTTAAACTGATTGTCATGATGTGCCATTTGATAAGTTCACACGTCATGTCGGCAAGACGGTGGATTGTCAGTAAATTGACAGAACATTGAGGACATTTGCAAAGTTGTTACGTAAATGCTATTCAGATTCTTTTTTTTACAATGAAAGGAAATGTCGAAAAGGGACACACTTGTTTTCAGTAACAAAAGAGAATAATTAGCAAGGCTAAACAGTGAAAAGGGAGGAGGGGGGGGGGGCTTGCGGGGGGGGGGGGGGGGGGGGAACAAGTGTTTCCATGAAAACATTATTGCAGGAAAAGTAAAGGAAAGCCTATAGTATTGGAATGGCACATCTGCATATTACCTCATTTAGCCGGGGACGACCCCGTGGAACCCCTCTAGGACCCATGGGGGGGGGTCCCCGGACCCCACTTTGAGAACCCCTGCTCTACCACTGCATGTGAACTATTGCACCTCATGGTTGCCACGTCAGGAGGTTATTGAGAGTCCTGTCACTGTTTTGCAGTCCATTGTGAGGTGCCAACCATTGTTTAAAACCTGGCAACGCAGTCGGTGACAAAGTGTACAGTATGTGACCGTGCAGTGTAATGACTGATTCAAGCCAAAAATAAACAATAGCAGATCCACAAGCTCACAAGCTTGTAGGAACATTTGTCGTTTGGTGCGTGACACGGCAGTGATGGAAAGTTACTAAGTACATTTACTCAAGTTCTACCAGTAAGTACGCCTGGGGGGGCGAGAAGCGACCTCGCCCCTAAAGATTCTTTATTCTTTATTCAGATGGATCCCCATTAGCTGCCATCGAAGTAGCAGCTACTCTTCCTGGGGTCCATGACAAACAATACATATAACACAACACAATAAAAAATAACACATGTACAATAAAACATGTACAATCTTGAAAAAAATACATTCATAATACGAATGCATTTAAGACATTAAAAACACGGAGAAATAAAAACACTAAACAAGACATACCCTTAAATGATGTCAATTCATTCAAATTAAAATTGGGGTAATTAGTCAGGTGTCTTTTAAGGAGCCTCTTAAAACTAGCCTTACTTCCGTGATTATCGGGCGATTAAAGGGTGAGGTCGCATGCGATGTCACGAGACCTGGGCACGAGACCTGGGCACGAGACCTGGACACGAGACCTGGGCACGAGACCTGGGAGACCTGGGAGACCTGGGAGACCTGGGCACGAGACCTGGGCACGAGACCTGGACACGAGACCTGGGCACGAGACCTGGGCACCATAGGCTTTCCCCTTATATGGGGATTTTGAGTGCTGGGCTGGTGCTTTGGCATGGGGGGCATCAGCTAAAGCTATAGGTTACTACTTACTTTTACTTACAGTTGGCTGGCATTGTCATCATGACACGCATCGAGTGAACCATACTGTATATAAGAATAATCCGAAGAGGTTCTGTGGGGGTTCGCGACTGCACCGCTCAGCGAGATCTCAAATCCTCAAAATCCACAGGACCCAAGCAAGATACAGGATACAGCACATAGGACACAGGATTCTAGACACCACACTCAAGACAGGGGCTGATGTCACGTGATGTCACGATGACCTGGGGGCTTGCCTGGGGTGTGTGACAGGGAATGTGGGTTAGGTGTCAAAAACGCAAGGTTTCATAGTTAACTGCGACCTCCGGTTGCAATAATTCAGTAATATCTTAAGGTATTTACATCAGTACTTTTGTCTCCACTAGATCTCAAAGACAAATATACTTTTCTTACTTACTCTTACTCATCCCATGGCCTAGGGGGCCGTAGGGGTGTCATGGTGGATGCATACCATGGCCTAGGGGGGGCGTAGGGGTGTCATGGTGGATGCTTGGGCGGTCAGGGATCTCCAGCACTCTCGCTCTTCAGCTGTGCGCAGCAGGGTCTGGAAGCTGCAGCCATGCAAGTCCACTCCTTGATGTCCATCCAGGACGTTCTCTGCCTGCCTCGTCTCCGCTTTCCCTCCACTGTCCCCTGTAGGGTGGTCTTTGACAGCGAGGTATGCCTTGTTGTGACAAGACGCTTTACTGTTTAATGCATGGGTGGTGACTATCTGTCTAACGTAATCATTATTATTTTACTCCACTAGAATTATTTGGAAACTTTAGTTACTCGTTACTTTGCAGGTTATGATTATTATTACAAAACATAGCCTATATTAACCACTTCAGCCCTATACATTTTGTCCATTTGAAAATAGACGATCTACAGTACAATGCGTTGCGATACAACGCATTGTGAGCTTGTAGATATGATATGATATAAGTTTTGTATACGTTTGAAGATTTGTGAAATGGGACATTCTGCACAATGAGTACTCTACTTTTGGTACTTTAAGTACATTTTGATATCAATATTTTGTACTTTTACTCAAGTAGCCTACATTTTTAGTTCCGGACTTTTACTTGTAACAGAGTATGTCTGCATTGCAGTATCAATACTGTCAGCTAAGTAAGAAAAAAAAGACACAGACAGTGCAACAGTATAGAAAACAGTGATGTTGTGAGACGGCTGCTATCTATTCACTGTGCGTTGACATAATTAGCACACGCAGCAGCTTGTATGTAGAGTATACAGCATAGGGTCTATCTCTATCCTATAGGGGCTGTTCTGCAGACTGGGGTGTGTTGTATGAATCTATAGTATAGACTATAGAGGGTGTGCGCATGCATAAAGTGAGTGGCAAAGGAATTTTTTTATTATTATTATTCACATCGTTTAATGTTGTTTAATGCAATCAGATTTTTTCTGTTTGGATGTATGGGCTGTCGAGGTCAGAACGTGTTCATTTTTTTGCCACTCAGTAGGCGTTCAGTTCCCGCATAACTTCTGAGTATGATGATGATGTCACGCGCATACATACCCTCTATGGCAGGATGGTTTAACCCATTTAGACCTGAGGACGATTCTTCAAATGTCTTCTAAATCCTGACAGTTTTCTGAAAAACCCATGTTTCTATGTCAGTCGTTCCAGACCCGCAGGAACGCACCCAGGGTGCCGGCCCGATTCCGTCGAGCCACCCCGCGTCCGAAACGGTTGAGAAATGACAGTTACCGTGTGGGGGTCCCTCTACTGTACTGTACTGTACTGTACTGTACTGTACTGTACTGTACTGTACTGTACTGTACTGTACTGTACTGTACTGTACTGTACTGGCACACCCAAAATCACCATATATACAGTTAATATGTGCGTGTGTGTTTGTGTGTGTGAAAAACAACCATGCTGTTTTCGTGCTCAGATGCACCCACCCATCCAGCCACCCACATACTAGTCACTTAAGGAAGTGGTTGCACCACTTAAAAACAAAAAACAATGACCGTAACAACACAGAAGTGTTAAGGCCATTATTAATACATGGTTTGACTCAATCTACTACATACATCTAAACATAACATAACATCAATCTACTCTACACATACATCTAAACATAACATTCCACAGCCAGAAATGTGGGAACATTACAGTGCACACAAACATTTGACTTGCACGGGTCCATCTTGGGAGTTTCAGGAATATTCGAAAAACATCATTAGAATCCGAATCATCTTAATTCTCACATTACAGTTTTACAAGTAAAAAGGTGAGTGAAAGTCGTTTCTGTGCATAGTTCCGATTTATATTCAGCCTGTTTTTTTACCAGCTGCTGTGTAAGCACAGCTGGTCAGTGTTCTCTCTGCAGTGCTTTCACGCCCACTTGCTGTATTTGGCTGTACTGACAACCTATCGTCCTGATTGGCTGTCTCGTCTCTATAGGCAACCACACCAAGGGGCCAGTGAGGCTATCCAACGTTGAAGCACTGGGCCCTAGTGGTAAGAGAAGGGACTGCAGGCGGACCCGTGGAAGTATGATTGGGAAACCCCGTGCAGCTGGGCTTTAACATTGAGCGCGTTTGCACTTCCGCATTTTCAAATCGAAAAAAAGGCGGAAGTAGAAGGCTCTTCCGGGTGCTTCAAAACGCCACTGAGCAACTTCCACTGACATGAATAGCGGGAGGGGGGGAGGGGGGGGGCGGAGCTTCGTGCCAGATCAGTCTCTATCCTTTTATATACTCTATGAACCACACACGTTTTGCCTCTAGCCAACCTCTCAGCCATGGGATATAAGGCAGCAGCTGGTAATTAATTGATGTCATCATTTCTTTTTTTTTTGTGTGTTTTGCTATAACGGCACCACAACTGAATGAATTATGAATCTATAGCAGGATAGTTTAACTGCATATACAGACTGCTAAACGCTCTCTGCCATGGAGTAGAAAAGAATACACACATGCAAAGAAAGATGCACGTTTATACACACTGAGTAGAGGTGAGTTCACTGGCAGTGTGCTGGCTCGGTGGTGCACTGCACTGTGATGTGCGTGCGTGCGTATGTACTTGAATTTCTATACTTGTGAGGGCCAAATGTCCCCACAAGTATAGGAGAATGATGAGAAGTAGATGTTGTTTGTGAGACACATTGTCCTGGTCTTAACAAGATGGATGCAATTAGTAAGTAGGCTAAGACATAATGGTTAGAAAGGATTTGGTGCATGGGATTAGATTACTTTACAATTAGGAAAACATTTAGTTTGGGGTTGTTGCGATTAGGAATAGACATTTAGATTTTATGGAGAGGGATTGGGAGTTACAGTTTTCCCCCTATTTTACAAGTAGTTTTGTGTGGCGTCTGGCGATGAGACACTAGGCACACACACACGTACGTATGCACGCAAGCAGGCGCGCGTGCGCACACACACACACACAATGTTGCCGTCCTCATAGTATTACAAACGTGTGTGCGTGCGTGCGTGCGTGCGTGCGTGCGTGCTTGCGTGCGTGCGTGCGTGCGTGCGTGCGCGCGTGCGTGCGTGCGTGCGTGCGTGCGTGCGTGCGTGCGTGCGTGCGTGCGCAGCATACTCATGCGCTCCGCGGTGTGCAGTGAATGTATATGTGCTGCTCTCTCTCTCTCTCTCTCTCTCTCTCTCTCTCTCTCTGCTTGCTGCAGTAGCACAGTGTCCTTGCTGCAGCTCCCTAGAACACCGTTCTACAGCACAATGGGTCCACTAGGTCCAACAGGGTTTCTCAACGTTTTTGGCCGGGGACCCCCGGAAATGCTTTGGCAATGTCTCGGAACCCCCGCCCCGCCCCCCTCCCGACCCCCAATATAAATTGACTGCTACAATAACCTTAATAATAGAGACAATACACCATAAATAAATACTGAAACCAGATATAATCATTGGGGAAGGTGTATGCATGTACTATGTGTACTATATGTAAAGTCTTCATTTCCATTTTCCAACCATTCAGTTGCAAAAAAAAACATTTTCTTTTTTGTTTTTATGAAAATAATTTGGGGATCCCCCAAAATAATTTGGCAACCCCCCCCCCCGCCCCCCCCCGAGGGGTCGCGACCCATGGACCCTTATAGATATTTAACTCTTGAGAGTATGCTCCGAAGAGTTAAATAATTGTTATTCAACTGCATTACTTAACTTACAAGAAGTCTACACAATTTGAGGAGAAGAATTCTTATTTTGATCAACGTATTGTCTGTTATCTCTCTATTATGGTACCAACATCAACACAGCATGGAATTATATTGACAAAATCTTATCCAACGATACAATAACAACATTTTCAAAGTTTTGGGTCTGAGAGGCAAAATCTCATCGAATGGTGGTCTGTGGCTCAAATGCGACCACTGCTCTCAAATGCAACCACTGCCCTCAAATGCAACCACTGCTCTCAAATGCAACCACTGCCCTAAGCCAAGGGAATGAATCATTATGAATGTGTGACAGCTGCTACAAGTTGGGGTAAAAACGGCCATAGCTGTCATCACAAATTTAATGTGATGACCTGGAAAAACACAATGGCTATGGATACTTTTTTGCCCAAGGAGTATATTATTCTTTTTTTGTTTGTTTGTTTGTTTTCGTGCAAAACAAATGCTTGCAATTAGGGGTATAACGATATAGTAACTGTATCGAAATCTTGATTTTAATTAAAAAAATTGTGTGTGCGTGCGTGCGTGGCAGCTGTCCAGGACCGGCCAGCCTCGTTTAATTACCTATGGTCTCTGTACCCTGGAGAATATCTGTCTGTCTGTCTGTCTGTCTGTCTTTAAGTGCACGCGAGCGCGCGCACACACACACACACACACACACACACACACACACACACACACACACACACATGCGCACACACACACACACACATGCACACACCTGTAAATGCGCGCGCACACACACACACAGACGCACACAGACGCACACATGCACGCACTCCTGTAAATGCTTTACAGCTGTTTAAAAGACTTAGTCAGAGGTAACCTTCACATTAGCATATAAATGAGCCAGTGGAGTGAGAGGCTATAGAAGGATATTTAATGATAAAACTTACCTGTGATTAGAAGTGAGGTGAACAGACAGGTGGTCAATTATAGGATATCAACTCTATACCTTCATGAGACAAAGACATGACACCATCTGATGCCCAACGACCACTGTGTTGTCCAGTTTAGTGCGTGCGTGCGTGCGTGCGTGCGTGCGTGCGTGCGTGCGTGCGTGCGTGCGTGCGTGCGTGCGTGCGTGCGTGCGTGCGCGAACGAAAGGTGCACAGATTTACTAGGGGAATCCATCCTCAGTTTGATCCCGGGCTCCCCCAGAGTTAGTGTTGAAGTGTCCTTGAGTCTTTGAACCCCTAATATAATATTTCTTCCTCGGCCATCGGTGTGTGAATGGGTGAATGTAATGCACCTTGGATAAAGGGCTGTATAAATGCACTATTTACTATACTTGCAAGGGCCAAAAGTTACAGTTGATAGAATAGAACTTATAGAATTCATCAGAATTTTAGAAATAGACATTCATGAGAGGACATATTTTGTACCTGGTCCTCAATAGGTTGTTTGATTGTTAAAATAAATATATTTGTTTCAGTTAAACTTCAGTCAGGCATGAGGTTCAGGTTGGAGTGAGGATGAGGAAGTTATAGTTTCAAGGCTTAGAGTCGCTGTTTTGTCTGATATATACTGAGGTGTTATTTATCAGAAATTGCAGCGCTGTCACACATGAGATCGGTTATCCCACGGCTTAGGGTAAAAAAAAAGGCATATTGTCAAAATTGTCATTCATAGAATGAAACAATTCCTAAAATTGCCATCCTCAAAAGTATAGTAAAACAAACCTGTGTGCGTGCGTGCGTGCGTGCGTGCGTGCGTGCGTGTGTGTGTGTGTGAGGGAGTCCTGCAGGTGTCTCGACAACCATATGTGCTCATCGACAGCTCCTTAAATCTTCTGGTCTCATCCATCTTCCGTCTCCAACACCACCCATGGTCTCCTTTAGAACTCCAACATCTGAACATCAACTCCAGGCGGAACAACAACATGCAAAACACATGCTCTACTGTATGTCTAAAGCATTTGCAAGGACCCCCACATTTGATATGCATTTGACCTCAGACCACCACCTGAAAAATAGGTTTTTGCCAAGGACCGCCACAAGAGAAGATTTGTGCTGTTAAACATTTTCAGAATTATTCAAAACTAGATAGTGGTGCCCGTTGGGCCTCTACAGCGGTGCCCGTTGGGCCTCTACAGTGGTGCCCGTTGGGCCTCTACAGTGGTGCCCATGGGGCCTCTACAATGGTGCCCATGGGGCCTCTACAGTGGTGCCCATGGGGCCTCTACAATGGTGCCCATGGGGCCTCTACAGTGGTGCCCGTGGGGCCTCTACAGTGGTGCCCATGGGGCCTCTACAGCGGTGCCCATGGGGCCTCTACAGTGGTGCTCATGGGGCCTCTACAGTGGTGCCCATGGGGCCTCTACAGTGGTGCTCATGGGGCCTCTACAGTGGTGCCCATGGGGCCTCTACAGTGGTGCTCATGGGGCCTCTACAGTGGTGCCCGTTGGGCCTCTACAGCGGTGCCCGTTGGGCCTCTACATTGGTGCCCGTTGGGCCTCTACAGTGGTGCCCGTTGGGCCTCTACAGTGGTGCCCGTTGGGCCTCTACAGTGGTGCCCGTTGGGCCTCTACAGTGGTGCCCGTTGGGCCTCTACAGTGGTGCCCGTTGGGCCTCTACAGTGGTGCCCGTTGGGCCTCTACAGTGGTGCCCGTTGGGCCTCTACAGTGGTGCCCGTTGGGCCTCTACAGTGGTGCCCGTTGGGCCTCTACAGTGGTGCCCGTTGGGCCTCTACAGTGGTGCCCGTTGGGCCTCTACAGTGGTGCCCGTTGGGCCTCTACAGTGGTGCCCGTTGGGCCTCTACAGTGGTGCCCGTTGGGCCTCTACAGTGGTGCCGTTGGGCCTCTACAGCGGTGCCCGTTGGGCCTCTACAGTGGTGCCCGTTGGGCCTCTACAGCGGTGCCCGTTGGGCCTCTACAGTGGTGCCCGTTGGGCCTCTACAGTGGTGCCCGTTGGGCCTCTACAGTGGTGCCCGTTGGGCCTCTACAGTGGTGCCCGTGGGGCCTCTACAGTGGTGCCCGTTGGGCCTCTACAGCGGTGCCCATGGGGCCTCTACAGCGGTGCCCATGGGGCCTCTACAGCGGTGCCCATGGGGCCTCTACAGTGGTGCCCATGGGGCCTCTACAGCGGTGCCCATGGGGCCTCTACAGTGGTGCCCGTTGGGCCTCTACAGTGGTGCCCGTTGGGCCTCTACAGTGGTGCCCGTTGGGCCTCTACAGTGGTGCCCGTTGGGCCTCTACAGTGGTGCCCGTGGGGCCTCTACAGTGGTGCCCGTTGGGCCTCTACAGCGGTGCCCATGGGGCCTCTACAGCGGTGCCCATGGGGCCTCTACAGCGGTGCCCATGGGGCCTCTACAGTGGTGCCCATGGGGCCTCTACAGCGGTGCCCATGGGGCCTCTACAGTGGTGCCCGTTGGGCCTCTACAGTGGTGCCCATGGGGCCTCTACAGTGGTGCCCGTTGGGCCTCTACAGCGGTGCCCGTTGGGCCTCTACAGTGGTGCCCGTTGGGCCTCTACAGCGGTGCCCATGGGGCCTCTACAGTGGTGCCCGTGGGGCCTCTACAGCGGTGCCCATGGGGCCTCTACAGCGGTGCCCATGGGGCCTCTACAGCGGTGCCCATGGGGCCTCTACAGCGGTGCCCATGGGGCCTCTACAGTGGTGCCCATGGGGCCTCTACAGTGGTGCCCATGGGGCCTCTACAGTGGTGCCCATGGGGCCTCTACAGCGGTGCCCATGGGGCCTCTACAGTGGTGCCCATGGGGCCTCTACAGCGGTGCCCATGGGGCCTCTACAGCGGTGCCCATGGGGCCTCTACAACGGTGCCCATGGGGCCTCTACAGTGGTGCCCATGGGGCCTCTACAGTGGTGCCCGTTGGGCCTCTACAGCGGTGCCCGTTGGGCCTCTACAGTGGTGCCCGTGGGGCCTCTACAGTGGTGCCCGTTGGGCCTCTACAGTGGTGCCCATGGGGCCTCTACAGTGGTGCCCGTTGGGCCTCTACAGTGGTG
Organism: Electrona antarctica; assembly: GCF_951216825.1. NCBI lineage: Eukaryota > Metazoa > Chordata > Actinopteri > Myctophiformes > Myctophidae > Electrona > Electrona antarctica. Next base: position 8,315,673 of record NC_136806.1, read on the forward strand.
CCCATGGGGCCTCTACAGTGGTGCCCATGGGGCCTCTACAGTGGTGCCCATGGGGCCTCTACAGTGGTGCCCGTTGGGCCTCTACAGTGGTGCCCATGGGGCCTCTACAGTGGTGCCCGTTGGGCCTCTACAGTGGTGCCCGTTGGGCCTCTACAGCGGTGCCCATGGGGCCTCTACAGTGGTGCCCGTTGGGCCTCTACAGCGGTGCCCGTTGGGCCTCTACAGTGGTGCCCGTGGGGCCTCTACAGTGGTGCCCGTTGGGCCTCTACAGTGGTGCCCATGGGGCCTCTACAGTGGTGCCCGTTGGGCCTCTACAGTGGTGCCCATGGGGCCTCTACAGTGGTGCCCATGGGGCCTCTACAGTGGTGCCCATGGGGCCTCTACAGTGGTGCCCGTTGGGCCTCTACAGTGGTGCCCGTGGGGCCTCTACAGTGGTGCCCGTTGGGCCTCTACAGCGGTGCCCGTTGGGCCTCTACAGCGGTGCCCGTTGGGCCTCTACAGTGGTGCCCATGGGGCCTCTACAGTGGTGCCCGTTGGGCCTCTACAGCGGTGCCCGTTGGGCCTCTACAGTGGTGCCCATGGGGCCTCTACAGTGGTGCCCGTTGGGCCTCTACAGTGGTGCCCATGGGGCCTCTACAGTGGTGCCCATGGGGCCTCTACAGTGGTGCCCATGGGGCCTCTACAGTGGTTCCCATGGGGCCTCTACAGTGGTGCCCATGGGGCCTCTACAGTGGTGCCCATGGGGCCTCTACAGTGGTGCCCATGGGGCCTCTACAGTGGTGCCCATGGGGCCTCTACAGCGGTGCCCGTTGGGCCTCTACAGCGGTGCCCGTTGGGCCTCTACAGTGGTGCCCATGGGGCCTCTACAGCGGTGCCCATGGGGCCTCTACAGTGGTGCCCATGGGGCCTCTACAGCGGTGCCCATGGGGCCTCTACAGCGGTGCCCATGGGGCCTCTACAGCGGTGCCCATGGGGCCTCTACAGTGGTGCCCATGGGGCCTCTACAGCGGTGCCCATGGGGCCTCTACAGCGGTGCCCATGGGGCCTCTACAGCGGTGCCCATGGGGCCTCTACAGCGGTGCCCATGGGGCCTCTACAGTGGTGCCCATGGGGCCTCTACAGTGGTGCCCATGGGGCCTCTACAGTGGTGCCCATGGGGCCTCTACAGTGGTGCCCATGGGGCCTCTACAGTGGTGCCCATGGGGCCTCTACAGTGGTGCCCATGGGGCCTCTACAGTGGTGCCCGTTGGGCCTCTACAGCGGTGCCCGTTGGGCCTCTACAGTGGTGCCCGTTGGGCCTCTACAGTGGTGCCCATGGGGCCTCTACAGCGGTGCCCGTTGGGCCTCTACAGTGGTGCCCGTTGGGCCTCTACAGCGGTGCCCATGGGGCCTCTACAGCGGTGCCCGTTGGGCCTCTACAGCGGTGCCCGTTGGGCCTCTACAGTGGTGCCCGTTGGGCCTCTACAGTGGTGCCCATGGGGCCTCTACAGTGGTGCCCGTTGGGCCTCTACAGCGGTGCCCGTTGGGCCTCTACAGTGGTGCCCATGGGGCCTCTACAGTGGTGCCCATGGGGCCTCTACAGTGGTGCCCATGGGGCCTCTACAGTGGTGCCCGTGGGGCCTCTACAGTGGTGCCCGTTGGGCCTCTACAGCGGTGCCCATGGGGCCTCTACAGCGGTGCCCGTTGGGCCTCTACAGTGGTGCCCGTGGGGCCTCTACAGTGGTGCCCGTTGGGCCTCTACAGCGGTGCCCATGGGGCCTCTACAGCGGTGCCCGTTGGGCCTCTACAGTGGTGCCCATGGGGCCTCTACAGTGGTGCCCGTGGGGCCTCTACAGCGGTGCCCGTTGGGCCTCTACAGCGGTGCCCATGGGGCCTCTACAGTGGTGCCCGTTGGGCCTCTACAGTGGTGCCCATGGGGCCTCTACAGCGGTGCCCGTTGGGCCTCTACAGCGGTGCCCGTTGGGCCTCTACAGTGGTGCCCGTTGGGCCTCTACAGTGGTGCCCATGGGGCCTCTGCAGTGGTGCCCGTGGGGCCTCTGCAGTGGTGCCCGTGGGGCCTCTACAGCGGTGCCCGTTGGGCCTCTACAGTGGTGCCCGTTGGGCCTCTACAGTGGTGCCCATGGGGCCTCTACAGTGGTGCCCATGGGGCCTCTACAGTGGTGCCCGTTGGGCCTCTACAGTGGTGCCCATGGGGCCTCTACAGTGGTGCCCGTTGGGCCTCTACAGTGGTGCCCGTTGGGCCTCTACAGTGGTGCCCGTTGGGCCTCTACAGTGGTGCCCGTTGGGCCTCTACAGTGGTGCCCGTTGGGCCTCTACAGTGGTGCCCATGGGGCCTCTACAGTGGTGCCCGTTGGGCCTCTACAGTGGTGCCCGTTGGGCCTCTACAGTGGTGCCCGTTGGGCCTCTACAGTGGTGCCCGTTGGGCCTCTACAGTGGTGCCCGTTGGGCCTCTACAGTGGTGCCCGTTGGGCCTCTACAGTGGTGCCCATGGGGCCTCTACAGTGGTGCCCGTTGGGCCTCTACAGTGGTGCCCATGGGGCCTCTACAGTGGTGCCCATGGGGCCTCTACAGTGGTGCCCATGGGGCCTCTACAGTGGTGCCCGTTGGGCCTCTACAGTGGTGCCCATGGGGCCTCTACAGTGGTGCCCGTTGGGCCTCTACAGTGGTGCCCGTTGGGCCTCTACAGCGGTGCCCGTTGGGCCTCTACAGTGGTGCCCATGGGGCCTCTACAGTGGTGCCCGTTGGGCCTCTACAGTGGTGCCCGTTGGGCCTCTACAGCGGTGCCCGTTGGGCCTCTACAGTGGTGCCCGTTGGGCCTCTACAGTGGTGCCCGTTGGGCCTCTACAGTGGTGCCCGTTGGGCCTCTACAGTGGTGCCCGTTGGGCCTCTACAGTGGTGCCCATGGGGCCTCTACAGTGGTGCCCGTGGGGCCTCTACAGTGGTGCCCATGGGGCCTCTACAGCGGTGCCCATGGGGCCTCTACAGCGGTGCCCATGGGGCCTCTACAGTGGTGCCCATGGGGCCTCTACAGTGGTGCCCGTGGGGCCTCTACAGTGGTGCCCATGGGGCCTCTACAGCGGTGCCCATGGGGCCTCTACAGTGGTGCCCATGGGGCCTCTACAGTGGTGCCCGTTGGGCCTCTACAGTGGTGCTCATGGGGCCTCTACAGTGGTGCCCATGGGGCCTCTACAGTGGTGCTCATGGGGCCTCTACAGCGGTGCCCATGGGGCCTCTACAGCGGTGCCCGTTGGGCCTCTACAGCGGTGCCCGTTGGGCCTCTACAGTGGTGCCCGTTGGGCCTCTACAGTGGTGCCCGTTGGGCCTCTACAGTGGTGCCCGTTGGGCCTCTACAGTGGTGCCCGTTGGGCCTCTACAGTGGTGCCCGTTGGGCCTCTACAGTGGTGCCCGTTGGGCCTCTACAGTGGTGCCCGTTGGGCCTCTACAGTGGTGCCCGTTGGGCCTCTACAGTGGTGCCCGTTGGGCCTCTACAGTGGTGCCCGTTGGGCCTCTACAGTGGTGCCCGTTGGGCCTCTACAGCGGTGCCCGTTGGGCCTCTACAGCGGTGCCCGTTGGGCCTCTACAGCGGTGCCCGTGGGGCCTCTACAGCGGTGCCCGTTGGGCCTCTACAGCGGTGCCCGTTGGGCCTCTACAGCGGTGCCCGTTGGGCCTCTACAGTGGTGCCCGTTGGGCCTCTACAGTGGTGCCCGTTGGGCCTCTACAGTGGTGCCCGTTGGGCCTCTACAGTGGTGCCCGTTGGGCCTCTACAGTGGTGCCCGTTGGGCCTCTACAGTGGTGCCCGTTGGGCCTCTACAGCGGTGCCCGTTGGGCCTCTACAGCGGTGCCCGTGGGGCCTCTACAGCGGTGCCCGTGGGGCCTATACAGTGGTGCCCGTTGGGCCTCTACAGTGGTGCCCGTTGGGCCTCTACAGTGGTGCTCATGGGGCCTCTACAGTGGTGCCCGTGGGGCCTCTACAGTGGTGCTCATGGGGCCTCTACAGTGGTGCCCGTGGGGCCTCTACAGTGGTGCTCATGGGGCCTCTACAGCGGTGCCCGTTGGGCCTCTACAGCGGTGCCCGTTGGGCCTCTACAGTGGTGCCCGTTGGGCCTCTACAGTGGTGCCCATGGGGCCTCTACAGTGGTGCCCGTTGGGCCTCTACAGTGGTGCCCATGGGGCCTCTACAGTGGTGCCCATGGGGCCTCTACAGTGGTGCCCATGGGGCCTCTACAGTGGTGCCCGTGGGGCCTCTACAGCGGTGCCCATGGGGCCTCTACAGCGGTGCCCATGGGGCCTCTACAGCGGTGCCCATGGGGCCTCTACAGCGGTGCCCATGGGGCCTCTACAGCGGTGCCCATGGGGCCTCTACAGTGGTGCCCATGGGGCCTCTACAGTGGTGCCCATGGGGCCTCTACAGTGGTGCCCATGGGGCCTCTACAGTGGTGCCCATGGGGCCTCTACAGCGGTGCCCATGGGGCCTCTACAGCGGTGCCCATGGGGCCTCTACAGCGGTGCCCATGGGGCCTCTACAGCGGTGCCCATGGGGCCTCTACAGCGGTGCCCATGGGGCCTCTACAGTGGTGCCCATGGGGCCTCTACAGTGGTGCCCATGGGGCCTCTACAGCGGTGCCCATGGGGCCTCTACAGCGGTGCCCATGGGGCCTCTACAGTGGTGCCCATGGGGCCTCTACAGCGGTGCCCGTGGGGCCTCTACAGCGGTGCCCGTGGGGCCTCTACAGTGGTGCCCATGGGGCCTCTACAGCGGTGCCCGTGGGGCCTCTACAGCGGTGCCCATGGGGCCTCTACAGTGGTGCCCGTGGGGCCTCTACAGTGGTGCCCATGGGGCCTCTACAGCGGTGCCCGTGGGGCCTCTACAGCGGTGCCCATGGGGCCTCTACAGCGGTGCCCGTGGGGCCTCTACAGTGGTGCCCATGGGGCCTCTACAGCGGTGCCCGTGGGGCCTCTACAGCGGTGCCCGTGGGGCCTCTACAGCGGTGCCCGTGGGGCCTCTACAGCGGTGCCCATGGGGCCTCTACAGTGGTGCCCGTGGGGCCTCTACAGTGGTGCCCGTGGGGCCTCTACAGTGGTGCCCGTGGGGCCTCTACAGTGGTGCCCATGGGGCCTCTACAGTGGTGCCCATGGGGCCTCTACAGCGGTGCCCGTTGGGCCTCTACAGCGGTGCCCATGGGGCCTCTACAGTGGTGCCCGTGGGGCCTCTACAGTGGTGCCCATGGGGCCTCTACAGTGGTGCCCGTGGGGCCTCTACAGTGGTGCCCATGGGGCCTCTACAGTGGTGCCCATGGGGCCTCTACAGTGGTGCACGTTGGGCCTCTACAGTGGTGCCCATGGGGCCTCTACAGTGGTGCCCGTTGGGCCTCTACAGTGGTGCCCGTTGGGCCTCTACAGTGGTACCCGTGGGGCCTCTACAGTGGTGCCCGTTGGGCCTCTACAGTGGTACCCGTGGGGCCTCTACAGTGGTGCCCGTTGGGCCTCTACAGTGGTACCCGTGGGGCCTCTACAGTGGTGCCCTTGGGGCCTCTACAGTGGTGCCCGTGGGGCCTCTACAGTGGTGCCCGTTGGGCCTCTACAGTGGTGCCCGTGGGGCCTCTACAGTGGTGCCCGTTGGGCCTCTACAGTGGTGCCCATGGGGCATGCATTTCCCACCCAGATATTATGTCTGTTTCCCTTGTATGCCCATATATGGAGTTCTTTGTCAGGCATGCCCAAATATGGAGTCTATGCAGACGTCAGAAGGATGTCAGAACAGGCCAGCTCCATATATGGACACTGGGCAGAGAGGCCCTGTCCAGAGCCCGGGCAGAAGGCTTTTTGGGACGGTTCTGGACAAACGTGGGTCCGACCGACTCGACACCGGGCACTGCACCCCCTACGGTGGTGTGGCACGCGTGTGTCAGATTTGAAGTCGGTGGGGCGAACGGTTCTCTAGTTACGTGGATTACACACAGACAGACAGGGGCGGAACTACCGGGGGGGGGGGGTCGTTTCACCCCGGCCCGTGATTCCAGGGGCCCGGGGCTGTCAGATGATCGATCGACGACCACACAGCGTTACACAGTCACTCACGACAGATTCAAAGCATTATCTCTCAGGGCGCTACAAATATATCTACACATCCTGTAAGTTCACTTAAGAAATGAAACTAGTGTTGCCCATGGGGCCTCTACAGCGGTGCCCGTGGGGCCTCTACAGTGGTGCCCATGGGGCCTCTACAGCGGTGCCCGTGGGGCCTCTACAGCGGTGCCCGTGGGGCCTCTACAGCGGTGCCCGTGGGGCCTCTACAGCGGTGCCCATGGGGCCTCTACAGTGGTGCCCGTGGGGCCTCTACAGTGGTGCCCGTGGGGCCTCTACAGTGGTGCCCGTGGGGCCTCTACAGTGGTGCCCATGGGGCCTCTACAGTGGTGCCCATGGGGCCTCTACAGCGGTGCCCGTTGGGCCTCTACAGCGGTGCCCATGGGGCCTCTACAGTGGTGCCCGTGGGGCCTCTACAGTGGTGCCCATGGGGCCTCTACAGTGGTGCCCGTGGGGCCTCTACAGTGGTGCCCATGGGGCCTCTACAGTGGTGCCCATGGGGCCTCTACAGTGGTGCACGTTGGGCCTCTACAGTGGTGCCCATGGGGCCTCTACAGTGGTGCCCGTTGGGCCTCTACAGTGGTGCCCGTTGGGCCTCTACAGTGGTACCCGTGGGGCCTCTACAGTGGTGCCCGTTGGGCCTCTACAGTGGTACCCGTGGGGCCTCTACAGTGGTGCCCGTTGGGCCTCTACAGTGGTACCCGTGGGGCCTCTACAGTGGTGCCCTTGGGGCCTCTACAGTGGTGCCCGTGGGGCCTCTACAGTGGTGCCCGTTGGGCCTCTACAGTGGTGCCCGTGGGGCCTCTACAGTGGTGCCCGTTGGGCCTCTACAGTGGTGCCCATGGGGCATGCATTTCCCACCCAGATATTATGTCTGTTTCCCTTGTATGCCCATATATGGAGTTCTTTGTCAGGCATGCCCAAATATGGAGTCTATGCAGACGTCAGAAGGATGTCAGAACAGGCCAGCTCCATATATGGACACTGGGCAGAGAGGCCCTGTCCAGAGCCCGGGCAGAAGGCTTTTTGGGACGGTTCTGGACAAACGTGGGTCCGACCGACTCGACACCGGGCACTGCACCCCCTACGGTGGTGTGGCACGCGTGTGTCAGATTTGAAGTCGGTGGGGCGAACGGTTCTCTAGTTACGTGGATTACACACAGACAGACAGGGGCGGAACTACCGGGGGGGGGGGGGTCGTTTCACCCTGGCCCGTGATTCCAGGGGCCCGGGGCTGTCAGATGATCGATCGACGACCACACAGCGTTACACAGTCACTCACGACAGATTCAAAGCATTATCTCTCAGGGCGCTACAAATATATCTACACATCCTGTAAGTTCACTTAAGAAATGAAACTAGTGTTGACTAATCATTATAAGTATAGCTCTTGTTTTGAAGAGGAAGTCTGTTTTGGTCGTAGCCTACTTCCATGACAGACGGTTGTTTTTCAGAATTCAGATCATGATGCCGGGAGGGAGGGACTGACAGACTGTAAACATTAGAAGTGCTGGTGGATTAAACGCATGCTTTTAGCCAAAGTTTATATATTATTTACCATATGAAAGCCATGCTGTGCATCTTTGACTTCAACAATGTACACACTTTGGAATATACGTTAAACAAGTGGATCCTCTACGGTGGCGGCAGCCAGCATTAGGTGAGTAATTAATGAATTGTAAAAGTATCACGCTGGTAAAACCATCAGCAGCAGCTGCCCAAAACATTAACAGGTAGGCAGGCAGGCTACAGTACAGTGTTACTCACTGTCACTGCCTGCAAGGGTGTACTTGGACCTGTTGGCCGCCGCTGTGTAGTTCAGAAATGGGTCCACCGTGCACTGTAGTGCAGGGTCTTTTACCTGCGAGCTCTGCGGGTATCTGCACTTATCTGCAGTTGCTTGGATATGTTTGTTAGTCAGTTCTGGGCTTGCATACATTTTTGTGAATAGCAGCCACCAGGGTATAGTGTGCTAGTGTTGACCTACAGAAACACACTGTCTTCTCGGTGTGTCTGGGTGTTTTCATTGTTGCTTGCCCCCGTCTACAAAAACAAACAGTGAACATATTCTATCTATTCTATCGGGCAGTGATTGTATACAACGTACACAAACACAGCAGACAGCAAACAGACTATACAAGCTATAGTTTAACCACAATAGACTATCTCACTATACAGACAACCGAACAAAAACACAATAATGAATGCTAGACAGGAACGATGCGTTTAGTGTTCAATTTCAAATACTTCAAACACCAACATTCAGTGACATTCTGTGTTGCCAAGTCTTCTTATTATAAGCAACTTTGGTCTTGTTGTCGCTTGCGGGTTGCGGTTTTTCGGGCCTTGTTTGTTGTTTCTGAAGTGCATCTTTAACCTTTAACCCTACTGTAAATCGCTCTGGATTAAGAGTGTCTGCTAAATGCCTAAATTGTATAAACATTGTTTATTACACATTGTATCCTGTAGATCTTGTAGATCAGCTAAAAAAAACATAGATCTTGTATGGGGGTCACTCATTGGCCAGACACATTTTCTTACGTCGGTATGTGGCCCATTTTTACATATTAATCTGGCGGCCCTTGACATGGAAATGTTTTGAGAACCACATGCTCGAAAACGACTAGAAAATAACGTTTGACTGGCCTGCCCTCCTAGCCACTTATATTTGGCGCTCAATTGTTTTCATACACCTGGTTGCAAAATAGCAGATCTACAAGCAACACACACACACACACACACACACACACACACACACACACACACACACACACACAATGCGTCACTATTGAGCATGAAGGTGACCCACTTCTCTGCGTTGATCCCCTATCTCTCTCTCTCTCTCTCTCTCTCCCTCTCTCTCTCTCTCTCTCCCTCTCTCTCTCTCTCTCTCTCTCTCCCTCTCTCTCTCTCTCTGTACCTCCAGGCCCTGCTGTTTAAGTCAGGGTGGGTGTGGAACCTGCTAGGCTCAGACTGGTGGAAAAGGTACTCACATCATTTGCTTCAGTAAAAGCAAGAATAAAGTATAAAGAAATACTATGCAATATAGAAATACTTTGTTACAAGTAAAAGATGTGCTTGAGTAAAAGTGTGAAAGTAATTAAAGTACCAAAAGTAAACGTACTCATATTGTGCAGAATGTCCCATTTCAAGTTTTCAAATGTACAATCTTTTCAAAATAGCTTGTAGATCGGCCGTGTTCAAATGGCCAAAATGCATATAGGGCTGAAGTGGTTAATGCATGTTTCGTAATAATGATCAAAATCTACAAAGTAACTAAAGTTTTCAAATAAATGTAGTGTAGTAAAAGTACAATATTTGCCTCTGAGATGTAGTGGAGTAGAAGTAAAAGCATTGGAAGTTGGAAATACTCTTGAAGAAACGTCTTATCTTATGTCTGTATTTATTTGTGTTTGTTTGCGGGGGCCAGTCGGCAGAGTCGTGTTTCTTGGCTCATCCGTTCTATGTAATGGTATTTCATCATTCCCAAAGCTGAGTAAGTAGTCCATAACAAGTTATCTATCTAGTCGTCAGCTAGCCGGAAATTCCCCCTGTTTAATTCATTTATTTTTAGCTTGTTATGTTTGGGCTTTGTTCCACTTTTTTTTAGCTTGTTAATATGGACTATACTCACCTAGCCCGGAAGATCTGTTGTTTTCAGCGTGCCACACACGGCATCCTTTGAACTGTGATTAAGGCTTAAATTGGACAGAATTAAAAAAGCTAATTGCAGAGAGATAGTTAAATCTTGCTTTAAAGCGTTTGTTTAATTGTGAGACAAAAAGCTACTGGCTTTGTTAGTTTACGTGTCTGTCTGTTCGTACCAAAAAATGAGCATGGTTGCTATGGTCACCCAGTTCACACGGGTGTGATTTCATTGTTAGTTTACGTGTCTGTTCGTACCAAAAAATGAGCATGGTGCATTGTGATTGGCCGGAATGAGACATTACGTCAGACCACAGTTGATCAGTCTATATAAGACCTTACACCACTCAGTTCACACGGGTGTGATTTTTTTTTAAGCGGAGGAGCGTGCCCGCTGCTGAGCGGAAGGGATTAGCGTCTCGACCAACCTAACCACACTGGCTCACCTGCCAGTGAGGAGCCCCCACCGGGAGGACGTACTGTTGTAATCTCACTGGCTCGCCTGCCAGTGAGGAGCCCCCACCGAGAGGACGTACTGTTGTAATCCCACTGGCTCACCTGCCAGTGAGGAGCCCCCACCGGGAGGACATACTGTTGTATCCTACTGGCTCACCTGCCAGTGAGGAGCCCCCACCGTGAGGATGTACTGTTGTAATCCTACTGGCTCATCTGCCAGTGAGGAGCCCCCACCGGGAGGACGTACTGTTGTAATCCCACTGGCTCACCTGCCAGTGAGGAGCCCCCACCGGGAGGATGTACTGTTGTGATCCCACTGGCTCGCCTGCCAGTGAGGAGCCCCCACCGGGAGGACATACTGTTGTAATCCTACTGGCTCACCTGCCAGTGAGGAGCCCCCACCGGGAGGACGTACTGTTGCAATCCCACTGGCTCACCTACCAGTGAGGAGCCCCCACCGGGAGGACGTACTGTTGTAATCCCACTGGCTCGCCTGCCAGTGAGGAGCCCCCACCGGGAGGACGTACTGTTGTGATCCCACTGGCTCACCTGCCAGTGAGGAGCCCCCACCGGGAGGACGTACTGTTGTAATCCCACTGGCTCGCCTGCCAGTGAGGAGCCCCCACCGGGAGGACGTACTGTTGTACTCCTACTGGCTCACCTGTCAGTGAGGAGCCCCCACCGGGAGGACGTACTGTTGTAATCCTACTGGCTCATCTGCCAGTGAGGAGCCCCCACCGGGAGGACGTACTGTTGTATCCTACTGGCTCGCCTGCCAGTGAGGAGCCCCCACCGGGAGGACGTACTGTTGTAATCCCACTGGCTCACCTGCCAGTGAGGAGCCCCCTCCGGGAGGACGTACTGTTGTAATCCCACTGGCTCACCTGCCAGTGAGGAGCCCCCTCCGGGAGGACGTACTGTTGTAATCCCACTGGCTCACCTGCCAGTGAGGAGCCCCCACCGGGAGGACATAGCCTTCGTCCTACTCCTCCCGCCCAGCGCCCCCTGCTGGCAGAGTACATGCTGTGAGAATTATCACCCTTCCCGACCGGCTCCCTGTTCCTGAACCAGTGTTGATTTCGTCGACTAAAACTAAGACGAAAAATGTTTGTCGACTACTGACGAAAACTAAATGATAACTAAGCTATGATGACTAAGACTAAATATATTGACAATTTCGTCAACAGATAAAAACTAGACTAAAATGTTAGGAAGGGACTAGTGGACAAGAGATAAAGTATAAGTCATTTTGCAATTGGTTGCATGCTGAATATAGCCGATCTACAAGCTCACAACGCATCGCGCTGCGACCTGTTCTGGGCTTGTAGATCGGCTATGTGTCTTAACCAGCAGCGCATGTCGGACCACTGGTATGTCGGACCAACGTATGCCCCCCCGCGCCACCAGAGCGCCCCCTCCCTGTGGATAATGGAGCATGCGACGGGCAGGCTTTCTTCTATATCTGCCACAGATGAATGTTAAGTTTTAGAGTGCCAGGCTCCGTTTACGTAATACAGTTAATTACTCCAGCAAATGACATGGAATTAAATGTGAAAGCTGGCCGTGTGAAGCCCACAGTGCTAATTAAACACACTGTCCATAATGACAGGGAGAGGAAATTGGACATTCTCTTCCACCTTCAACATGGAATGCAGATTGGTGGCACGTCATTATTGTCACGAAGCTATAAACATGTTCAAAGATTAGTTTTCGCCGTTTCTTTTTTTACAATGGGGCTTACGTATGTATCTGTGGCTTTATTTGTTTGCAGAGAGAGAGAGAGAGAGAGAGAGAGAGAGAGAGAGAGAGAGAGAGAGAGAGAGAGAGAGAGGGAGAGAGGGAGAGAGGGAGAGAGGGGGAGAGGGAGGGGGAGAGAGACTCAAATAGAACCAAATGGAGTTAAATTAACATTGATTTTACAATATATATTGGGATCTCAGAGATAGAAATGACATTAAATGGTGGTCCGTAGACTAATGCGTGTCTAACTTAGCCTGGCTAATAAGCCAGACTAATATCACACAACACTGTCGCGGTATATCAGTCTGGGCTGGCTCCACTTGGATTTCATTTCCCGGGGAACATTTTCTCTTTGACGCAATTGGTCAGAGCTACTGTCAGTCAAAAGTCTCAAGCATTGAACGTCACTGTACCAAAGCCCGCCTATATTGCATACCGTGTCCCGATTGGTCCGACCTGTTCTCTGCTGTAGGAAAGAGGCGTGCTACTGAGCCTCGCCAGACCGTAATCCGCTGGTAGGCCAACGGCTGATTCGGTCTGGTTTATTAACCAGGCTATGTCTAACTGGGGTTCCTTGAAATGAAACGGGTTGAGAATCACTGCTAGAGCCGTAAATATATTCTCTTATGGGGGTCTCTGGCATATATTTTCAAATAGGGGTCCGTGGGCTAATTAGTGTCAATTTGGGGGTCCTTGACATGAAAAAGGTTTGGGAACCATTGGGTTAAATAGCCATTATAGCGCCTTTTATCCAAGGCGTTTTACATTGATCGTGCATTGCATTCACCCACACACACACACACACACACACACACACACACACACACATACACACACACACACACACACACACACACACACACACACACACACACACACACACACATTCACACACCGATGGTGGAGGAAACCTGCATGCACGGCACCAACCTGCACATCGGAAGCAATTAGGGGTTCAGAGTCTTGCTCAAGGACACTTTGACACATGGACGCTCTAAGTCCAAAGCCACTGTAGTGGTGAGTGGGAGTGTGGTTTGAATTGTATTGTGGAGTATAGCCTATACTTCCATTGTTAGGTGGTGTGATGGTGGTTCCATTTAATAGCACAGGCAGACTATTCACATACTAGAGCTGAGTCAGAGTCAGAGCTGAAATAAGTCAGAGCTGAAATCGACATAAATATGAAATAAATGCTTAAACATGTAGCTATAGGTGTAATGTTATAGACCACAGAAGTGAACCTTTCAAGCCTGTTTTCTCAACTCGCTGTTTCTCTGCAAGACATTACTCTATAAGCCATATCTCCAAAACTGGTGGGTCAAACTGAACAACCAATATGTCAATTTGAAGCTATGATTCCCTGCTTTCATATGACGTGAAAAAATAGCAGTCCCTCAGTCAAATTTGGTCACATATGGTTCCATACCTCCATTGTGTGGACGTATGGATGTGATGTGAACATGAGCTATAGGTGACTCTAGGTGACTGTTGTCCTTTCTCCTCCTGCCATGACTGTTGGATCTGTTGGACCGTTTGTGTTCTGGCCTCTCTCATCTCCTCTGTTCTCCCCATCCCCCTCAATTGAAAAAGAGACCCCCCCCCCCCCCCCACTGTGTGTGTGTGTGTGTGTGTGTGTGTGTGTGTGTGTGTGTGTGTGTGTGTGTGTGTGTGTGTGTGTGTGTGTGTGTGTGTGTGTGTGTGTGTGTGTGTGTGTGTGTGTGTGTGTGTGTGTGTGTGTGTGTGTGTTCTGTGTAATATATATTCATGTCTACACATGTGTCTGTGTTTCGCCCATATGCTTGAATATGTGTGTGTGTGTGTGTGTGTGTGTGTGTGTGCATGTGCGCCTCTCTCTCTCTCTCTCTCTTCACATCCACTGCAACACAGCGTCTCTAGCCCAGCATCACTATCAGTTGCTACGGTAACAGAGGCACAGAGCAAAGTGAATGCAGCAGCTAACCAGAGAGAGAGAAAGAGAGAGAGAGAGAAAGAGAGAGAGAGAGAGAGACACAGACGGACAAAGACAGACAGACACAGACAGACAGACACAGACAGACAGACAGACACACAGACAGACAATGAAAGAAAGGCAATTATATAGAGAGAGATTACAGGTGCATCAGAAGATTATGATGTTTTCAAGAACAGAATTGCAGAGAAAGATGGGGGGAGAGAGAGAGAGAGAGAGAGAGAGAGAGAGACCAATCACAGGCTCACATCGTTATGGTCGGGTGGAATGGAAACCTTTTATGTCCAAAAGTGTTTTAATCTTCAAAACAACAGTGAAAATAGCAGACCTACAAGCTCACAACTAACTATATGATGTAGTAAGTAGGGCATCCATTTATGGGGGGAGGGGGGGGGGGGGGTAACATAAAAACTAAAGTTAGAATAAGAAGATTACAGGTTTCTGCCATGCAGACAGTGACAATATTCAGTAATAATAATAATAATAATACAGCACTGTGAGAGGCTGAAGAATGTCTGGATAAATCTGTCCATCAGTGTCTTAAACACACACACACTCTCTGTAAATCCATTAGTCACTCTCAACCTGCTGTCTCTGTATATTTCGTCTTCCAGCTCACAGCATCGCGTCACATCGCCGCGTGCTGCTATGAGCTTGTAGATTGGCTTATTTTGGCTATGTTTTGTACACGGCATCATGGGTCTTCTGCAGGAGTCACACCGTCTGCAAGAGGGTCTGGTCTGTCTGTGTGTCTCCAGACAATCTGGGAATCCATCGGCAAAAAAAAGGAAAAAACAGCGCCCTCTGCTGTTTTCTTCGGAATCTGTTCTTGAGACATTGGTCTGGATCTAATCTCACAAACTTCTTCATTCATTGGTTGATTGACTCTATTAAAGGGATTGTGACATAACATAACAGTTTTTGTTATTTTTTCTTATTTTCTTTAGGTTTTCTGAGCTCAATTGCACCCAAAAAACCTGAACTTTTAACATTCAGTAGATTTTCTGTGGTCTGGGGTTTTCTGGCTCAAACAAGTGCTCTGATGTTCCTGCTGTTTGTGATGTAAGAGCCATATGTCAATTGGATTTGCCAACAGATGTCACTGTTTCCACTGGTTTGCCTGTTTTCATTGCAGCTCAAAAGGCTTCCAAACCCCAGAGAAAACTCCACACCACAGAAAATCCACTGAATGTTCAAAGTTCAGGTTTTTGTGGGTGTAATTGAAGTCATAAAACCTAAAAGAATAACGAAAAATTTATGAAAATGAATGTCATGAAACCTTTAAAGGTGTAGTGAAACGGAAACGGTGGGCATTTTATTTTGAAGTTTCAGCTTGAAACGCTGGCTCTGAAGTATCTGAGCGTCACATCCCTTCAGGCAATGGGGCGGTAGCTAGGGACGGTAGCTATGCTACACGCAGGACGCATGGAGTGGGTTTGTTTACAAGTCAGATAGTCGGCCAGCTGTACCAGTTTACTGCCATGTGGCTTATTTCTACCCTATAATGTTTTCAGATACATATTTTAGCGTGATGATTAAGTTAACCGAGTGTAATATTTAGGATTTCTGTAATCAGTAGCAGCTGTGTTGGACGGACGCGCATATATGGGAATCAAACGGGTGAGCTTCATTTTTATTGGCTTTTATCGATGTGGGCCTCGACACGTCATCACGCTTTTCGTTTTCAGGAGGTAATTAAAATTCGATTGTTATGGACTTTTGATATAAAAATACACAAAAATTAAATTTTACCAATTTTTTTGGCAGCATTGTTCGGTATGCTCATATGATGACATAAAAGTGTGAAAAACATAATTTCACTACACCTTTAACAGTTTGCAACGAAAGCATAAAAATAGGCCTACTGGTCTGCCAGTAGGCCACAGCAGTAGCCTATACCTCCCCACCTGTTTATGCTTTTTGAAATATCTAACGTTAATTTCACAACGTATGGATGTTGAAGGCTGAAGGGACTTGGATTGGTCTAAAACCCGTGCTGTCCAAATGTGGAGTCATTAAGTCATCTATGTCATAGAAACCATGTGACAAGTTGCAGTCTCTCACATACTTAGTCACCTCTTGTGCGAGTGTAAACCCTAAAGGGGATCCGCACGTAATTCCGACGGAACATTAGTCCGACATGCGGGAACAACGGTCGGACTACCGCTCGAACATGCGCTGCTCCCGTGCTTGCGGTTATGGTTAGGGATAGAGGTAGGTTGGTTATGGTTATTTGGTTATGGTTAGGTTAGGGATAGAGGTAGGATGGTTAGGTTAGGGATAGAGGTAGGTTGGTTATGGTTATTTGGTTATGGTTAGGTTAGGGATAGAGGTATAGGTTGGTTATGGTTAGGTTAGGGATAGAGGTAGGTTGGTTATGGTTAGGTTAGGGATAGAGGTATAGGTTGGTTATGGTTAGGTTAGGGATAGAGGTAGGTTGGTTATGGTTAGGTTAGGGATAGAGGTAGGTTGGTTATGGTTAGGTTAGGGATAGAGGTAGGTTGGTTATGGTTAGGTTAGGGATAGAGGTATAGGTTGGTTATGGTTAGGTTAGGGATAGAGGTATGGGTTGGTTATGGTTAGGTTAGGGATAGAGGTAGGTTGGTTATGGTTAGGTTAGGGATAGAGGTAGGTTGGTTATGGTTAGGTTAGGGATAGAGGTAGGATGGTTAGGTTAGGGATAGAGGTAGGTTGGTTATGGTTAGGTTAGGGATAGAGGTATAGGTTGGTTATGGTTAGGTTAGGGATAGAGGTAGGTTGGTTATGGTTAGGTTAGGGATAGAGGTAGGTTGGTTATGGTTAGGGATAGAGGTAGGTTGGTTATGGTTAGGTTAGGGATAGAGGTAGGTTGGTTATGGTTAGGTTAGGGATAGAGGTAGGATGGTTAAGTTAGGGATAGAGGTAGGTTGGTTATGGTTAGGTTAGGGATAGAGGTAGGTTGGTTATGGTTAGGTTAGGGATAGAGGTAGGTTGGTTATGGTTAGGTTAGGGATAGAGGTAGGTTGGTTATGGTTAGGTTAGGGATAGAGGTAGGTTGGTTATGGTTAGGTTAGGGATAGAGGTAGGATGGTTATGGTTAGGTTAGGGATAGAGGTAGGTTGGTTATGGTTAGGTTAGGGATAGAGGTAGGTTGGTTATGGTTAGGTTAGGGATAGAGGTAGGTTGGTTATGGTTAGGTTAGGGATAGAGGTAGGTTGGTTATGGTTAGGTTAGGGATAGAGGTAGGTTGGTTATGGTTAGGTTAGGGATAGAGGTAGGTTGGTTATGGTTAGGTTAGGGATAGAGGTAGGTTGGTTATGGTTAGGTTAGGGATAGAGGTAGGATGGTTAGGTTAGGGATAGAGGTAGGTTGGTTATGGTTAGGTTAGGGATAGAGGTATAGGTTGGTTATGGTTAGGTTAGGGATAGAGGTATAGGTTGGTTATGGTTAGGTTAGGGATAGAGGTAGGTTGTCGGTCTGATGACTGTCGGACCAAAACATGTGTCGGAGTAGGCCTAATTCAGCCTTGCCGAGCCATGAGGCCCATAGGGTTGCAGCCTATATCCTGTTTCTGTAGCGTGTGAGGCAGCTTGATGTACTGTACAAGTACACCCACTGGACATGACGCCAGTATGTCACAGGGGGTAATAAAGTACTATACCGTTGTAGTACTAAAACCGTCTGGTTTTGCCCGCCCTTCTAGAGCAGAAATCACACAGGCTAGCGTCCTGCGTGCATCATCAGTGCTGTGAACACTACATCAAGATGAACCTTAACATTAAAGCAGGAACATTCATTCATTCAAGGTCCATTGGTGCATTCAGCGTACAGCTCTTTAACGCCTGCAAAGACGTACCTTGAATTGCCTTATTGTCGTGTCATTAAGGTCCACTTTGCGCTACAGTACATAATAATGTTTAATGTGCACATTCAGGTTTCTACATTGCAGGCTATTTTATATGGATTTTCTCAAGTCGACATGCGTCGCTCCAATGGACTGCAGCGGCCAATGAGGCATCTATTTTTAATGATAAGAGCGCCCCTCACTTCACACGGGTGTGATTTGTTTCACATCTATCACTGTAGAAGCCCTATATCGCACTCAGTAGCATATGCAGCACTTTGTTGTTATTGGAGTGGGCGGATGCGGGGGGGAAGGCTATAGGCGTCATCGGTTCAGGAAGAAATGCATATTTGCTGTGCACAGCAGCTAGTGAACTGTTTAAAAAACCCAAAACGCTGGTTCCGTCTGGATGGGGCCTCTGTTGGGCCAGAATGGAACAGAGCCTTAATTAGTATCAGTGGCAACACCTGTGAACCAGTGTTGTTTTTGTCGACTAAAACTAAGACAAAAAATGTTCGTCGACTACCATTTTTCACTGACGAAAACTAAATCGAAACTAAATTAAAACGAATCTATGATGACTAAAACTAAGACTAAATGTATTGTCAATTTCGTCAACAGCTAACAACTAGACTAAAATGCTAGGAAGGGGACTAGTGGACAAGAGAACCAGTATAAGTCATTTTACACTAGTTGCATTGCTGAAAATAGCCGATCTACAAGTTCACAACGCGTCGCAGCGTGACACGTTGTGAGCTTGTAGATCGGCTATTTTCAGCAAGTGTAAAATCAGCCATTACGACAGCATCAAGGCCCGCCAAAATACATTTTAGTCGACTAAAATCTTATGATATTAACCCATTTTGGGCGGGAACCCCTTTTGGTGTTAGCATTATGTTATGCTTTAGCTATTGAAAAATAGCAGATCTACAAGCTCATAGCGTGCCACCAAGTGGCGCGCTATGAGCTTGTAGGTCTGCTATTTTCGAAAAATCGAAGAACGACTGACATAGAAACATAGCTTTTTCAGAAAACTGTCAGGATGTAGAAGACATTTTTAGAATCTGATCTCAGGTCAGAATGGGTTAACACTAAAACATTCCAGGTGACTAAAATGTGACTCAAACTAAATGAAAACTATTGAAGAGACTATGACTAAAACTAAAATCAAAATTTGCTGCCAAAAACAGCTGGCCTGGAATCAGGACGAGTTATTTCCAAAATGGCATATATATATATATATGCATAGAGCCTATTGGGCTTTTCTATTTTAGCCGGCCCGGTGCAGGTTCTGTTATAATGTTGACTCATTCTGTATGATAACGATCGGTGCGTTATCGTCGTCTCCCAGAATGCACCTTGGGTTTAATAATCAGATGGGAGGATATTGATAGAGCTCTGGGGATGTGGTCGATCTGGACACTGACACACAGGAAGGAATATCTAGACATATTCCTCCACACAGTCATTTGATATACAGTGCATCTGCATGTTTATATCAGAGTTATAGTGTCGAAGTGTCCTTGAGCAAGACGCTGAACCCCTAATTGCTCCCTATGGGCATGCAGGTTGGTGCCTTGCATGGTTTTCCTCCACCATCGGTGTGGGAATGGAATGGAATGCACAACCTATATGTGAAGCGCTTTGGATAAAAGCGCTATATAAAGGCACCATACCATTTATATGCATTATTGTTTTCACCTTGTGAGCCTACGATGGGTCCTTTCTCACAAGGCGTAACTACTTCCATTAACTATACAGTAAAGTTGCAGTTTTGAGAGCAGTACCTAGTAAAATAACTAAGTCAGTAGTTCTCAACCTTTTCACTGGGGTACGGTACTGTGGCAGCCACTGATCGGGGGGGCAGGGGAACATTGAGGAGGAGGAGGAAAGGACAGGACAGAATTAGGTCAAAAGACAAATCATTTCGATATATTTCCAGTTAATTGGCCAGCTGTTGCTCCTCACCTCTTGCTGTTATACCGTACAGAAGCATACGGTCCTCCAACCAGTAGTGGAAAGTAACTAAGTATATTTACTTAAGTACTGTACTTATGTACAGTTTTGAGGTATTTGTACTTCACTTGAGTATTTCCAATTTCCAGTACCTTTACTTCTACTCCACTACATCTCAGAGCCAAAATTTGTACTTTTACTCCACTACAATTATTTTAAAACTTTGGCTATTTTAATTTTGATTAGAAAACATACATTAACCACTTCAACCCTATACATTTCGGCCATTTGAAAATAGCCGATCTACAGGCTCACAATGCGTCGCAACGTGACGCATTGTGAGCTTGTAGATCGGCTATTTTCAATAGATTTTTGAACGTGTGAAATGGGACATTCTGCAATATGAGTACTTTTGTACTTTTACTCAAGTACATTTTCAATTCCGTACTTTTACTAGTTCTAAATTGCAGTATTGGTACTTTTACCTAAGTAAAACAATTGAGTACTTTTTCCACCACTGCCTTCAACCCATTGTGTTTGTTGTACCGTTTGTTCCCTGTGCTTTTTCAATATATCGACCCGAGTCCGACACAAACAAACTGGCCAACATCACATAATTATGGTACTGCCTCCACGATTAGTATATTGTCAAGTGTCTTCACACCAAGCTTTCTGACCTGAAGGACGATGCCATCACAATGCCTAGTATAGTGTGCCATCACAATGACTAGTATAGTGTGCCATCACAATGACTAGTATAGTGTGCCATCACAATGCCTAGTATAGCGTGCCATCACAATGCCTAGTATAGTGTGCCATCACAATGACTAGTATAGTGTGCCATCACAATGACTAGTATAGTGTGCCATCACAATGCCTAGTATAGTGTGCCATCACAATGCCTAGTATAGTGTGTCATCACAATGACTAGTATAGCGTGCCATCACAATGCCTAGTATAGTGTGCCATCACAATGCCTAGTATAGTGTGCCATCACAATGACTAGTATAGCGTGTCATCACAATGACTAGTATAGCGTGTCATCACAATGCCTAGTATAGTGTGCCATCACAGTGACTAGTATAGTGTGTCATCACAATGCCTAGTATAGCGTGTCATCACAACGCCTAGTATAGTGTGCCATCACAGTGACTAGTATAGTGTGCCATCACAATGACTAGTATAGCGTGCCATCACAATGACTAGTATAGCGTGCCATCACAATGACTAGTATAGTGTGCCATCACAATGACTAGTATAGCGTGCCATCACAGTGACTAGTATAGTGTGCCATCACAATGACTAGTATAGTGTGCCATCACAGTGACTAGTATAGCGTGCCATCACAATGACTAGTATAGCGTGCCATCACAATGACTAGTATAGCGTGCCATCACAATGACTAGTATAGTGTGCCATCACAATGACTAGTATAGCGTGCCATCACAGTGACTAGTATAGTGTGCCATCACAATGACTAGTATAGCGTGCCATCACAGTGACTAGTATAGTGTGCCATCACAATGACTAGTATAGCGTGCCATCACAATGACTAGTATAGTGTGCCATCACAATGACTAGTATAGCGTGCCATCACAGTGACTAGTATAGTGTGCCATCACAATGACTAGTATAGTGTGCCATCACAATGACTAGTATAGCGTGTCATCACAGTGCCTAGTATAGTGTGCCATCACAGTGCCTAGTATAGCGTGCCATCACAGTGACTAGTATAGTGTGCCATCACAGTGCCTAGTATAGTATGCCATCACAGTGACTAGTATAGTGTGCCATCACAATGCCTAGTATAGTGTGCCATCACAGTGCCTAGTATAGTGTGTCATCACAGTGACTAGTATAGTGTGCCATCACAATGCCTAGTATAGTGTGCCATCACAGTGCCTAGTATAGTGTGTCATCACAGTGACTAGTATAGTGTGCCATCACAATGCCTAGTATAGTGTGCCATCACAGTGACTAGTATAGTGTGCCATCACAATGCCTAGTATAGTGTGTCATCACAGTGACTAGTATAGTGTGCCATCACAATGACTAGTATAGTGTGCCATCACAGTGACTAGTATAGTGTGTCATCACAGTGACTAGTATAGCGTGCCATCACAGTGACTAGTATAGTGTGCCATCACAATGCCTAGTATAGTGTGCCATCACAATGCCTAGTATAGTGTGCCATCACAGTGCCTAGTATAGCGTGCCATCACAATGACTAGTATAGTGTGTCATCACAGTGCCTAGTATAGTGTGCCATCACAATGACTAGTATAGTGTGTCATCACAATGCCTAGTATAGTGTGTCATCACAGTGCCTAGTGTAGCGTGTCATCACAACGCCTACTATA
The DNA here is from genome assembly GCF_951216825.1 of Electrona antarctica. Classification (NCBI taxonomy): domain Eukaryota; kingdom Metazoa; phylum Chordata; class Actinopteri; order Myctophiformes; family Myctophidae; genus Electrona; species Electrona antarctica. The sequence continues at coordinate 8,337,706 of NC_136806.1, forward strand.
GTGTGTCATCACAATGACTAGTATAGTGTGTCATCACAATGCCTAGTATAGTGTGCCATCACAATGACTAGTATAGTGTGCCATCACAATGACTAGTATAGTGTGCCATCACAATGACTAGTATAGTGTGCCATCACAATGACTAGTATAGTGTGCCATCACAATGACTAGTATAGTGTGTCATCACAACGCCTAGTATAGTGTGCCATCACAGTGACTAGTATAGTGTGCCATCACAATGACTAGTATAGCGTGCCATCACAATGACTAGTATAGCGTGCCATCACAATGACTAGTATAGTGTGCCATCACAGTGCCTAGTATAGCGTGCCATCACAGTGCCTAGTATAGCGTGCCATCACAGTGCCTAGTATAGTGTTTCATCACAGTGCCTAGTGTAGCGTGCCATCACAATGACTAGTATAGCGTGCCATCACAGTGACTAGTATAGCGTGCCATCACAATGACTAGTATAGCGTGCCATCACAGTGCCTAGTATAGCGTGCCATCACAATGACTAGTATAGCGTGCCATCACAGTGACTAGTATAGTGTGCCATCACAATGACTAGTATAGTGTGCCATCACAATGACTAGTATAGTGTGCCATCACAATGCCTAGTATAGCGTGCCATCACAGTGACTAGTATAGTGTGCCATCACAGTGCCTAGTATAGTGTGCCATCACAATGACTAGTATAGTGTGCCATCACAGTGCCTAGTATAGTGTGCCATCACAGTGCCTAGTATAGTGTGTCATCACAGTGACTAGTATAGTGTGCCATCACAATGCCTAGTATAGTGTGTCATCACAGTGCCTAGTATAGTGTGTCATCACAGTGACTAGTATAGTGTGCCATCACAGTGCCTAGTATAGTGTGTCATCACAGTGACTAGTATAGTGTGCCATCACAGTGCCTAGTATAGTGTGTCATCACAGTGACTAGTATAGTGTGCCATCACAATGCCTAGTATAGTGTGCCATCACAGTGACTAGTATAGTGTGTCATCACAGTGACTAGTATAGCGTGCCATCACAGTGACTAGTATAGTGTGCCATCACAGTGACTAGTATAGTGTGCCATCACAATGCCTAGTATAGTGTGCCATCACAATGACTAGTATAGTGTGCCATCACAATGCCTAGTATAGTGTGCCATCACAGTGCCTAGTATAGCGTGCCATCACAATGACTAGTATAGTGTGTCATCACAGTGCCTAGTATAGTGTGCCATCACAATGACTAGTATAGTGTGTCATCACAATGCCTAGTATAGTGTGTCATCACAGTGCCTAGTGTAGCGTGTCATCACAACGCCTACTATAGTGTGTCATCACAATGACTAGTATAGTGTGTCATCACAATGACTAGTATAGTGTGCCATCACAATGACTAGTATAGTGTGTCATCACAACGCCTAGTATAGTGTGCCATCACAGTGACTAGTATAGCGTGCCATCACAATGACTAGTATAGCGTGCCATCACAATGACTAGTATAGCGTGCCATCACAATGACTAGTATAGTGTGCCATCACAGTGCCTAGTATAGCGTGCCATCACAGTGCCTAGTATAGCGTGCCATCACAGTGCCTAGTATAGTGTTTCATCACAGTGCCTAGTGTAGCGTGCCATCACAATGACTAGTATAGCGTGCCATCACAGTGACTAGTATAGCGTGCCATCACAATGACTAGTATAGCGTGCCATCACAGTGCCTAGTATAGCGTGCCATCACAATGACTAGTATAGCGTGCCATCACAGTGACTAGTATAGTGTGCCATCACAATGACTAGTATAGTGTGCCATCACAATGACTAGTATAGTGTGCCATCACAATGCCTAGTATAGCGTGCCATCACAGTGACTAGTATAGTGTGCCATCACAGTGCCTAGTATAGTGTGCCATCACAATGACTAGTATAGTGTGCCATCACAGTGCCTAGTATAGTGTGCCATCACAGTGCCTAGTATAGTGTGTCATCACAGTGCCTAGTATAGTGTGTCATCACAGTGACTAGTATAGTGTGCCATCACAGTGCCTAGTATAGTGTGTCATCACAGTGACTAGTATAGTGTGCCATCACAATGCCTAGTATAGTGTGTCATCACAGTGCCTAGTATAGTGTGTCATCACAGTGACTAGTATAGTGTGCCATCACAGTGCCTAGTATAGTGTGTCATCACAGTGACTAGTATAGTGTGTCATCACAGTGCCTAGTATAGTGTGCCATCACAATGACTAGTATAGTGTGTCATCACAGTGCCTAGTATAGTGTGCCATCACAATGACTAGTATAGTGTGCCATCACAATGACTAGTATAGTGTGTCATCACAGTGCCTAGTATAGTGTGCCATCACAATGCCTAGTATAGTGTGTCATCACAACGCCTACTATAGTGTGTCATCACAATGACTAGTATAGTGTGTCATCACAATGCCTAGTATAGTGTGCCATCACAATGACTAGTATAGTGTGCCATCACAATGACTAGTATAGTGTGTCATCACAATGCCTAGTATAGTGTGCCATCACAATGACTAGTATAGCGTGCCATCACAATGACTAGTATAGCGTGCCATCACAATGACTAGTATAGCGTGCCATCACAATGACTAGTATAGCGTGCCATCACAATGACTAGTATAGCGTGCCATCACAATGACTAGTATAGCGTGCCATCACAGTGACTAGTATAGCGTGCCATCACAGTGACTAGTATAGCGTGCCATCACAGTGACTAGTATAGCGTGCCATCACAGTGACTAGTATAGCGTGCCATCACAGTGACTAGTATAGCGTGCCATCACAATGACTAGTATAGCGTGCCATCACAATGACTAGTATAGCGTGCCATCACAATGACTAGTATAGCGTGCCATCACAGTGACTAGTATAGCGTGCCATCACAATGACTAGTATAGCGTGCCATCACAGTGACTAGTATAGCGTGCCATCACAATGACTAGTATAGCGTGCCATCACAGTGACTAGTATAGCGTGCCATCACAGTGCCTAGTATAGCGTGCCATCACAATGACTAGTATAGCGTGCCATCACAGTGCCTAGTATAGCGTGCCATCACAATGACTAGTATAGCGTGCCATCACAGTGACTAGTATAGTGTGCCATCACAATGACTAGTATAGTGTGCCATCACAGTGCCTAGTATAGCGTGCCATCACAGTGACTAGTATAGCGTGCCATCACAATGACTAGTATAGTGTGCCATCACAGTGACTAGTATAGCGTGCCATCACAGTGACTAGTATAGTGTGCCATCACAGTGACTAGTATAGTGTGCCATCACAGTGACTAGTATAGTGTGCCATCACAGTGACTAGTATAGTGTGCCATCACAGTGACTAGTATAGTGTGCCATCACAGTGCCTAGTATAGTGTGCCATCACAGTGACTAGTATAGCGTGCCATCACAGTGACTAGTATAGTGTGCCACCATCACAGTGCCTCCATCACAATGACTAGTATAGTGTGCCATCACAGTGCCTAGTATAGCGTGCCATCACAGTGACTAGTATAGTGTGCCATCACAGTGACTAGTATAGCGTGCCATCACAGTGACTAGTATAGTGTGCCATCACAATGACTAGTATAGTGTGCCATCACAATGACTAGTATAGCGTGCCATCACAATGCCTAGTATAGTGTGCCATCACAATGCCTAGTATAGCGTGCCATCACAATGCCTAGTATAGTGTGCCATCACAATGCCTAGTATAGTGTGCCATCACAATGACTAGTATAGTGTGCCATCACAATGCCTAGTATAGCGTGCCATCACAATGACTAGTATAGCGTGCCATCACAATGACTAGTATAGTGTGCCATCACAATGCCTAGTATAGCGTGCCATCACAATGACTAGTATAGCGTGCCATCACAATGACTAGTATAGCGTGCCATCACAGTGCCTAGTATAGCGTGCCATCACAGTGCCTAGTATAGCGTGCCATCACAATGACTAGTATAGTGTGCCATCACAATGCCTAGTATAGCGTGCCATCACAATGACTAGTATAGCGTGCCATCACAATGACTAGTATAGCGTGCCATCACAATGACTAGTATAGCGTGCCATCACAGTGCCTAGTATAGTGTGCCATCACAATGCCTAGTATAGCGTGCCATCACAATGACTAGTATAGTGTGCCATCACAGTGACTAGTATAGTGTGCCATCACAGTGACTAGTATAGTGTGCCATCACAGTGACTAGTATAGTGTGCCATCACAGTGACTAGTATAGTGTGCCATCACAGTGCCTAGTATAGTGTGCCATCACAGTGACTAGTATAGCATGCCATCACAGTGACTAGTATAGTGTGCCACCATCACAGTGCCTCCATCACAATGACTAGTATAGTGTGCCATCACAGTGCCTAGTATAGCGTGCCATCACAGTGACTAGTATAGTGTGCCATCACAGTGACTAGTATAGCGTGCCATCACAGTGACTAGTATAGTGTGCCATCACAATGACTAGTATAGTGTGCCATCACAATGACTAGTATAGCGTGCCATCACAATGCCTAGTATAGTGTGCCATCACAATGACTAGTATAGCGTGCCATCACAATGCCTAGTATAGCGTGCCATCACAGTGCCTAGTATAGTGTGCCATCACAATGACTAGTATAGCGTGCCATCACAATGCCTAGTATAGCGTGCCATCACAATGCCTAGTATAGTGTGCCATCACAATGACTAGTATAGCGTGCCATCACAATGACTAGTATAGTGTGCCATCACAATGACTAGTATAGTGTGCCATCACAGTGCCTAGTATAGCGTGCCATCACAATGACTATTATAGTGTGCCATCACAATGACTAGTATAGTGTGCCATCACAATGACTAGTATAGTGTGCCATCACAATGACTAGTATAGCATGCCATCACAATGACTAGTATAGCGTGCCATCACAATGACTAGTATAGTGTGCCCGCCGTGCCATCACAGTGACTAGTATAGTGTGCCATCACAATGACTAGTATAGTGTGCCCTCACAATGACTAGTATAGTGTGCCATCACAATGACTAGTATAGCGTGCCATCACAATGCCTAGTATAGTGTGCCATCACAATGACTAGTATAGCGTGCCATCACAATGCCTAGTATAGCGTGCCATCACAGTGCCTAGTATAGTGTGCCATCACAATGACTAGTATAGCGTGCCATCACAATGCCTAGTATAGCGTGCCATCACAATGCCTAGTATAGTGTGCCATCACAATGACTAGTATAGCGTGCCATCACAATGACTAGTATAGTGTGCCATCACAATGACTAGTATAGTGTGCCATCACAGTGCCTAGTATAGCGTGCCATCACAATGACTATTATAGTGTGCCATCACAATGACTAGTATAGTGTGCCATCACAATGACTAGTATAGTGTGCCATCACAATGACTAGTATAGCATGCCATCACAATGACTAGTATAGCGTGCCATCACAATGACTAGTATAGTGTGCCCGCCGTGCCATCACAGTGACTAGTATAGTGTGCCATCACAATGACTAGTATAGTGTGCCCTCACAATGACTAGTATAGTGTGCCATCACAATGACTAGTATAGCATGCCATCACAATGACTAGTATAGCGTGCCATCACAATGCCTAGTATAGCGTGCCATCACAATGACTAGTATAGCGTGCCATCACAATGACTAGTATAGCGTGCCATCACAATGACTAGTATAGCGTGCCATCACAATGACTAGTATAGCGTGCCATCACAGTGACTAGTATAGTGTGTCATCACAATGACTAGTATAGCGTGCCATCACAGTGCCTAGTATAGCGTGCCATCACAGTGCCTAGTATAGCGTGCCATCACAGTGACTAGTATAGTGTGCCATCACAATGACTAGTATAGCGTGCCATCACAATGACTAGTATAGCGTGCCATCACAATGACTAGTATAGCGTGCCATCACAATGACTAGTATAGCGTGCCATCACAATGACTAGTATAGCGTGCCATCACAATGACTAGTATAGCGTGCCATCACAATGACTAGTATAGCGTGCCATCACAATGACTAGTATAGCGTGCCATCACAATGACTAGTATAGTGTGCCGTCACAATGACTAGTATAGCGTGCCATCACAATGACTAGTATAGCATGCCATCACAGTGACTAGTATAGCGTGCCATCACAATGACTAGTATAGCGTGCCATCACAATGACTAGTATAGCGTGCCATCACAATGACTAGTATAGCGTGCCATCACAATGCCTAGTATAGCGTGCCATCACAATGACTAGTATAGCGTGCCATCACAATGACTAGTATAGCGTGCCATCACAGTGACTAGTATAGCGTGCCATCACAGTGACTAGTATAGCGTGCCATCACAGTGACTAGTATAGCGTGCCATCACAGTGACTAGTATAGCGTGCCATCACAATGACTAGTATAGCGTGCCATCACAATGCCTAGTATAGCGTGCCATCACAGTGACTAGTATAGCGTGCCATCACAATGACTAGTATAGCGTGCCATCACAATGACTAGTATAGCGTGCCATCACAATGACTAGTATAGCGTGCCATCACAATGCCTAGTATAGCGTGCCATCACAATGACTAGTATAGCGTGCCATCACAATGACTAGTATAGCGTGCCATCACAGTGACTAGTATAGCGTGCCATCACAGTGACTAGTATAGCGTGCCATCACAATGACTAGTATAGCGTGCCATCACAATGACTAGTATAGCGTGCCATCACAATGACTAGTATAGCGTGCCATCACAATGACTAGTATAGCGTGCCATCACAATGACTAGTATAGTGTGCCATCACAGTGACTAGTATAGCGTGCCATCACAATGACTAGTATAGCGTGCCATCACAATGACTAGTATAGCGTGCCATCACAATGACTAGTATAGTGTGCCATCACAATGACTAGTATAGCGTGCCATCACAATGACTAGTATAGCGTGCCATCACAATGCCTAGTATAGTGTGCCATCACAATGACTAGTATAGCGTGCCATCACAATGCCTAGTATAGCGTGCCATCACAGTGCCTAGTATAGTGTGCCATCACAATGACTAGTATAGCGTGCCATCACAATGCCTAGTATAGCGTGCCATCACAATGCCTAGTATAGTGTGCCATCACAATGACTAGTATAGCGTGCCATCACAATGACTAGTATAGTGTGCCATCACAATGACTAGTATAGTGTGCCACCACAGTGCCTAGTATAGCGTGCCATCACAATGACTATTATAGTGTGCCATCACAATGACTACTATAGTGTGCCATCACAATGACTAGTATAGTGTGCCATCACAATGACTAGTATAGCATGCCATCACAATGACTAGTATAGCGTGCCATCACAATGACTAGTATAGTGTGCCCGCCGTGCCATCACAGTGACTAGTATAGTGTGCCATCACAATGACTAGTATAGTGTGCCCTCACAATGACTAGTATAGTGTGCCATCACAATGACTAGTATAGCGTGCCATCACAATGACTAGTATAGCGTGCCATCACAATGCCTAGTATAGCGTGCCATCACAATGACTAGTATAGCGTGCCATCACAATGACTAGTATAGCGTGCCATCACAATGACTAGTATAGCGTGCCATCACAATGACTAGTATAGCGTGCCATCACAGTGACTAGTATAGTGTGCCATCACAATGACTAGTATAGCGTGCCATCACAGTGCCTAGTATAGCGTGCCATCACAGTGCCTAGTATAGCGTGCCATCACAGTGACTAGTATAGTGTGCCATCACAATGACTAGTATAGCGTGCCATCACAATGACTAGTATAGCGTGCCATCACAATGACTAGTATAGCGTGCCATCACAATGACTAGTATAGCGTGCCATCACAATGACTAGTATAGCGTGCCATCACAATGACTAGTATAGCGTGCCATCACAATGACTAGTATAGCGTGCCATCACAATGACTAGTATAGCGTGCCATCACAATGACTAGTATAGTGTGCCATCACAATGACTAGTATAGCATGCCATCACAGTGACTAGTATAGTGTGCCATCACAATGACTAGTATAGCGTGCCATCACAATGACTAGTATAGCGTGCCATCACAATGCCTAGTATAGCGTGCCATCACAATGACTAGTATAGCGTGCCATCACAATGACTAGTATAGCGTGCCATCACAGTGACTAGTATAGCGTGCCATCACAGTGACTAGTATAGCGTGCCATCACAGTGACTAGTATAGCGTGCCATCACAATGACTAGTATAGCGTGCCATCACAATGACTAGTATAGCGTGCCATCACAATGCCTAGTATAGCGTGCCATCACAATGACTAGTATAGCGTGCCATCACAATGACTAGTATAGCGTGCCATCACAGTGACTAGTATAGCGTGCCATCACAATGACTAGTATAGCGTGCCATCACAGTGCCTAGTATAGCGTGCCATCACAATGACTAGTATAGCGTGCCATCACAGTGCCTAGTATAGCGTGCCATCACAATGACTAGTATAGCGTGCCATCACAGTGACTAGTATAGTGTGCCATCACAATGACTAGTATAGTGTGCCATCACAATGACTAGTATAGTGTGCCATCACAATGACTAGTATAGCGTGCCATCACAGTGCCTAGTATAGCGTGCCATCACAGTGACTAGTATAGTGTGCCATCACAATGACTAGTATAGTGTGCCATCACAATGACTAGTATAGTGTGCCATCACAGTGACTAGTATAGTGTGCCATCACAGTGCCTAGTATAGTGTGCCATCACAATGACTAGTATAGTGTGCCATCACAGTGCCTAGTATAGCGTGCCATCACAGTGACTAGTATAGCGTGCCATCACAATGACTAGTATAGTGTGCCATCACAATGACTAGTATAGTGTGCCATCACAGTGCCTAGTATAGCGTACCATCACAGTGCCTAGTATAGTGTGCCATCACAATGACTAGTATAGTGTGCCATCACAGTGACTAGTATAGCGTACCATCACAGTGCCTAGTATAGTGTGCCATCACAATGACTAGTATAGTGTGCCATCACAGTGCCTAGTATAGTGTGCCATCACAGTGACTAGTATAGCGTGCCATCACAATGACTAGTATAGTGTGCCATCACAGTGACTAGTATAGTGTGCCATCACAGTGCCTAGTATAGTGTGCCATCACAATGACTAGTATAGTGTGCCATCACAGTGCCTAGTATAGCGTGCCATCACAGTGACTAGTATAGCGTGCCATCACAATGACTAGTATAGTGTGCCATCACAATGACTAGTATAGTGTGCCATCACAGTGCCTAGTATAGCGTACCATCACAGTGCCTAGTATAGTGTGCCATCACAATGACTAGTATAGTGTGCCATCACAGTGCCTAGTATAGCGTACCATCACAGTGCCTAGTATAGTGTGCCATCACAATGACTAGTATAGTGTGCCATCACAGTGACTAGTATAGCGTACCATCACAGTGCCTAGTATAGTGTGCCATCACAATGACTAGTATAGTGTGCCATCACAGTGCCTAGTATAGCGTGCCATCACAGTGACTAGTATAGCGTGCCATCACAATGACTAGTATAGCGTGCCATCACAGTGCCTAGTATAGCGTGCCATCACAGTGACTAGTATAGTGTGCCATCACAATGACTAGTATAATGTGCCATCACAATGACTAGTATAGTGTGCCATCACAATGACTAGTATAGCGTGCCATCACAATGACTAGTATAGCGTGCCATCACAATGACTAGTATAGTGTGCCATCACAATGACTAGTATAGCGTGCCATCACAATGACTAGTATAGCGTGCCATCACAATGACTAGTATAGTGTGCCATCACAATGACTAGTATAGTGTGCCATCACAGTGCCTAGTATAGCGTGCCATCACAGTGACTAGTATAGTGTGCCATCACAGTGCCTAGTATAGCGTGCCATCACAGTGCCTAGTATAGCGTGCCATCACAATGACTAGTATAGTGTGCCATCACAGTGCCTAGTATAGCGTGCCATCACAGTGACTAGTATAGTGTGCCATCACAGTGCCTAGTATAGCGTGCCATCACAGTGACTAGTATAGTGTGCCATCACAGTGCCTAGTATAGCGTGCCATCACAGTGACTAGTATAGCGTGCCATCACAATGACTAGTATAGTGTGCCATCACAATGACTAGTATAGCGTGCCATCACAATGACTAGTATAGTGTGCCATCACAATGACTAGTATAGTGTGCCATCACAATGACTAGTATAGTGTGCCATCACAATGACTAGTATAGTGTGCCATCACAATGACTAGTATAGCGTACCATCACAGTGCCTAGTATAGTGTGCCATCACAATGACTAGTATAGTGTGCCATCACAATGACTAGTATAGCGTACCATCACAGTGCCTAGTATAGCGTGCCATCACAGTGCCTAGTATAGCGTGCTATCACAATGACTAGTATAGTGTACATGATGCAGTATAGCAGCGGATTGCACCGATCCACCTGCTCAATCGTTATACCTCACAATAATAACACCATCTGGACGGTGGACGCAGATATCTATAGAACCCTCAGATGCGGCTTTTTAGAAGGCATTTTGTCCATTCAGCCATTGCAGTGTTAAATCAACAGCCTGCTGGCGGATGGTGTGTGTGCGTGTGCGTGCGTGTGCTAGTTTAGTCTGGATGGACTGTGGAGATTCTATGTGTATTGTTCTAATGTGGTCCACGTTGAACAGACTGTGAAACCAAATATCCCACCGGGACAATAAAATCTAATCTAAATAGTGTCTCTGTTGGCTGGAAACGTCATTATGTCCAAAACTGTTACCTTTTCGAGCGTTTAGAGCTTGTGGAGCTGCTATGCTTTTCTGCAACGCTGTAGTGTGATCTAGTGCAGTAGTTCCCAAACGTTTTCACGTCAATGACCCCCAAATCGACATGTATCAGGCCACCTTTTGAAAAGATATGCCAGTGGCCCCCCGATAAGAGAGGATTTTTTACGGCTCTAGCAGTGATTCCGAAACGTATTAATTCCATGGACCCCCAGTTTCACATGCATTTAAAACCCATTTAGGCCTGACATCGAAATAAAAAAAAACATTCGCGCTGAAAGAATATATATTCAAAGATTTGTGCCGCATTTTCACGATTTTTCAAAGATAGCAGACCTACAAGCTCGTAGCGCGCCACTCGGTGGCGCGCTATGAGCTTGTAGATCTGCTATTTTTCAATAGCTAAAGTATAACATAATGCTTAGTTAAAACACCAAAAGGGGTTCCCGCCCAGAATGGGTTAGGCTATGGACCCCCATTGAATGGCCTTTCTATCTCTGGTATACCCCGGTTCCATTTGTACACTCTCTGAGTTACAGACCCTCTAACTATCTCTAATTTAGCTATAGGGACCCCCTGGAACTCCCTCAAGTACCCCTAGGGGTCCCCAGACCCCACTTCGAGAACCAATGCTCTAGTATAACTCTATATGAGTGTGCCCAGTGCGGGGCTCAATTCACGAGTTCAAGTATTTATAATTACATTTTGTTACATATTAACAAGAAAGGGGGTCCCTTCTAGGGGCTTGACTGTATTACAGACTCAGGGGGTCCCTGCTAGGGGCTTGACTGTATTACAGACTCAGGGGGTCCCTGCTAGGAGCTTGACTGTATTACTATGTTTACATTCAGGGGGTCCCTGCTAGGGGCTTGACTGTATTACTATGTTTACATTCAGGGGGTCCCTGCTAGGGGCTTGACTGTATTACTATGTTTACATTCAGGGGGTCCCTGCTAGGGGCTTGACTGTATTATTATGTTTACATTCAGGGGGTCCCTGCTAGGGGCTTGAATGTATTACTATGTTTACACTCAGGGGGTCCCTGCTAGGGGCTTGACTGTATTACTATATATGTTTACACTCAGGGGGTCCCTGCTAGGGGCTTGACTGTATTACTATGTTTACACTCAGGGGGTCCCTGCTAGGGGCTTGACTGTATTACTATGTTTACACTCAGGGGGTCCCTGCTAGGGGCTTGACTGTATTATAGGGCCGATTCACACTCCTATATATTCAGTGCCGAAAAAAGGTGGTTCGGGACTTTAGTTAGGCTCTATACAAGTCAATGCATATACTCCCTCACGGCTAGTGGAGGGAAATATTGGAGGTCCTCGACATGAATATGTTTTATTTCCCTCCTCCTCCTCCTGTGCGTGCTTGCGTGCGTGCGTGTCTGTGTGTGTGCAAACACGGCTCGTTAAGAATGCGATGCGTTGTGGCGAACAGAGGTATTTTGTGTTTTTGTTTCGTAAGTGAACGTGTTAGCCTGACACTCAGCATGCATTTAGTTTCACTTCATTATTCAGACTTAAAGCCCTTTTCACGGCAGCTGTTTCTGGGATGGGCGTCGCCAAAGCGGCAGTCTTTGGTTGTCAATCATGTGGCTATGGCTAACCCGGTTAGCCTGACACTCACTCACTCACTCACTCACTCACTCACTCACTACCTCACTCACTCACTCACTCACTCACTCACTCACAAACTCACTCACTCACTCACTCACTCACTACCTCACTCACTCACTCACTCACTCACTCACTCACTACCTCACTCACTCACTCACTCACTCACTCACTACCTCACTCACTCACTCACTCACTCACTCACTCACTCACTCACTCACTCACTACCTCACTCACTCACTCACTCACTACCTCACTCACTCACTCACTCACTCACTCACTCACTCACTCACTCACTCACTCACTCACTACCTCACTCACTCACTCACTCACTACCTCACTCACTCACTCACTCACTCACTCACTCACTCACTTCATTATTCTTATTGAAAAGAAGAAATATCTGAACTTTTTTTGAGTGGTGCAACCACTCCAAGGAACAGCAATGTCCGTGTTAATGTGACTATGTGACTATGAGTACCAGTAGGGGCAAACGTGGCGCTGTTGTGCCAGAAACAGAGAGAGAGAGAGATAGTGCTGCACTGTTGCCTGCTAATGAGAGAGAGAGAGGGGGGGGGGGGGGGGAGGGGGGGAGTTGCACCACTCAGTTCACACGGGTGTGATTTTTTTTAATGAGCGTGGCTAGCTATTCAGGGCTAGAGCCAGGCTGTAACCCGCTTGCTAACCAAACAAACACAATCAATGAGCGCTACTAGCATGTAAACAAATACGGTAAAATATGCTGAAACTATTTATCATAGGGCGATTTAATAGCCAGATCGGTACGGTCACAGGTTACCACAGTGGGGGGGCAGCCATGTTTGTTGTTGGACATCATTATAGGGCGGCTGTGGCTCAGGAGGGAGAGCAGGTCGTCCAATGACCCATGGGTCGGCGGTTCGAATCCCGGCTCCTCCTGTCCACATGTCGAAGTGTCCTTGGGCAAGACATTGAACCCTACATTGCCTCCAATGAGTCGGTCGGTGTGAGCTCGCCACCATTGGTGTGTGAATGTGGGAAGTGAGGACGCTGGCGTCGACTGTTCGCCGCTTCACCTCCCAATGTATGAATGAATGAACCATTGTAAGCGCTTTGAGTAGGCACGTAGTGCATAGAAAAGCGCCATAAAAAATGCAATTCATTATCATTGAGTGAAGGCGCTGATGGCCAATCAGCTGCTGCCAGCATTGTTCCGACTGAGACAACACCGCCAGCGACCGAGTCACCAGACCTGAATCGCCAGAACATTATTCTAACTATTAGAGCCAGGCTATGAACGTGTTGTTTATTTGTTGAGAACGAGTGTGAGAGGAGAGGAGAGCAGCAGGTGTGACAACAACACTGCAGCCAGATCGCACGGCCAGCGAGAGGCAGCTATACTTCACGCTGCCCGCTCTGTGGAGCTCACCTCCCGCTGGAAGTTGGCTTGAGTCTCTTCCAAACGGCCGGTGTTTCCTTGGATTCACGGCCGACAAATTGAACTCGAAGCTGGGCTGAATGAATGAGGAGATACCGCTGTAGTTGTTTCGGTGGACTTTTTTTCCCGGCTCTTAAATAGGAGTATATGAATCGGCACCTACTATGTTTACACTCAGGGGGTCCCTGCTAGGGGCTTGACTGTATTACTATGTTTACACTCAGGGGGTCCCTGCTAGGGGCTTGACTGTATTACTATGTTTACACTCAGGGGGTCCCTGCTAGGGGCTTGACTGTATTACTATGTATAGACTTAAGGGGTCCCTGTATTACTATGGGAGACAATGAGTTTCATCCTGGTATTTGCCAAGGCACCAAGGCAGAACTGCCTGTCAAAGCGAAGACTGGCCCACCACAGCACGTCCTCTCCGGGAAATTATACTCTTGGTAATGTAGTCAAAGATGTTGATGCTATTTGAGTCCAAAGTGACCACTGATACCCCAAACTACTGTACATAGTGGGCTGTTTGGTTTAAACTATAGGATGCCAGGGCAACAAATGAGCCATATAGCATCTGTCTACATGTTAGCTAGCTATAACATTCGTGCCAATGATATTGGCCAGCCCTGAATATGGCTGCTGCTGTGGATGCACGAGAGCCGCAAGTGGATGAAAAGGCGTGCAAATGACAGGTTGTAAAGTCATGGCCTGTGGCGAAACGCACACGGGGGGAATCCAGGTGTTATAACTAGCAGCTGATTAGTTAATGATGTGGATGTTAGCATGGTGATTGGCTAACGAGGCATGGGGGTTGGGGGGAGGGGGGGGGGGTGTTCTGGACAGATTATATCGTGGCTGTCATTCTGCTGTCTCCGTGACAACCGAGACCGCATGTATATGTCACCCCATTTCATCTCATCAGCACGCACACATCGTCTGTCTGTCTGTCTGTCTGTCTGTCTGTCTGTCTGCCTGCCTGCCTGCCTGCCTGTCTGCCTGTCTGTCTGTCTGTCTGTCGCCTCTTTCCCTGATTCTCATTCCCTTACGCTAAGAGTAGAAAAGCGGGTGCCTATAGGGCTATAGTTCCAAACATTGGAACTATCCCATTGAGATAGAATGAGCACTTCCGCATTCCATTGTTAAAACGGGAGTCGACGCTAGTGTCGCCACTCTCTTACTAGATTACTCTGCTCCCAGCCAGAGCCATAAGACAGAGTTACAACATTGATGGGGCAAAAACCGAGCGCTCGAGCGCTGTTCATGCAGCCTGAACAGTGACAAGCTGGAGTTGAAATTCATTGTTTTCAACGAGGGCGGTGCAAATAAGACCTATTGTAAGGCATGTGTGCAACATGACAACTGTTTTAAAGTATTGTACAGTGACAACCAAAGTCTCTGTAATGTTTATGTTGTACTATTACAAAAAATAAAGGGGTTTAAGATCATTAAAGCTGTTGCCTGAGTCCAGTGCATTCTGCCAACTTCCGGTCCAGGACTTTGTCACCGTTAGAAGTCTATGTAGGAGAGCCACCATTGGACTGAAGCCCCATGAAGGGAACGGACTTGTCATAACTCTGTCTCACTCTGGCTCTGGCTGCTCCCAGGCAGGCCATTTGCAGCAGCCAATAGCGCGGTGGCTCGATCTTCCTGGCCAATGTGTGCACTGTGTTAGTGGTCAGCTGCTCCCACAGATCAGATGTTAGATCTGTGGATCAATAACCTGATCGATGCACTACCTAATGAGGAGGATCCGTCAGCACTGATTGGCCCCGTGCAGGTCTGATGCTGTGCGTGTACACTGTCTTTTAACACACACACACACACACACACACACACACTATGTATATTATATATATGCTTATTATATTTTAATAATCTTCTCTTTATTTTAACCAACCAAGGCATCCCTTTGCACTACATTTTACTAGGGCCTTATAGTACCTTTCTAAAAGACAGAGGGAACTGTTAATTGTGTACCGTCACTTTAAATGCGTAATGTATACATCATCGTACGTTGGTGTCACGCACCAAAAATAGCCAGTCTACAAGCTCACACCGCGTCTGGTTGCACTGCGTTGTGAGCTTGTAGCTCTGCCTTTTCAGCAACGATAGATTGAGAAGTTGCATGCACTGATGCACATTGGAATACGTCACGTATTATGTGAGACTATTCAATCGACCCGTTCCACCCACGGCGCAAGTTACCATGAGCGTCAGACCACCGTGGCCCAGTCAGTTTAGAGTTTATTTGTCCAGTCTAACTTCGAAGAGAGGGGGAGAAAGAAAAACAACAAAAGATAGTCTACTTGGCAGCCCTTGTGCATGCAAATTTATGTTAGTCGCAAACTACAGCAAGCCGCCTTTGTTTTAAATTGTCCCCCATTCGCACGTCGGCAAAGCCGTTCACACCTACGGCTGGAGATGCGCGTTTTCAATACCGGCGGCCCCGTCTCACCGTGCTGCGCGCATTACGTGATTAAATAAAATGTGGTATCGGATTGGTGCGGGGCGTACTTGCCGATTCCGATATGACCAAATAAGGGCATATCGGAGGGCATTCCGATACAAGTATCGGTATCGGGACATGCCTATTAACAATGAACAGAGTTTAATGTTTGTTTTGTCTGTCACTGAGCAAATCGGCTTATACATGTTATGTTATGGGTTGGTAAAGCGCCCCTCACTTCACACGGGTGTGATTTTATTTGCCACTAAGTAGGCGTTCCCGCATAACTTCCGGGTATGATGATGATGATGTCTATATTGGAACCCTATGGGCTGTATTTTGCATGTCTTAAGTACCAGGTCTTATTACTTAACTTAAGACCTGGAGGCGTGATCAATGCCATTTGGCTATTCTGAGTGGCCAAAGAGCATTGACCACGCCTCCAGGTCTTAAGTTAAGTAATAAGACCTGGTACTTAAGACACGCAAAACACAGCCCTATGTGTTATATTTCAGCCTGTGACAGCATGTAACCCAGAATCTCCCTTAATCGACAACCAGCCTCCAGTGGTGGAGATTATAAGGCTATACTTCCAACATACGTCTCAATTCTTTTCAACTGTGTCCCACTCCCATTCAGCGTGCTGGAATTTCATTTTGGTCTGTCAGTGATGTCAGCGTCAAAACGTCGATTCTTCTGATGAATTCCCTAACAGTGAAAAGCCTTATAATATAATATAAGACTCAATCTGGGGCCCAGGAATCCCAGAGGACAGTCGCATGAAATGAAACGTCGTTCGCCTTCCACCTCCAGGCTTCAATGTGCTGTGAAGTCCTGTTCCCCGGTGTCACCTTCCCTTCCATCCATCCATGCACGCACTGCTTCACATAGCTGTCACTCACCTTGCTGTCTGTCTGTCTGTCTGTCTGTGCCTGTGCCTGTGCCTGTGCCTGTGCCTGTGCCTGTGCCTGTGCCTGCGCCTGCGCCTGCGCCTGCGCCTGCGCCTGCGCCTGCGCCTGCGCCTGTGCCTGTGTGCCTGTGCCTGTGTCTGTGCCTGTGCCTGTGCCTGTGCCTGTGCCTGTGCCTGTGCCTGTGCCTGTGCCTGTGCCTGTGCCTGTGCCTGTGCCTGTGCCTGTGCCTGTGCCTGTGCCTGTGCCTGCGCCTGCGCCTGTGCCTGTGCCTGCGCCTGCGCCTGTGCCTGTGCCTGTGCCTGTGCCTGCAGTGGTAACTAAATGCATTTACCTGAGTACTGTAGTGCAGGGGTAGGCAACGTTAGCCACGGGTGCCAACGTTGGCACAGCAGAGGGTGATCACTGGCACAGCAGAGGTCATTGGCACAGCAGAGGGTGATCACTGGCACAGCAGAGGTCATTGGCACAGCAGAGGGTGATCACTGGCACAAGTGTGAGAGAGATGATTTTTCTTTTAAATTTAAATATATATATATAAAAAAAAGTTTATAGTTAAATTAACCCATTTAGGCCTGACCTCGAAATTTAAAAAAAATCTTCTAAATCCTCCAGTTTTCTGAAATAAATATTTTCACGATTTTTCAAAAATAGCAGACCTACAAGCTCGTAGCGCGCCACTTGGTGGCGCGCTTATGAGCTTGTAGATCTGCTATTTTTCAATAGCTAAATTATAACATAATGTTTAAAACACCAAAAGGGAGTTCCCGCCCAAAATGGGTTAAGTCCACTCACATCTGTATGCAAATTACATCCTGCACACAATTCTACAATCATTCAAACTCACATTCATTGTTCTCTGACTGTGGAGACAGTGATACAAATAATAATTGAGTCTAAAAATCATGTACTGTATACTGATGTGAAAGAAAATGTTTTTAAATTAGAAGAGAAAAAATAAAGGTTGCTACTGTATGTGTGTATGAACAATCAAAATCGGATGGAAATATATCATTTGGATGTGGTGTCATAATAGGCCTATCTCACAGCCCGCTTTCCACGCCCACTTCCGGTAGATAGTGGTGTCATTTAACATTAGGCATTTACATGTTTTTTCTCTGGAGAATCTAAGTACATTTCCTAATGTTAAAATGTCAAAGACCGATAATAATATGAAGAAAACACAATGGTATAACAACTCAAATAAGTAGAATAAACCTTACCTTTACAAAACGGTAGTTTGTGGCTTGTGAAAATACCTCTTTTAACATGGAAGCCTATGGACCAGAAAAAAAATAACACCACTAGCTCTAAAAGGGGGCGTAAAAAGGGGGCGGGGAAATGCTGTGAGATAGGCCTATTAAACGTAATGTCGATATGGCACGGCGACTATCAAGAAAATAAAGACACGGCACTTCATGTGGAAAAGGTTGCAGAGCCCTGCTGTAGTCTACTTAAGTGACATTTTGAGGCATTTGGGCTTTACTTGAGTATTTCCAATTTCCAATACTTTTACTCCACTACAACTATTTGAAAAGTTTAGTAACTAGTTACTTTGTAAATTATTATTATTATTACAAAACATATATTAAGCCCTATATGCATTTCGGCCATTTGAAAATGGCCGATCTACAAGCTCACACAATGTGTTGCGGTGACATCATGCATGCCCGTGTGTCATTGTGACACATTGTGGCATCGTGTGTCATTGTGACACATCGTGGCATCATGTGTCATTGTGACACATCGTGGCATCGTGTGTCATTGTGACACATCGTGGCATCGTGTGTCATTGTGACACATCGTGGCATCGTGTGTCATTGTGACACATCGTGGCATCGTGTGTCATTGTGACACATCGTGGCATCGTGTGTCATTGTGACACATCGTGGCATCGTGTGTCATTGTGACACATCGTGGCATCGTGTGTCATTGTGACACATCGTGGCATCGTGTGTCATTGTGACACATCGTGGCATCGTGTGTCATTGTGACACATCGTGGCATCGTGTGTCATTGTGACACATCGTGGCATCGTGTGTCATTGTGACACATCGTGGCATCGTGTGTCATTGTGACACATCGTGGCATCGTGTGTCATTGTGACACATTGTGGCATCGTGTGTCATTGTGACACATTGTGGCATCGTGTGTCATTGTGACACATTGTGGCATCGTGTGTCATTGTGACACATTGTGGCATCGTGTGTCATTGTGACACATCGTAGCATCGTGTGTCATTGTGACACATTGTGGCATCGTGTGTCATTGTGACACATTGTGGCATCGTGTGTCATTGTGACACATCGTGGCATCGTGTGTCATTGTGACACATTGTGGCATCGTGGCATCGTGTGTCATTGTGACACATTGTGGCATCGTGTGTCATTGTGACACATTGTAGCATCGTGTGTCATTGTGACACATTGTAGCATTGTGTGTCATTGTGACACATTGTGGCATCGTGTGTCATTGTGACACATTGTGGCATCGTGTGTCATTGTGACACATTGTGGCATCGTGTGTCATTGTGACACATTGTGGCATCGTGTGTCAAACAGCCCAGCTCACAGTATTATAATTAGATTCATCCGTTCTTTCCTTACCTAAAAGACGCTTTGTTTTCCTGCCGTGAAAACCTTGTTCTGCATATAGTGTGGGAGCCAAGTTTGAATAATATGATTATTTGAATAATTACTGCTTTATTGTTGTGATTTGTATTTTGGTTTAACAGTTCATGTATATTGCATTATATGTTTGTTACATTAGCTATGTTAAAAGGTTTAAATAAGTTAATTTGTTTAATTCATGGTGATGTGCTTTAGGTTAAACTATGATGTTACTGTAGCTTTAAGAAGAGAGCTCTGGTTGTCTAACTGAGATCTTAATTGCCATTGCTAACACCTGAGTGTGTGCAGGTCAGGGCAGATTCAGTTAATTATCTCTTGAGTGTGTGCAGGGCAGTACTGAGGCAGAGTGTGTGCAGAGCAGTAGAGTCAGTTTGTGCACAAGGCAACGTCAGAGCGACACGGTTTTTTGACCGTAGTATATTTTTGAGTTTGAGAACTTGTTTTTTGATTACTTCTGTATTAAGGAACATATTTTTTGGAATAAATATGTTTTGTGATCTTTTACATCGGAGTCCTGTGAAGTCTTTCTACTCAAGGGAATATACACGAGTATAGAAAAGGTGTCGCTGAGCATCTACCACTCACATTAGTCAAAAAACCTGCTCCACTTGGATAAAACGGACATTCTTTAAGGATTGGAAACCGCAAGGAAAGAAGAGTTCCAAATCTTCCAAGTTAGGTGGTCGTGAGTAAAGTTTTATGTTCAACTCTCTGCCAGGTGTTGTACCACCTAACGAGCCAGCTTACTAGCCTCCTTCTACTTTGGACAGTAATTACCAGACTGTACTGTGTAAGCCAGTTCGTTCAAACAATGGAGGAACACGAAGATTCAGCCACGGTTGTGAAAGCAAGGGCTGTTAAATTGACACCCAAAGCATTGGATGATAAATGTCAACGCGCCATTAAAGCACGAAAAGCTAAGCTAGCTAAACTAACTGGTAAAATGAACCAGATACGCCAGCTAATGGATGAAGGTGATGATAAATGCTTAACAGAAGTCCAAACTGTATTGATGGTGGAATACAACAGTCTGTTTGGGGAGTTTTGTGAATTGCATAACAGTGTTAAAGGGATACTGCAACAGATTTCTGAAGAAGAAATGAACAAAGATGACACTACATGGTTTGAACCCAAGGCTGTAGCTTTTCATGGTTTCGCAGACAGTGCTACCACTTGGATGGAAGAGGCCTATCTACGTATTGCAGAAGCAGAAAAATGGAACAATGAGGTGCTGCCATCAGATAGTGTGTCCATCACAGCTGGCAAGAGCAAGGTAGCTTCTGGTTCTCGTTCATCCTCACGTGCATCATCGTCTGCTATGTCTGCTCGATTAAAGGCAGAATTGGAGAGAGCTGCGTTGTTTGCCCAAGCATCTGCTCTAAAAGAGAAACAGCAGTTGGAAGAACAGGAAGCTAAGCTGAAAAGAGAAAGAAAAGAACAGGAAGTTAAACTAAAAAGACAAAATGAGGAGCTGGAAGCTCAACTAAGAAGAAATAGTGAGGAGCTGGAAGCTAAAATAAGAAGAGAAAGGCAGGCACTGGATATGCAAACTGCTTTAGCAGCATCGGATGCAAAAATGAAGATCTTAAATGAGTATGATGTATTTCGAGCCTCATCCAGAGCATCAAGGGCATCCAGAGCTGCAGGTCACGATGGAATGAACTCCTATTTCGAGTCTAAAAAGGCTATACACTTGCTAGCTAACCAGCAATCAAAGCATCCCTCAGTCACAGCACCAAATAATGACACTCGGCTGAATGTCAACAATGCTGCACCTACTCCACAACAGGCAACAACACCAGAGTCTTTACAAGGTGTTGCCGAAATGTTAGCTAAGCAACAAAGATTAACCTCTCTGCCTCCTCAGACCATACCTGTGTTCAAGGGAGACCCTCTGGAGTATCGGCTGTTCATAAGAGCGTTCGAACATGGAGTAGAGGACAAGACAGAGAGTAGCAAAGACCGGCTCTATTTCATGGAGCAGTACACCAGCGGACAGCCCAGGGAGCTGATAAGGAGCTGTCTCCATATGGAACCCCAGCGTGGCTATAGAGAAGCCAGGAGACAGCTGGAAGAACATTTTGGAAATGCCTACAAGATCGCAGTGGCATACATCAACAAGGCTATGGACTGGCCTAACATCAAGTCTGATGACGGAGAAGCTCTCCAATCATTTGGTCTCTATCTCACAGGATGTCGTAACGCCATGACTGATGTGGAATACATGGAAGAGTTAGACAATGCGGTTAACATGCGTGCCATTATTGCCAAACTCCCGTACAAGCTGAGGGAAAGGTGGAGAAGCTTAGTCTGTGGTATTCAGGACAGAGAAGATCGGAGAGCCAAGTTCAACGATCTCGTGAACTTCCTCAACAAGCAAGCTAAGGAATTATTGCACCCGCTCTTTGGTGACATAAAGGATGTTACCTCGAAGACTCAAGCTAAAGTTCAAGTGGATGAGAGGTTGCACAAGAGTAGTGGAAGGAAGACAGGCTTCACCACAGCCGCAACTATCACCAGTAACCAAGCAGTGAGTCCTAAACCTAAGGGTGAAGTCGTTGGCAAAGTCTCTGCTTTTTCCAAACCATGTCTCTTCTGTCAGGGTGGAGAACATACTATGGAGCAATGTAAGAAGCTTAAGAGGTTGCTTCATAAGGAGAAGATTGACTTTATACGGTCTGTGTTTCAGCTGTCTAAAACAAGGCCACATGAGTAATTCATGTAAAGAGAAGCTGAGCTGCCAAGTCTGTACACAGTCACACCCTACAGTGTTGCACATTAAGGCCAAATATAATGTTGCAAACAAGGAGCCAGGAACTGAAGGCGAGACAAACAAGGAAGAAAGACTGTCAGTTATAAGTGGGTATGTGGGTACTGATGTAACGACGTGTGGGGCTACAGGTGCTGAGAACTCAGAAGGTGTCTTAGCTATAGTTCCAGTACAGGTCAAGAGCAACAAAGGCCAAAACGTTATAACCACTTACGCTTTCCTTGATCCTGGCAGTACCGCCTGCTTCTGTACCGAGGAACTAATGAAAGAGCTCAACATGACAGGCAGAAAGACACGCATCTTGCTGAAGACCATGGGAGACAAAAGAGTTGTTCACAGCCACATGGTTTCAGGCTTAGAAGTGAGCAGTTTGGGCTGTAATGATTTTCTGGAGCTCCCTGATACTTACTCCCAGAAGACCATTCCTGCAACTAAAGACAACATTCCCCGGCAAGAGGACGTCAATAGGTGGCCTCACCTTCAGCAGGTGTTACTCCCAAAGGTTGATGCAGAGATAGGACTGCTTATCGGGACTAATGCACCCAAGGCTATTGAACCCTGGCAGGTCATTGCCAGTGTGGATGACGGCCCTTATGCTGTAAGAACACGGCTTGGATGGACCATCAACGGACCTCTCAGAGAATACACAGGACACAGAACAACAAGTGGACTGATACAGGTTTCAGCCAACCGTATAACAGTTGCCAGACTGGATGAACTCTGGAGTCAGCAGTTCAAGAATGACTTCCCGGAGTGTGAGCAAGAGGAAAGGCTGGCGCTGTCAAGAGAAGATCTCCAGTTTATTGACATGGCCACACAGTCAGCTACACTTGTGGAGGGACATTACAGCATCGCCCTGCCACTGAGGAACAAGGACATGAGAATGCCCAACAACCGTAAGATTGCTAAGCAGCGTGCCCTAACCTTACGGCGGAAGTTTGTGAAGAATCCAAAATTCCACACAGAGTATTCAGCATTCTTTGGTGACATCATTAAAAGGGGTTACGCCGTGAAGGTACCCAGCGAGGACCTCAACCGTGATGATGGTAGAGTTTGGTACTTGCCACACCATGGGGTTTATCACCCCAAGAAGCAGAAGCTCAGAGTGGTCTTCGATTGCGGAGCTTCCTACCAGGGCACCACTCTTAATGACCAACTTCTGCAGGGACCAAATCTCACGAGTACTCACTGTAAATCACTGAGGTCAGAAGAAGAGGCAGTGTTGTTGTACCACAGCTTGCGAGCTGTGTGTGGAAAGGGCGGATTTAGGCTCACCAAATGGATAAGCAACAACAGAGCTGTGCTATCTGCCATCCCAGAAGAGGAGAGGGCTACGGAAGTGAAGGAGCTTGACCTGGATCGTGACGCACTTCCTATAGAAAGAGCTTTGGGAGTGCACTGGTGTACCCAGTCAGACAGCTTCAGGTTCAAGGTCGTCATACCAGACAAAGTACCCACCAGGAGAAACCTCCTATCCATCGTTAGTTCGGTTTATGACCCATTGGGTATCCTGGCACCAGTCGTGTTGCCAGCCAAGGGAATCATGCAAGAACTTTGCAGACTGAAGTTAGGCTGGGATGATCTGATACCTGATGACTTGGCTCGTGAATGGTCAGCATGGAAAATGGAGCTTCACCAGCTGGTGGACATCAGTGTCCCAAGGTGCTACAAGCCTGCAGGCTTTGGTGACGCAGTATTCTGTCAGCTTCATCACTTTGCTGATGCAAGCGAAGAGGGTTACGGGACAGTTAGCTACATGCTACTGAGGAACAGCAGCAACATGGTTCATTGTGCATTTGTCATGGGGAAGGCCAGAGTGGCTCCACTCAAGCCCATGACGATTCCACGCATGGAGCTCACTGCAGCTACCATGGCTGCTCGGATGGACAAGATGTTGAGATCGGAGCTGCAGCTGGAACTCGAAGAATCTGTGTTCTGGTCGGACAGTACTACTGTGCTGAAGTATATAAGAAATAGAACAAGCAGATTCCGCACTTTTGTTGCGAACCGAGTGGAGACCATCTTGAAGATCTCTAAACCAGGCCAGTGGAGATATGTCAATACTTCACTGAACCCTGCAGACTATGCTTCAAGGGGACTCAAGACAGGGAAATTCATCCAAACCCCCGCTTGGTTACAGGGGCCGGAATTTCTCACCAAGCCTATGGGAGAATGGCCCGAGAACTTGGACAACCCTGGGGACCTAACCACGGAGGACCCAGAGGTAAGGAACGCCGTGGTCAGTGCTACTGCAGTTACAGATCAAGCAGATGCCGTTCTGGAGTTCATGCACTACTTCTCTTCTTGGATTCACCTTAGGAAGGCAGTCGCTTGGATGCTTAAGCTCAAGAGCATTCTACTGAGCCTCGGGCGTAAAAGGACAGAGTTGAATGCTACTTTTTCTCCCCCTGAAGTGGACCGGGAGATGAAAGTCTTCAAGGCAAGTCTCTTGAGAGCAGACTCCTGTAAGCTCACTCTGGAGAACATTACAGAAGCAGAACAGGAGATCCTTCGCTACTGTCAACAAAAGACATTCTCTAAAGAAATCGCTGCACTTCAAAGAGGCGAAGGCGTAATGAAAGGCAGCAGCCTTTGCAGGCTCAATCCAGTCCTCCAAGAGGGCATCCTCAGAGTAGGAGGAAGACTCAGCAGGGCAGCTATGCCAGAGGAGGCAAAGCAGCCAGCAATCCTGGACAAGAATCATCATGTCGCAAACCTGATCCTCAGGGAGATCCATGAGAACTTGGGTCACAGTGGTCGCAATCATGTGCTCTCTAAGTTGAGTTCAAAGTATTGGATCCCTGGCGCAAATTCGGCTATAAGGAGAATCCTTTCAAAGTGCCTTGTTTGCCGGCGCTCACATGGAGCTGCAGGACAGCAGCAGATGGCTGACCTACCTAAAGACAGGGTCCTGCCAGACGAACCTCCATTCACCAACACTGGAGTGGACTACTTCGGCCCGTTCGAAGTAAAGCGTGGAAGAAGTGTGGTGAAAAGGTACGGAGTCATCTTTACGTGTTTGACAGTCCGTGCAATACACTTGGAAGTAGCATCTTCACTGGATACCGATTCCTTTTTACATGCTCTTCGTCGCTTCATAGCTAGAAGAGGCCAGGTGAAAATCCTCCGCTCAGACAATGGAACAAACTTCGTTGGAGCTGAGCGCGAGCTTAAGAGAGCCATTGAAGAGTGGAATAATTCCAATTTCGAGGACACTCTACGTCAGAGTGGCATCCAGTGGATGTTTAACCCTCCCACAGGCTCCCACCACGGAGGAGTCTGGGAGAGAATGATCAGGTCTGTAAGGAAGATCCTGAGCACCACTGTTAAGCTACAGACTCTCGACGAGGAGGGCCTACACACCCTGCTTTGTGAGGCAGAGGCCATCATCAACAGTCGGCCTATAACCAAGATGTCTGGCGATCCAAATGATTTGGAAGCACTTACGCCAAATCATCTCTTGCTCCTCAAGACCAAGCCGTCTCTACCGCCAGGCCTGTTCGACAGACAAGATCTGTATGCACGTAGGAGGTGGAAACAAGTCCAATACATGGCGGACATATTCTGGAAGCGTTGGACAAGAGAATATCTTCCACAGCTGCAAGAGCGCCACAAGTGGACCCGTCTGTCACGCAACTTCGTCACTGGAGACATTGTGTTGATCGTCGACGACTCTGCCCCACGCAATTCTTGGGTCATGGAAAAGATCATCCAGACAATCCCAGACAAGTATGGACTGGTACGTCAGGTCCGTATCAAGACCAAAACCAGTTCGCTCAACAGGCCAATCACGAAGATTTGCCTCCTCCAAGAGGCTGAATGAGACAGTGCTTTCAAAGTCCTACATACAGACTATGCCCCCCCCCCCCTTTCATACACGCTTACACACACACAGCCAATGGCACAAGTATGGTAATCAAGCAACGAAGAAAGAAGACACAGAGTGACTTTAATGTCTTTGGCTCCATGTGTTATATATTTTGTGTAATTGTCTCCAGTTAAGAGTACAATTAGGGGCCGGTATGTGGGAGCCAAGTTTGAATAATATGATTATTTGAATAATTACTGCTTTATTGTTGTGATTTGTATTTTGGTTTAACAGTTCATGTATATTGCATTATATGTTTGTTACATTAGCTATGTTAAAAGGTTTAAATAAGTTAATTTGTTTAATTCATGGTGATGTGCTTTAGGTTAAACTATGATGTTACTGTAGCTTTAAGAAGAGAGCTCTGGTTGTCTAACTGAGATCTTAATTGCCATTGCTAACACCTGAGTGTGTGCAGGTCAGGGCAGATTCAGTTAATTATCTCTTGAGTGTGTGCAGGGCAGTACTGAGGCAGAGTGTGCAGAGCAGTAGAGTCAGTTTGTGCACAAGGCAACGTCAGAGCGA
Organism: Electrona antarctica; assembly: GCF_951216825.1. Classification (NCBI taxonomy): domain Eukaryota; kingdom Metazoa; phylum Chordata; class Actinopteri; order Myctophiformes; family Myctophidae; genus Electrona; species Electrona antarctica. Next base: position 8,364,750 of record NC_136806.1, read on the forward strand.
CACGGTTTTTTGACCGTAGTATATTTTTGAGTTTGAGAACTTGTTTTTTGATTACTTCTGTATTAAGGAACATATTTTTTGGAATAAATATTTTTTGTGATCTTTTTACATCGGAGTCCTGTGAAGTCTTTCTACTCAAGGGAATATACACGAGTATAGAAAAGGTGTCGCTGAGCATCTACCACTCACATATAGCTTTGGTTTCTGTGTATGTATAGGCATGTAGGTTTGGCTTGTGTGTATCATGTAGGATTGGTTTATTTGTATAATTTATATATAGGTTTGATTTCTCTGTATCATTTACAGTATGTAGGTTTGAGTTCTCTCTGTAGCCATATCATAGGCGCCGGAGGGGGCGTCATTTGGGTCTGTTTAGTAGCGGGGGTCTACGTGAGTCTGTGGAGTGAATGTTGTGCTGATATAAAGTGATGTTTAGTACTGTGGGGGTCTGTGGGGGTCTGGGGCGTGCATGGTGTGTTGATATGAGGGTGTTTAGTACTGTGGGGGTCTGGGGGGGTCTGGGGCGTGCATGGTGTGTTGATATGAGGGTGTTTAGTACTGTGGGGGTCTGGGGGGGTCTGGGGCGTGCATGGTGTGCTGATATAACGGTGTTTAGTACTGTGGGGGTCTGGGGCGGTCTGGGGCGTGCATGGTGTGCTGATATAAGGGTGTTTAGTACTGTGGGGGTCTGGGGGGGTCTGGGGCGTGCATGGTGTGCTGATATAAGGGTGTTTAGTACTGTGGGGGTCTGGGGGGGTCTGGGGCGTGCATGGTGTGCTGATATAAGGGTGTTTAGTACTGTGGGGGTCTGGGGGGGTCTGGGGCGTGCATGGTGTGCTGATATAAGGGTGTTTAGTACTGTGGCGGTCTGGGGTGTGCATGGTGTGCTGATATAAGGGTGTTTAGTACTGTGGGGGTCTGTGGTGTGCATGGTGTGCTGATATGAGGGTGTTTAGTACTGTGGGGGTCTGGGGGGGTCTGGGGCGTGCATGGTGTGCTGATATAAGGGTGTTTAGTACTGTGGGGGTCTGTGGTGTGAACGTTGTGCTGATATAAGGGTGTTTAGTACTGTGGGGGTCTGTGGGGGTATGTGGGGGTCTGGGGGGGTATGTGGGGGTCTGTAGGGGGTATGTGGGGGTCTGTGGGGGTCTGTAAGGGTCTACTCTGTGGTGTGAATGTTGCCTGCTAGGATTTATGTGTGCCTGTAACTCATCAACACTAATGTTATTCCACTGCCTTCCCTTTTTTTTATGGCGCTGGATTATCTGCTGATGTATATGCTGTGGTGGCGGCTAGAGCTGGCTCTTTGACCCCCCCCCCCCCCGCCGCTGTGTGTGTGTGTGTGTGTGTGCGTGCGTGCGTGCGTGCGTGCGTGCGTGCGTGCGTGCGTGCGTGCGTGCGTGCGTGTGCGCGCACACGTGTGTGTCGTGCATTTTCGACCGGTTGACCTCCTAGCGAGCCTTTGAGCGTTTTTTAACAGCCCCTCCCCACCCCTCGTAATTCACAACGTTCTTGACCTCTGACCTTTGGCAGAGAGGTGGGCGGTGGTCCGCCCTCGGCTCTTCCCTCCATTTCTTCTCCGTCGGTCCCAGCGGTTCTCAACCTGTGGGCCTGGGACCACTTTTGGGACCGTGAGGATACACTGCATAATGAGCCACCATTATAATTGGAAAAGAATTGGTCAATAAAATGTGATGGTATTTTCTCTTCAAAACCTTGCAAAATGCACTGTGATGTATTGATTGAATACTTTGCAGATTACAAAACAGTACAGAGTGATACAATAGAGTATACAGAAGTCCTGACGTCACTCGTTCGTCCCCTGAAGGTTTTTCTATATGAAGATCATCTTGTCTCAAGCATTGTGGTCCAAAATGAACAAACTGTCTCCGCGATATAGCTGGGCTGGTTGTGGCTCTGTATCATTTATGACAGTCAGTCACTCATATTTGATGCACTGGAAAAACTGATTGGGCAGCGGTAACACTGAAGCGTTTTCTCTCTCCGTCAGTTGATTCTTCCAGGGGAGGATTATCCAACCGGCCTGCTGCGCCCAGGCCCAGGAGCCCCTGAGCTATAGGGGTCTCCCTGAGCTTGATATTCTGAATATCGCAGGCCTATATGTCAGGGGTTCTCAACGTTTTTGGCCGGGGACCCCCGGAAATGCTTTGGCAACGTCTCGGGACCCCCGCCCCGCCCCCTCCCGACCCCCAATATAAATTGACTGCTACAATAACCTTAAACCATTTTGGGCGGGAACCCCTTTTGGTGTTTTAAGCATTGTTATAATTTAGCTATTTAAAAATAGCAGATCTACAAGCTCATAGCGCGCCACCGAGTGGCGCGCTACGAGCTTGTAGGTCTGCTATTTTTGAAAAATCATGTTTTTTTTTTTGTTTTTTTTTAATAATTTGGGGACCCCCTAAAATAATTTGGCGACCCCCCGAGGGGTCGCGACCCACGGGTTGAGAACCCCTGCTATATGTCATAATTGTTATGCGTACACATGTGCAGACAGTATGCGCCACGTCGGGGCGCAAATTATGGGCCCATCATTTCTAGATCCGCCTATGGATTCATATCCATACGAGTCAAACTGTCGGGATTTGTTTATCTTTTGGAACAATTTGACGCGATGTGAAAAAAAGTCTAATGGGGGGAAAAAAATCAGCGATCCAGGTAGGATGTGTGAATTACCTCATACATGCTAAACGGATAATTATAGCCAACGATCTAAAATGACAAAGATGCTTTCCTGGTTTTAGGTTTTAATGTGTGGTGGTGGTTTAAGCCTACCAACAAGGTAGGCTTTTTTTTTTTTTTTTTTGAGCTGTTTCAAGTTGGGTGTCCCTGATCCAGTGACGGTTGAAGTAGAACGGGCTGTTTAACTTTTAAAAAGCGAGTATAGAGGACCAGCGTTTTTAATCGTGTGGCTGTATAACAATTACAATTAGCAGTCGGACCATTAGCCCCCAAAAAGCTGCTTTCTAATTGTATGGTGTTGTGAGTCAGACCCCCGGGAGGAATCACACTTGAATTCACTTCACTCCGCCCGACAATGGACTGACATTTAGCACAATGGATCCACGCTATACACTGCACGCACGCACGCACGCACGCACACACGCACGATCACACACGCACACACGTACACACGCGCACACACACGCACACACGTACACACGCGCACACACACACGCACGATCACACACGCACACACGTACACACACGCACACACACAAATCATCCATGCTACACCTCCAGCACACAATGGCAGCACATGAGCGCTGCCATTGCATTTTAATGGCTTTGTTTGTGTTTTCATTTACAGATAGGATAAGTGATTGTCTTTGGTTAAAATAAAAGTTAAAATAGTAGTCATTGCTAGTCTAATAGATTTTTTTATAAGTGACTAAATAGATTAGTCTGATGATTACGCACACGCCACACACCCGCATTCTCAGGATATTGCTGTGCACACACACACACACACACACACACACACACACACACACACGCATCATGGCTGACCTATCATCAGTCATTTCTTATCCGTGTGGAAATCTGTCAAAATGCCAGGACACAAATAATGTGTGCACACACTCGTAAACGCGCACGCACACATGGACTATGACACAGTCACACACACATGCACACAGACACACATGACACACACACACACACACACACACACACACACACACACACACACACACACACACACACACACACACATGAGAGAGACTGGTCAGTAATCTCTCTCTCTCTCTCTCTCTCTCCCTCTCCAGTGCTGTGCTGCCATGGCGACCATGGCCCCGCCCATCCCGTTTCTCCTCCTCCTGCTGCTTCAGTTGGCTGACGCCTCCTTCCCTGAGGAGCCTAACCCACTGAGCTACGCCCCCCTGGAGGGTAGGTGTGTGTGTGCGTGTGCGTGCCTGCGTGCGTGTGTGTGTGCGTGTGTGTGTGCGTGCGTGCGGTGTGCGCGTGCGTGCGGTGTGCATGTGTTAGTGCAGAGCAATTAACCAAAAGAAATTTCAAAATGATCGGTGTGTGTGTGTGTGTGTGTGTGTGTGTGTGTGTGTGTGTGTGTGTGTGTGTGTGTGTGTGTGTGTGTGTGTGTGTGTGTGTGTGTGTGTGTGTGTGTGTGTGTGTGTGTGTGTGTGTGTGTGTGTGTGTGCGTGTAGCATGCATGTGTTGTGTAGCATTGATGGATGGCTCCTCTGTGAGAGTGAGGATGCTGGTTCAAAGGTCACAGCCTTGGCGAGTCTCCGTTTGGGATCAACGCACCTTCCTATAGTCCATAAATAAACATCATCCTCCATTCTGTATACTAAATGGTACATTTATATGTGCAGCACCTTTACAGACTGCATTACATTATGTATTACATTCACACCGTCACCCATCTGCTCGAACTGGGAACTTTCCCTTTTCCCAAGCGACCGACCGACCGACCGACCGACCGACCGACAGACAGACAGACAGACAGACAGACAGACAGACAGACAGACAGACACAGAGACACAGAGACACACAGACAGACAGACAGACAGACAGACACAGACACAGACACAGACACAGACACAGACACAGACACAGACAGACAGACAGACAGACACAGACAGACAGACACAGACAGACAGACACAGACACAGACAGACAGACACAGACAGACAGACACAGACACAGACAGACAGACACAAACAGACACAGACAGACAGACAGACAGACACAGACAGACAGACAGACACAAACAGACACAGACACAGACAGACAGACACAGACAGACAGACAGACAGACAGACAGACAGACAGACAGACACAGACAGACAGACAGACAGACGACACAAATAGATGAGCAGATAAAATTGGAACCGGAACAGTGTAAAATTGATTTGCTGAAATTGGCAGTAACCCACCAGAAAAATGTATTTTATTTTCATTAGAGCTGGAGGAGGCCTATAGACGAGGTAGCCTCCTGTTACTCTAAAGAAACAATTACTAATCACATTGTAGAGAATTAACCTTTTCACACAGGAAAACAAATTGATAAATGAACAGTGAGGATTTCTTTGTGTGGCACTGTCGCTGCAACTGTTTCTGTTTAACCCATTTTGGGCAAGAACCCCTTTTGATTTAGCATTATGTTATGCTTTAGCTATTGAAAAATAGCAGATCTACAAGCTCATAGCACGCCACCGAGTGGCGCGCTACGAGCTTGTAGGTCTGCTATTTTTGAAAAATCGAAGAACCACTGACATAGAAACATAGCTTTTTCAGAAAACTTTTTTGAATGAGTTAATATCACAGGCAGACTCTTCACATACTAGAGCATGTCTGGAATAAGTGTCAGAGCTGAAATCGACATGTAAATATGAAATAAATGCTTAAACTAGGTGCTAGGTGTAATGTTAGAGACCACAGAAGTGAACCTTTCAAGTCTGTTTTCTCAACTTGTTGTTTTCTGCAAGACATTACTCTATAAGCCGTATCTTCAAACTTCAAACTCAACAACCAATATCTCTATTTGAAGCTATGACTCCCTGCTTTCATATGATATGACAAAACGAAAATTCAAAAAAATCCAATGGCAGTCCCTCAGTCAAATTTAGTCACATTTTTAGAATCTGATCTCAGGTCAGAATGGGTTAAGGAACACAGTCACCCTGCCGAGGCTGACGTGTATATTTCAGCATATCGATGGTCAGCACAGTCTGCAGATACAAACAGAATTATACATGATGGACGCATGAAAGCTCGTATCTCCCCAATGTCCCTATAGTATAGAGCATAGCAGTCCCGCCCTCTACCCTGGACCAGGAAATGATTCTCCGTTCATTTTCCTCATAGACATTTCAGAAAGTATTTATTTAAAGACGTTTACGCCGCGGACAAAGCCAACTCAAGTCGTGACAAATCATGACAACAAACACAATTTTTGGGGGCCGAAAAAATAATTAGAAAGAAGAAAAAAACGGCAGGTTACAACACTTTTTTTGTTGTTTTTCTTCTTTGTAATTATTCGTTTGGTCCAAAATATTGTTTGTGTTGTCATGAGTTGTCACGACTCGAGTTGGCTTTGTCCGTGGCGTAACCGTCTTTAAATAAATACTTTCTGAAATGTCTATGGGAAAAATGCATTGGGATTCATTTCCATGGTCCATGGTAGGGGGCGGGACTGCGACGCTCTATAGAGCATAGCAGTCCCGCCTCCGACAACAGGCCCGGAAGATAATTCCCCATTCATTTTTCCCGTTTAAAAAAAAATATTTTATTTAAAGACATTTTAAGCCTCGGACAAGATCCAACTCTTGTTGTGACAAATCATGATAATAAACACAACACAATTAAAACACAGCTTAGTAGCCATTTCAGGCATAGAGGACCACCCTTTTCCAAGGCCGACAGCAAATGTTCTCGCTTTGTTCTCGCTTTGCCTAAAAAAATGGCAACTAAAAAATACGGGGAAGCAGCTTTTTGCTTCTACGGGCCGACGGCGTGGAACAAACTCCCACTGTACCTTCGACAGGCAGCCTCTGTAGACATTTTTAAAGCTCAGCTCAAGACCCACTTTTACACCCTTGCTTTTAATTGATTTATCTGTCTTTTAAAAAAAAAGTTATTCATGTCCTCACTGTATTGTTTATGCCCTGCCTTTCTTTTCTTTTTTGTGTAAAGCACTTTGAGCTGCATTTCATGTCATGAAAGGTGCTATACAAATAAAGTTTTATTATTATTATTATTATAGCGAGAATCACTGCACCGCATACCTCAAAAGAAAGCTTAATTTGTCCACTTTGTAACACCTGCTTTTGTAGGAACATGCTGTTCTTGAACAGAAAGCTGAGTTATGGAGCGTTTTATGTCAGACATTGACAGGTAGATATAAAAATGAACACAAAAAATATCCTATACGTATTATACACCGAATGAAAGCCCTGAATGTCTACTTTTACGAGGAAAAAAAGTACACCTTGATCCCATCTACAGTTCGTCGGTAATTGGCTTTCGAATGCAGCTACAGAATGAGCGTAGGGACTGAGGGAACATATTGGGGCTACGTTAGTACTGTTATTTGTCTATTTTTGATGATGATGAATGAGGATGATCATCATCGGGCAGATGAAACAATGCAAAGACGCGTTGTCATTATTTATCCATCTATGTACGTGTCTGAGCATCGTTCCAACTCGGCTAGCCGAGTTCGCCGAGGGAAAGTGGTGTGGAACTTTTTTTTCAACTTTTTCTTCCCATCATGCACTTTGTGGGCTAGCAATCAGTAAGGTCTATGGCCACAGTAACATCAACAACATGCATATTATCTGTCATTCAAAGTTAATGGTTTTTATTGTCACACGGATGTACTGTACAAGTATATATGCACTGTAGTCCGGCAGCAGACAGGCTTCTTTTGTTTAACCCATTTTGGGAGGGAACTCCTTTTGGTGTTTTAAACATTATGTTATAATTTAGCATTTAATTTAGCAGATCTACAAGCTCATAGCGCGCCACCGAGTGGCGCGCTACGAGCTTGTAGGTCTGCTATTTTTGAAAAATCGTTAAAATGTGGCGCAAATCATTGAATATATATTTCAGAGCAAACATATTTTGAGATGGGGGTCCGTGGCCCAATGGAGATAATTCTGGGGGTCCTTGACATGAAAAAGGTTGAGCACCACTTTTTTTATCGACCTCAGTCCAAAATGGGTTAAAGTGGGAAATGTTGTATATAGTCTTTCTTTATTGGCCTAAAATATTGTCTATATACATACATTCATGAATCCACTTGCTGACCGGCTGTCACTATTGGGTTTTTTTATAGGAGTTTCTTGTGACCCTCCCATTAACATCCTATGACAGGCAAAAATGTCAAAGTTTCCTTTTGCTTTAAGTAGCATGTGACATGTCAAACTAGGGCGTTTTCATGATTCTGAATCCATTCTAAGCATGAGTTTTGCACAAAATACACTCCTAGCCACTTGCCCAAATATGCCCAAAATGTGCTGACCTCATCGCATTTGTCATGATGTCTATGGCCGTATTAGCCCAAGGAGTGTATTTTGTGCAAAACTAATGCTTGATTCAGAATCATGAAGTTACACGCTACTTAAAAAGGAAAGTTTGGCATTTTTGACATTTTTGCCTGCCATAGGATGTTAATGGGTCACAATAAAAAAAATGCCCAATGCCGACAGCCGGTCAGCAAGTGGATTCATGAATGTATATAGTCTATATATAGTCTGTGTATAGACAATATTTTAGGCCAATAAAAAAGACTATAAATGTCCCACCCGTCCACCTCGGCCGCTGTGCGTGCGTGCGTGCGTGCGTGCGTGCGTGCGTGCGTGCGTGCGTGCGTGCAGGGGGGGGTGCTCCATAAAACATAGCAATAAAAAACGGTAGGCCTACATAAATAACGATACTAAACTTATTTAAAAAAAGTTTAAAAAAAAAACCTGATCAGCGTACCAGGCCGTAGTACCACAGAAGATGTTCATTGATTTTTATTTTATTTCTATAGCCTGGAGGAGGAGGCTGTTCTTCAATCTGTTTGTGCTGCCTTGAGCCTCCGATACCTCCTCCATACATGGTGGCAACACTTTGAACAGACACTTCTGTTCTTGTTAGTTGTGTTTTATCGCTGGTTTAATGCTATCTTCTAAAACGGTGAGTCCCAATAGTTGATTCTGATTGGCTGGTTACCGTCACGTGACCGTTGTAAATCTCACCGATAATCCACACCTTCAATCACTTTATATCATTCCCAGATGATCCCGTAGCTCTGTAGCTGTACTGGGGAAGGGGAGCGCTTGATTGCCTTACAAGCCCATGCCGTGCGGGCGTCTAAACACCGCCCGCGCTCATATGACTGTGAATGTGTAGCTCAGGGCGGCCTCGTAAAGACATGAAGCGCCTCCTATCATATTCCCCCATCACACTGGCTGACTAAAAACATGGAAGTGTTGCTCGCTCTGGTGGGCGCAAAGTGTAGCTACTTTTGTGAATTTAATAGTTTTATTAGGTTACTATGTTTGTAACCGTTTTAGAAAAACAATAAGCCACGTGAGGCCTGAGCTTACCGTGGATTTTATAGTGGGTGAGAGGGTTGGAGACACTCGCTGTGCTCGTGTCTCACCACGCCTCTCACCCATTATAAAATCCACGGTAACCTGAGACCTCTTGTGGCTTATTGCTTTATTTGGGTACTACGTATATGACGAATAGCATTCTGGCTAAATCTGGTGTGTTTTACATTGCATTTCTTTATGTTGTGTCCCGTTCATACTCCAGTGTTAATGCAGGAGCTAGTGTTGTAGTACTCCAGTCCTTGACCCGTCTGGAGTCCAGTCTGGAGTCCACGTTTTCATTGGCTCGGTCTCGTCTCGGTTAATTTGACTTGGACTTGACTCGGTCTCGGACGCGGGACTCCCTCCCCCACCCACCGAGTCCACACGAGTCACTACAATGCAATGAAATAAATGTATTATAGGCATATTATTATTAGGATCCCATTCACATTAACATTACTAGAGAGCTGCCTGGCGCTTATAGACATCTTGTTAAATAACGGAGTGTAGCTGACCTGCTCTCAGCCTGCCTGCTCTCAGAGTGTTTTCTGTACCTGTGAGAAAATAATACAAATAAATCTGGTCTCCGTCTTGACTCGGTCTTGCCTCCCGTGGGCGGCGGTGGCTCAGGGGTAGAGTTTCCGGATGGGAACCGCAAGGTCGCCAGTTCGAACCCGGGCTCCCCCAGAGTTAGTGTCAAAGTGTCCTTGAGCAAGACACTGAACCCCTAATTGCTCCCGATGTGCTGGTTGGTACCTTGCATGGTTTCCGCTGCCATCGGTGTATGAATGTGTGTGTGAATGGGTGAATGTAATGCACAATCTATGTAAAGCGCCTTGGATAAAGGCGCTATATAAATGCACCATTTACCATTTACCGTCAGTCTCGGACTCGACCCCCTCTACTGTTCACTGTTTATTTCTGCCAATATAATAGTAGTATTCAATCAATGAATCAAGTGTGTGTGTGTGTGTGTGTGTGTGTGTGTGTGTGTGTGTGTGTGTGTGTGTGTGTGTGTGTGTGTGTGTGTGTGTGTGTGTGTGTGTGTGTGTGTGTGTGTGTGTGTGTGTGTGTGTGTGTGTGTGTGTGTGTGTGTGTGTGTGTGTGTGTGCGAGAGAGAGAGAGAGAGAGAGAGAGACAAACATTCCTGTGTAATTCCATCCATGATTCATCTCTGATAATAACAACCCTGACAGACAGACAGATAATACACCAGGTGTTCTAGTGCAGGGGTTCTCAACCCGTGGGTCGCGACCCCTCGGGGGGTCGCCAAAATATTTTAGGGGGTCCCCAAATTATTTTTTAAAAAAAAAAGATTTTTTTTTAAATCTTTATTTTCACGATTTTTCAAAAATAGCAGACCTACAAGCTCATAGCACGCCACTCGGTGGCACGCTATGAGCTTGTAGATCTGCTATTTTTCATTAGCTAAATTATAACATATTGCTTAAAACACCAAAAGGGGTTCCCGCCCAAAATGGTTTAAGGTTATTGTAGCAGTCAATTTATATTGGGGGTCGGGAGGGGGCGGGGGTCCCGAGACATTGCCAAAGCATTTCCGGGGGTCCCCGGCCAAAAACGTTGAGAACCCCTGTTCTAGTGGTTGATGAGGTGTCTGTATTAGAGACCGTTGAGGCCTGGGACTGTTTCTGTCCTTGGTATGTACATGAATGTGCATACTGTATAGGGTAGGCTATTTGCTCTTTAATTGTTATTTAAAAATGTTTGCTTAAAATGTTTTGCTATTTTTTGTATTGCTAAATTTTGTATTTATTTTAATGTATTGTAAACGTTTTTTTATTGTAATTTGACCCCAGGAAGAATAGTCTCTGCTGAGGCAGTGACTAATGGGGATCTAAAATAAACAAATAAACAAATAAACCATCTCAGAACTGGGCTAATGGGTGCAGACTATTTTCTTTTTAATATATATATATTTGGCAGCCTAGGGCATATTTCAACAGTATTTCAACAACTTGCAGGATGCCCAAAACGTCTGGCAAAATACTGTGCTGTCTTTGTCGTAATTGGTAGCAGAGCCACATAAGGCGGAGACGCTCTTACTTTATACCCATACAGTATAAAGATGAGTGACTGAATGTAACCTTACCTGTCGCTTATTTGTTTCTGTGTATGCTCTCAGTTATGTGGACATGAATAAATTGTGTGTTTGTGCGTTTGTGCGTGTGTGCGTGTGTGCGTGTGTGCTTGTGTGCGTGCGTCTCCCTCTCTCTCAGTGGTGAGGAGGTACCCAGTGTTCGTGGGCAGAGCTCATGGTCTGGCTCAGAGACAGGAGCTGCACATCCAGACCGTCCTCCAGGTCAACCGCACGCTCTACATAGGAGCCAGGTAACCCACGGCAACCGCCTCCAGCATTGTCATCATCATCGCTGGAAGCATCCTTCACTTTCGCAGCATCCATTTATAGTGGCATGTTACGCACACGGCCTCTTCTTTACCTGGCATGAACTGCTAGGGGGACCATTATGTCTTTTTGTCGGCCAACTCGCAATCGATCTCCACCTTGGGTTCCCACCACAAATTCCCATTGATGTTTTTTTACACTGGGTTTTGGATGAATTAACTTCACTTAATCTTTTTGCCCCCCAATTCATGCAAATTCTCTGGGTTTTCTGATCCTGTCGGAGCGAAAATAACTTGACACATGACCGGGTCCTCCCGTGCTGTGCAACTCGAAAATAACTCTGTGTTTAGTTTGGTATAATTTTTCAAAAAGAAAAAAAAAATGTTTTATTTTATTTTTTTAATATAAATACATTATAAGTTTCATAATGTCTTTCTTTCAGTAAATATGTTTTTGTTGTGTTTTTTACATGATCATCTTGCTTAATATGAATAAACAGGCTGTCGGTTCTTTTTCACTAATGTGCCTAGACTAGCCTTTTTAAGACCCAGGTTTTTGGCCTAGACCAGGGTTCCCCAATTAATTTTCCTCGAGGGCCATATTTTGACTAGGGTACCAGGCTGGGGGCCAAGTCCGCACGCGTGAGGTCGAGGTCTTGCCCTGAAAATGAATTTTCAGGGCAGGACCCCATTTGAAAAGGATGCCCAGTTTGACATGCACAGGCTACTGACCCCCATTTAATGCCATTTATATCTGGGACCCCATTCTTCCGCGGGCCGCAAGGGGGCGCTCCGCGGGCCGCAAATGGCCCGCGGGCCGCCTATTGGGGAACCCTGGCCTAGACTATAGTCTATAGGATGCGATCATGCGAGTTGTTACGTCCACTTCCTGAGACTGCTGCTGCAGAGCCATGTGGAGATGTTTACTTTTTTTCCCATTAATTTTTCTCGTTCCGGGGCCGTAGCACGCCGAAAAATCGGGTAAACTAAAAATAGACTAGGTCGCGGACGCGGTGACAATACTGTGGATTATGCTTTTCTAAATCTTCCGAAGTTTCGACGCCTCAGCAGTCAGCAACAAGGTATTTGGAATGGATTGGAAGCTTGTTTTGTGATTTTTCCACGTTGATGCTTTAGTTTCAAACAAAGGCTATTTATTTCTGCAGCTTGAAGAGATACGCTAGAGTGTGTGTGTGTGTGTCGTGTGTGTGTGTGTGACGGGTAAACACTAAACGCCACAACTACGAGAGAGAGAGAGAGAGAGAGATGGGGAGGGAGAGAGGGAAGGGGGAGAGAGAGAGAGAGAAAAAGAGAGAGAGAGATTTCTTACTTAGTGACACTTGAGTCTGCATTTTGTGTGTGTGTGTTTGTGACTGTGAGACAGACGTATTTGAAGCGTTCCAGCGGGTCTGTCTGTCTTGTTAATGTTAACTAAAGCCGGTAAAAATAAGAACTGCCTGGCTGTCACTCTGGGGGCAATATAACCCGAAATATAACCGAAATACGCCAAATAAATAAATAAATAACCGATTAACCCCACTTGCGCGTGCGTGACCACCGCGTGCGTGCGTGCCGGCCCACCTCGCCATAGCGAGGCCCATCTAGAATCGCATTTCTGGCTGCGCCTCTGGTACATGCTGTACTGTAGTGTACTATAGCTGCTGTCATGGTAACGTCATGATTGATGTGTTACAGAGATGATCTGTACAGAGTAGAGCTGGACAACACGATAGGAGACGAGATGTTCTTCAGCAAGGTGAGACCTGTCTGTCTGTCTGTCTGTCTGTCTGTCTGTCTGTCTGTCTGTCTGTCTGTCTGTCTGTCTGTCTGTCTGTCTGTCTCTGTTTCTCGCTCTTGTTCTCTCTGTTTCTGCCACACACACACACACACACACACACACAGAGCTGATGTATAGCTGTGCTCACGGTCATGTCATTGTCATCATTGCTTTGGCAGAAGCGGACGTGGGAATCCAATAAGAATGACATCCGAGTGTGCAGAATGAAGGGCAAACATGAGGTCAGTTCACACTTTAATGTTCGCACACACACACACACACACGCACACACACGCACACACACACAGACGCACGCACACACACAGACGCACGCACACACACACACAAACACGCACGCGCGCACACACACCTATTATGACACAGTGGTGATTGTGGCTTCAATGGAGGCAAAACATCACCCTCAAAGTAAACTATGGATAAAGTGATGTCATCAGTTTCTACAGACCGTACATTAAGCCTATTTTGCAGCCATGTCAAATCCGCCATCTTTCTATATCCGGTCAGAATTTGCGTCCTCACCTTTGTCTTCAATGTTTATGTTTACACAAACACTAAAAACTGGACATTCATTGTCAATGGCATTTAATGTTTGTGTTAGGACAAAGTTTGTGCACACACACGCCAAAAGCTGGACATGGGAGGGGCTATATCTATCGCCCCTCAAAAATAAAAAATAAAAAAACGCTGATGTGCTGTCAAACAAGTCTATGAAAGCATCTGCAACACAGTTGTATGCAGTATGCAGTGGGGGTCCCTGCTTCATCTCTCTCTCTCTCTCTCTCTCTCTCGCTCTCTCTCTCTCTCTCTCTCTCTCAGCCAGGGGGTCCTTAGCCTGAAACACATTGAAGACGCCTGCAGCAGACAAGCAATACATACATCCACGCCGTCAATCTATAGTTTAGATGATATATCTGCCACCCTGCCACCCATAAGAACACCATGGGAACAGATTCTTCTTCAGCACACACACCATTGTTATGAGAAGTCACCTATTCTTTTCCTCCTAGATCGCCCATCGATTTCATTCTGATGAATGGCCATGACAAACCTTTAGCGAGCCACATATCCATACATAAAGCTTTATTGATCTGAAGTGGAGAAACACAAGCATTTTTGGACCATCGCCTCATTCTAATGTTTTGGTTTTATTAGTTACCTTTGCAGGCTTTGTTGATCTGGTCTCGGTCTATTCACCATATTCACGCGGCGGCCATTTTGCTATTAAGTTAATGAATATTTGTCGGTCATCCCGACCGCAAAATTTGACATGAGAGCCAAATGTTATGTGATTATGGTCAAGTGTGACTTTGTGAGTATGGTCAAGTGTGGCGTTCCGTTGGCCAGATCACTGTTGAATGAAAGAGAGCCACCACCAGCTGATAGAAGGGGTGGGGGTAGGGGTGGGGGTTTTGGGTCGGTGGGTACCCGGCATGTGATGTCACTTCAAAGGCATATCACAGATGAAACGAGAATGGATGAGAGAGAAAGAGAGAGAGAGAGAGAGAATCAAAGGCTTGTGGGGGTGAGAGAGAGCTAAGAGAGATAGAAGAGAAGGGACATACTACGGACGGACGGACGGACGGACGGACGGACGGACGGACGGACGGACGAGTAGAGGAGGAGGCTGGGGAGGTGGAGGCTGGGATTAAGACTGTTAGTAAATGGTAATGAAGGCTGAGTGAGTTGAACGCTAAATAGCCTGGCCTAGCCAGTGTGCTTTCTGGTCAGAGGGGCAGGTAGCCTGGCCCATAGATATATATAAAGTCTAGATGGCTCAAGGCGGAGTTTCTGACGTCGTTCACCCGGCAGCCATCTTACTTCGGGGCTACAGTACAGTATGTTCAATGGCAGCTCAAACAGAAACAGTCATAACTCGCTCAAATCTTGACGGATTTACAAACGGGTTGGTTTATTACAAACGTTGTCAACGTGGCTATGATTCAGGACGCTTATCTGCTTAATTTTTTTTATATGAACGTCGTATAAAAGCATATAAGTATGCGGACGTCTCTGACGTTTATAACAAACCGTTTGAAAATCGGTTGAAAATGTAGCAAGTTATGGTCATTTAAGAGTACATGCCCCATAGACACAATGTTATGTGGCCTGAGGTAAGATGGCCGCCACGTAACGACGTCGCTCTCCATTGGCCAACAGCGCGGGTGAGCTATCTAGAGTTTATATATATCTATGGCCTGGCCTAGCCAGTGTGCTTTCTGGTCAGAGGGGCAGGTAGCCTGGCCCATGGCCAGTGTGCTTTCTGGTCAGAGGGGCAGGTAGCCTGGCCTAGCCAGTGTGCTTTCTGCTCAGAGGGGCAGGTAGCCTGGCCCATGGCCAGTGTGCTTTGTGCTCAGAGGGGCAGGTAGCCTGGCCTAGCCAGTGTGCTTTCTGGTCAGAGGGGCAGGTTGCCTGGCCTAGCCAGTGTGCTTTCTGCTCAGAGGGGCAGGTAGCCTGGCCTAGCCAGTGTGCTTTCTGCTCAGAGGGGCAGGTAGCCTGGCCCATGGCCAGTGTGCTTTCTGCTCAGAGGGGCAGGTAGCCTGGCCTAGCCAGTGTGCTTTCTGCTCAGAGGGGCAGGTAGCCTGGCCTAGCCACTGTGCTTTCTGCTCAGAGGGGCAGGTAGCCTGGCCTAGCCAGTGTGCTTTCTGGTCAGAGGGGCAGGTAGCCTAGCCAGTGTGCTTTCTGCTCAGAGGGGCAGGTAGCCTGGCCTAGCCAGTGTGCTTTCTGGTCAGAGGGGCAGGTAGCCTAGCCAGTGTGCTTTCTGCTCAGAGGGGCAGGTAGCCTGGCCTAGCCAGTGTGCTTTCTGGTCAGAGGGGCAGGTAGCCTAGCCAGTGTGCTTTCTGCTCAGAGGGGCAGGTAGCCTGGCCTAGCCAGTGTGCTTTCTGGTCAGAGGGGCAGGTAGCCTAGCCAGTGTGCTTTCTGCTCAGAGGGGCAGGTAGCCTGGCCTAGCCAGTGTGCTTTCTGGTCAGAGGGGCAGGTGCGCTGGAGAATATTGGTTCAGCGATGTCTTCCGTGTCTACCTGAACTATCATCGCTACGCTGGATCTTATAAATAGGCTAGTTAACCGGGGGGGCGGGGGTAGCAGTGGCTCAGTGGTAGAGGGGCTAGTTAACCGGGGGGCGGGGGTAGCAGTGGCTCAGTGGTAGAGGGGCTAGTTAACCGGGGGGCGGGGGTAGCAGTGGCTCAGGGGTAGAGGGGCTAGTTAACCGGGGGGCGGGGGTAGCAGTGGCTCAGTGGTAGAGGGGCCGGTTGAACAGCTGGATGGGAACCGTGAGAACCCACTTCGATCCCACCGTCCCCCAGAGTTAGTGTCAAAGTGTCCTTGAGCAAGACTCTGAACCCCTAATTGCTCCCGATGTGCAGGTTCCGCCATCGGTGCATGAATTAATGTGTGTGAATGGGTGAATGTAATGCACAATCTATGTAAAGCGCTTTGGATAAAAGCGATTTATAAATGCACCATTTTCCATTTAACCGCAATGAAAAGTATTGACAAGAGCTTGTGAACAAAATAATCAGAATCAATGTCACATCACAGGTTCCCAGGTATAAAGACGTGGGTGATATTAGCAAATAATGTTGTTGTGTCTTTGATTCACAGCGGTATAAATAAGCAGTCTTCTCTATCAGCGCCGACCTTGTGCTTGTATTGTTGTCGTCCTCTTCTAATCCTCTGTGCTTCAGAGCTGATGTTTTGATTTGTTTTGGTTCGTAGGGAGAATGCCGAAACTTCATCAAGGTCTTACTGAGCCAGCACGACGGCCTGTTTGTCTGCGGAACCAACGCCTTCAACCCCCTGTGTGCCAACTACACTGTGGGTATATCTGTCTGTCTGTCTGTCTGTCTGTCTGTCTGTCTGTCTGTCTGTCTGTCGAGTCATAAGGCGCCTAACACACCTGAAAGACAGCTGTTTCCTCGGTGTCTCCTGTGTCGCACGGCTCGCAATTCATTTTCAATGGGAGTCACATGGGTTTGACGAGACAACCTTGTTCCCTGCTTGCTCCATGGGGAGGAGGAGGGCAGAAGACAGCCATGGAGCAAGCTTGTCTCGTCAAACCACGTGACTCCCAGCTGCTGTCTTTTATATGTGTCAGGCGCCTAAAAAAATTCCCCTTTCAAACTCATACAGAGAGAGAGAAAGGTGCACAGTTTCCAAAGAGTAAGAATACATACAGTATCGACTGAAATTCTCAGAAATGCTTAGAAAACCCCCGGAACACATTGGATTTCTTTCCGTTGGAGAGTTACTGTTTTGTTCAAAACAAAAAAGTAATATTTAACATCATTAACTTGTGAGACAAAACAAAAGTAAACATAATCATTCGGGTAACCAGTCAGAAACTATATATGTGAGCACAGTTGATTTGATTCAGGTTCAGGTTCATTTATTTGTTTGTCCCCGTGGGGCGATTTGGTTTACAGCAAGGCATAACACAGGCAGGTAACATCAGTGGCGTGCACAGATAGACACTAGGGGGTGCTAGAGCACCCCCTGCCCTTTTGGCAATGTGCCCTTTTTTTTGTACACTGTACAGTATGTGGACCATGGTGACATTGATCAATTATTATTCCACTCGCTGCACAAGGTGCCCTTTTTCACTTGAGCACCTGCCCCTCTAAATGTCTGTGCACGCCACTGGGTAACATGAAACACAAAAACACAGTAAAAAGGCACATAGTACACATAGAACAATTATTATTATTACAGTAGAAGTTTACAGACCAAACTGGAAATAAAAGGTTTACATGACTTTCTGTCTCAGTCCGTATATAGCGAGCTGTAGTGAATAAGTACAGAACAGTTGCACCGCTCACTTCACAGGGGTGAGATTTTTATTATTGCAGTAGAAGTTTACAGACCAAACTGTAAATAAAAGGTTTACATGACTTTCTGCCTCAGTCCGTATATAGCGAGCTGTATTGAATAAGCAGAGAACAGAATATGGGACAGAGTTGCACCACTCACTTCACAAAGGTGTGATTTTTATTATTACTACAGTAGAAGTTTTTGAGTGGTGTAAACCACTCCTACAACTGGCTTTTGTGTGCATAAAAAAATGACCATGGTTGCTATGTTCAAAATAATTTCTGACGTAATTAAATCACACCCGGGTGAACTGGATGACCGTAGCAACCGTGGTCATTTTCTCTGCGCAAAAACAGCCAGTTGTGAAATCACATCCAGGTGTGATTTCATTACGTCAGATCAGAGCTGATCAGGCTACATAATACCTTACCTTATTTCATTACGTCAGACATTACGTCAGACCACAGCTGATCATGCTATATAAAACCTTACACCACTCAGTTCACACGGGTGTGATTTTTTTCTTATGAAAGCAGAGAGTCTTCTGTTTCATACGGTATATAGTATTTATATGTCGCAATAGGCCTTATTTTGTGAATCTTGAGTTCGGGTCCATGTCTTCTCTGCAGTTATATCTGGTGGGCGCAAGGTGCATTCAGTAACCAATTTATGTACAAACTGTACATGGGATCAATGTTTACTCTTTTCCTCGTAAAAGTACACATTCAGGGCTTTCATTCGGTGTATAGGATGTATAGCATATTTATTGTGTTTATTTTTATATCTGCCTGTCAATGTCTCTGACTTTAAACCATCCATAACTCTGCTCACTGTTCAAGAGAACCACTTCCAGGCAAAAGCAGGTGTTGCAAAAAGGTCAATATCTCCAGAATGGAACATGGTAAAATCAAAATGTATTTTTAAAATTGAAATGGACAAGTTCAGCTTTCTTTTGATGTATGCATGTGATTCTCGCTATAAGAGAACATTTTGCTGTGGGCCCCCGAACAAGGCCTTCGTGCAATGTTAAACGGTAGCAACATCAGAATAGGCCTGGGTAGATTCTGTAGCAATCAAAGTGTTAAAAATAAAACCGCATGAGTTTTCCTGATGTCATAAACGGTCAGAATCAGCTTTTGTTGCGTTCGTTTATGTGCTAAAAGAGTGACTTTGAGAGCTGTTTCCCCGTTACAATGGAAGTCAATGGACCCTATTTTGCATTTCTTAAATTGCTAATAAACAACACAACGGAGCGAAATAACTCATGGAATGGACTAGTTTGCCCATAATAAGGTAAGAAAACCACCCAAACCTCTAAAAAAAGTGCTCTTACCCTTTAAACGCATCACCATCCGTCTCTAGTTTTAGAACCGCAGGCAAAGAGTTGCAAAGGTTTGCCCTTTTACTGAGAAGGCAGAGTCCTGTCCCTACTGAGTTCTACTGAGAAGGCAGAGTCCTGTCCCTACTGAGTTCTACTGAGAAGGCAGAGTCCTGTCCCTACTGAGTTCTACTGAGAAGGCAGAGTCCTGTCCCTACTGAGTTCTACTGAGAAGGCAGAGTCCTGTCCCTACTGAGTTCTACTGAGAAGGCCTAGAGTCCTGTCCCTACTGAGTTCTACTGAGAAGGCAGAGTCCTGTCCCTACTGAGTTCTACTGAGAAGGCAGAGTCCTGTCCCTACTGAGTTCTACTGAGAAGGCAGAGTCCTGTCCCTACTGAGTTCTACTGAGAAGGCAGAGTCCTGTCCCTACTGAGTTCTACTGAGAAGGCAGAGTCCTGTCCCTACTGAGTTCTACTGAGAAGGCAGAGTCCTGTCCCTACTGAGTTCTACTGAGAAGGCAGAGTCCTGTCCCTACTGAGTTCTACTGAGAAGGCAGAGTCCTGTCCCTACTGAGTTCTACTGAGAAGGCAGAGTCCTGTCCCTACTGAGTTCTACTGAGAAGGCAGAGTCCTGTCCCTACTGAGTTCTACTGAGAAGGCCTAGAGTCCTGTCCCTACTGAGTTCTACTGAGAAGGCAGAGTCCTGTCCCTACTGAGTTCTACTGAGAAGGCAGAGTCCTGTCCCTACTGAGTTCTACTGAGAAGGCAGAGTCCTGTCCCTACAGAGTTCTACTGAGAAGGCAGAGTCCTGTCCCTACCGAGTTCTACTGAGAAGGCAGAGTCCTGTCCCTACTGAGTTCTACTGAGAAGGCAGAGTCCTGTCCCTACTGAGTTCTACTGAGAAGGCAGAGTCCTGTCCCTACTGAGTTCTTACACTTGGGAACAGTGCACTCACCATTTTGTTGAGGCTCGTGTAGTTGCTCTACCAGAGCTCCAAGTCTGTGAAACATGAGGTGAAACATGATTATGTAAACATAAAAAATAAAAAAAACTATTTGATAGTAGAAAATGTAAAAAAAAGGATGTATTTTCTTAAAATACCACAATGGTGCCATCTCATCTCTTACACAATCCTGTGCCGTTGTCTTTGCAGAGGGACACACTGGAGATGGTGTCGGAGCCCGTCAGTGGCATGGCACGATGCCCGTACGACCCACGGCACGCCAACGTGGCTCTGTTCGCAGGTGGGACGGCCACTCCTCAGCCCTGGTTTTACTTAGAATGATAATCTATATCAGCCCTGGTTTTATATGATGTCTATATAAGCCCTGGTTTTACTTATGATGTCTATATCAGCCCTGGTTTTATATGGTGTCTATATCAGCCCTGGTTTTACATATGGTGTCTATATAAGCCCTGGTTTTACATATGGTGTCTATATAAGCCCTGGTTTTACATATGGTGTCTATATAAGCCCTGGTTTTACTTATTATGATGTCCATATTAGTTGCTGCGAGAGTGAGGTCTAGCCAACAAAAGTCCAGTTGTCAGGCCTTCTGGGCAGATACACGCACGCACGCACGCACGCATGCACGCGCGCACAGTCGCACACACACACTCCCATGTGTCTCCTTGGGTTTACCTTTACCATTCATTGTACATTCAGAGCTCTCACTGCAAAGCATTGCTTGTTCGCTTTTAATCTCCCTGACCTTGTGCTATCTCTCCATCTGTGTCTTCTCTTCTTCATCAATCTGTCTCTCTTCCGTCTGTCTGTCTGTCTGTCTGTCTGTCTGTCTGTGTCTCTCTCTCTCTCTCTCTCTCTCTCTCTCTTACTCCCCCTCTCCCTCTCTCTCTCACTCTCCCTCTCCCTCTCCCTCTCCCTCTCTCTCTCTCTCTCTCTCTCTCTCTCTCTCACTCCCCCTCTCTCTCTCTCTCTCTCACTCCCCCCCTCTCTCTCTCTCTCTCTCTCTCTCTCTCTCCTCTCTCTCTCTCTTACTCCCCCTCTCCCTCTCTCTCTCACTCCCCCTCTCTCTCTCTCTCTCTCACTCCCCCCCTCTCTCTCTCTCTCTCTCTCTCTCTCTCTCTCTCTCCTCTCTCTCTCTCTCTCTCTTACTCCCCCTCTCCCTCTCTCTCTCACTCCCCCTCTCCCTCTCCCTCTCTCTCTCCCCCTCTCTCTCTCTCAGATGGCAGTCTCTTTACGGGCACAGTGACAGACTTCCTGGCCATCGACGCAGTGATCTATCGCAGCCTGGGCGACAGCCCCGCCCTGCGCACCGTCAAACACGACTCCAAGTGGTTCCGAGGTAGGTTGAGAAAGCTGCACGCGTCACGCCACGCACCGCTGACTGCTCTGCGCCGATAGCTTCACGCCACGCACCGCTGACTGCTCTGTGCCGATAGCATCACGCCACGCACCGCTGACTGCTCTGCGCCGATAGCTGCACGCATCACGCCACGCACCGCTGACTGCTCTGCGCCGATAGCTGCACGCATCACGCCACGCACCGCTGACTGCTCTGCGCCGATAGCTTCACGCCACGCACCGCTGACTGCTCTGCGCCGATAGCATCACGCCACGCACCGCTGACTGCTCTGCGCCGATAGAAAGCTGCACGCATCACGCCACGCACCGCTGACTGCTCTGCGCCGATAGCATCACGCCACGCACCGCTGACTGCTCTGCGCCGATAGCTTCACGCCACGCACCGCTGACTGCTCTGCGCCGATAGAAAGCTGCACGCATCACGCCACGCACCGCTGACTGCTCTGCGCCGATAGCTGCACGCATCACGCCACGCACCGCTGACTGCTCTGCGCCGATAGCTGCACGCATCACGCCACGCACCGCTGACTGCTCTGCGCCGATAGCTGCACGCATCACGCCACGCACCGCTGACTGCTCTGCGCCGATAGCTGCACGCATCACGCCACGCACCGCTGACTGCTCTGCGCCGATAGCTGCACGATCACACCACGCACCGCTGACTGCTCTGCGCCGATAGCTGCACGCATCACGCCACGCACCGCTGACTGCTCTGCGCCGATAGCTGCACGCATCACGCCACGCACCGCTGACTGCTCTGCGCCGATAGCTGCACGCATCACGCCACGCACCGCTGACTGCTCTGCGCCGATAGAAAGCTGCACGCGTCACGCCACGCACCGCTGACTGCTCTGCTGACTGCTCTGCTCCGATAGCTTTGAGATGAAGGAAGGTGGACCTGAACCCTGCATGAGGAATCACTGGTGGAAGAAGCACTTAATTTACCTCAGTAAAAGTTTCAATACGGACTTTTAGAAGTAAAAGTCTGGAATTCAAAATGTATACTTGAGCAAAAGTTCAAAAGTATTGGAATCGAACTGTACTTAATATAGTAAAACAAAAAAGGCAAAGAAGTTCAGGGATAAGGGGTAAGGCACGGGCGAAAGTAGGGCCCTTTATGTTTTCAATCGCGAGTTTAAAGGGTTTTTTTTAATCGTCATGATACAGTATGCGTTTAGTAAATTGTGACTTTTTTAGAAAATAGAAAGTCTACAAGCTTACAATGGCTATTTTCAAATGCCCCGAAATGTACTGTATATTGGGCCAAAGTGGTTACTGCATGTTTTGTAATAATAATCAAAATCTACAAAGTAACTGTAGTGGAGTAAAAGTATTGGAAATTAGAAATACAAATACATTAGTAAAGTACAAATACCTCAAAAGTTTACTTAACCCATTTAGGCCTGACGTCGAAATAAAATAAACGTTCCCTCTGAAAGAATATATACCTATTCAAAGATTTGTGCCGCATTTTTACGATTTTTCAAAAATAGCCAAAGTATAACAGAATGCTTGAAACACCAAAAGGGGTTCCCGCCCAAAATGGGTTAAGTACAGTACTTTAATGCATTATTGCGAACGCCAGTGAGCCATTACTATGTAACCTAGGCAGAACTGTCTGTCTGTCTGTCTGTCACGCTGTAACACCACCCACCCGCCACCAGAGGGCGCAGCTGTATCACACACAAAAAATACACGCACGCACGCACACACACACACACACACACACACACACACACACACACACACACACACACACACACACACACACACACACACACACACACACACACACACAGTAGAAAACGTTAAAAAAAAGGGGAAAAAAATGTTCTAATTGTTATTGCAATTTACGAGCTGCGTTCGCTTCCCGCGTTCGCGCGTCTTACTTGTTCTTAGTTACTTTACACCATTGTCATGCACCGCCGGCCGCTCTGCGCAACTATAGGTAGAAGACGAAGAATGTATTAATCCCATGTGAAATTCAGCTTCACCTGCATGGCTGACGGTTCGCAAGTCAAGAGTCAACTTTGCTGAATTCCAATACCCCAAATCTCGGCCAATCGTCACTCCAATATGTCTGTGTTACGGTGAAATTGGAAACCTGCTGAAATGTCACAATCGTGTAGACAATCACATAACGTCAGTGTCCGAACGTAAATCATTGTGGTTTGTTTATATAAGCAGAGGTCATCCTATAGCGGTATTTAGGCCACGTGTATATATATATATATATATAAGACCTCCATGTAAGTTATGTGAAGTCCACAAGATGGTCACATATTTCGGCATGCAGGTCACCGATTTCACCGTAACAACGCCATGCTGGTGGTCGGTGGAGTGACCGAGTGTGACTGAGCGAGTGGCAGAGATTGTGTGTATTGGAATTTGGACACATCAAAAGGGGAAACTAGAAAAAGTGCCGTGTGTGTGTGTGTGTGTGTGTGTGTGTGTGTGTGTGTGTGTGTGTGTGTGTGTGTGTGTGTGTGTGTGTGTGTGTGTGTGTGTGTGTGTGTGTGTGTGTGTGTGTGTGTGTGTGTCGCGGCTTGGCCTGTTGTAGCGCCACCATGAGGCTGATTTGAAAACGGTCAAGTGGCATTTCTTCCAAAGCCTAGTGGGAATATGCATGCACAGTTTCACCACAATCGGACGCTGCGTTGAGTAGTTGTGGCGATTTGTACAAAACGGGTACAAAGCGGGCTACTCCTGAAAAGTTTAGAAGCCAATCGTAGCCAATGAGGGTGGATTATGAGAAATCAAACAAACCCGTCTTGATCAGATGACTGTGGAGAGCATGTGTACCGATTTGCGTGAAATTTGGATAAAATCTGAAGGAGTAATATTAGAAAATGTGTTTTACATATGTCGGCCTCCTGATGGCGCTATAAAGAGCAGATGTGAAAAATTCCAGGCAAAGGTTTTTCCTTGGCCTCTAGGGAGTTGGCATACAAAGTTATCCACAGATCTGTGCAGTTAGAGGTAAAACACTTTTCGGCCAGTTATAGCACCACCATGAGGCCGAGTTGAAAATGTTCATGTGGCATTTCTTCCTCGGCCTAGTGGGAATGTGCGTGCACAATTTAACGGAAATCACACGATGTGTTCATGATTTGCAGCATTTTGTTTGAAACTGAGCACTCCTGCGAACTTTGGAAGCCAATCTTAGCCAATCAGGATGGAGTCTGAGAAATATGAAAGACCCGTTTCGTTGAATGACTCTAGAGAGACTGTGTACCAATTTGCGTGATGTTTGGACAAAATCTGTAGGTGTACTGTCCAAAAACTCTAGTGTGTGTGCAAAATTTGGCATCGACCGGGTTAACCCAGTCGATGCCACATTTTGCACACACACTCCCTGGATGCCAAAGATGAACCTCTGCCCCAAAATTTCCAGAACGGCCTCTTATAGCGCCACCAGGAGGCCGTTTTGTGCAAAACAAGTTTTTGGACAGTACACCTACAGATTTTGTCCAAACATCACGCAAATTGGTACACAGTCTCTCTAGAGCTATTCAACAAAACGGGTCTTTCATATTTCTCAGACTCCATCCTGATTGGCTAAGATTGGCTTCCAACGTTCGCAGGAGTGCTCAGTTTCAAACAAAATGCTGCAAATCATGAACACATCGTGTGATTTCCGTGAAATTGCGCACGCACATTCCCACTAGGCCGAGGAAGAAATGCCACATGAACATTTTCAACTCAGCCTCATGGTGGCGCTATAACTGGCAGAAAAGTGTTTTTACCTCCAACTGCACGGATTTGTGGATAACTTTGTATGGCAACTCCCTAGAGGCCAAGGAAAAACCTTTGCCTGGAACTTTTCACATCTGCTCTTTATAGCGCCACCAGGAGGCCGACATATGTAAAACACATTTTCTAATATTACTCCTTCAGATGTTATCCAAATTTCACGCAAATCGGTACACATGCTCTCCATAGTCATGTGATCAAGACGGGTTTGTTTGATTTGAGCCCGCTTTGGACCCGTTTTGTACAAATCGCCACAACTACTCAACGCAGCGTCAGATTGCAGTGAACCTGTGCATGCATATCCCCACTAGGCTGAGGAAGAAATGCCACTTGACAGTTTTCAAATCAGCCTCATGGTGGCGCTACAACAGGCCAAGCCGTTGTCACACACACACACACACACACACACACACACACACACACACACACACACACACACACACACACACACACACACACACACACACACACACACACACACACACACACACACACACACACACACACACACACAATATTACTCCTAAACATTTTGCCAAACATCACACACATATCCTCCTGGTGGAGACCTGTGCCCAGAAGGGCACTTTTTCTAGTTATTTTTGTTTTGTGCTCCAACATTTGTTTTTTTCCATGAAAGGATAGAGGTAGAGTGAGTAAAAGATACAGGATAAACCGGTCAGAAATTATATATAAATATATATATTTTTTTATCTTGACATTTTGTGTAGAGGCGTTCGGATAAATATAAATGTGATGCTTTTGTGCGACGCCGTTAGTTAACAAAAATCACACCTGTGTGAAGTGAGCGGTGCAACTGTACCATGTGGGGGTCCCCGGGGGGTCCCCGCAACAGGTATTGCAGCTTTCCGTGCTCAGACATACAGACATAGAGACATACATACGGACATACAGACATACTGTCACGGTGGCAGAATGACTGAACCCAAATGCAGATCAGAGTAGTTTCAAAAACAATGTATTAAAGCAGAAGGCAGCTTAGTTTACAAGCAAAGTAAAAAATGCAACTTGCAAGAAGTAACTCAGGAGAGCCAAACTGTTCAAAAATACAAAGGGGGAAACTAGGAAGTCCAAAAAGGTCAAACTAACCAAAAGCACAAAACATAGGAAGTCAAAGACCTTACGAGAACAAGACAAATCCAGGTACAGTCGATCACAGGAAAACACCAACATGGAGCACCGGACAATGGATTATGTTCTGACAGTGTGAGTGTGGGATGAGTCCAGTCTTATAGTGAGCAGGTTGATTGTGGAAGTGTTCACAGGTTTGTATTGTGGGCATGGCTGGGCTGGGGATGGAGTGGGAACAGCTGTGTGACAATGACTGAGGGTAGGAATGGAGAGTGGGAGTGGCTGACAGGGAGACATGGTCTGCAGACCATGACACATACGGACATACGGACGGACATAGCTCCGTAATGGAGCTAAAAAAACACAGAACGTTTCTTCCTGACAAGCAATGACATAGTGACTTCCACTGCTCTGCTGTAGTACTAATGACTACACGCACTATAACAAGCTCAGTGTCCATTTAACTGTGGAGTCTAAAGCTCTGAATCCAGCTCAGTGCATCCCCCCTCTGCCCTCTCATCCCCTCTCTGCCCTCTCTCTGAATCCAGCTCAGTGCATCCCCTCTCTGCCCTCTCTCTGAATCCAGCTCAGTGCATCCCCTCTCTGCCCTCTCTCTGAATCCAGCTCAGTGCATCCCCTCTCTGCCCTCTCTGCCCTCTCTCTCTGTCTTCTTACCTCTCTCCCCATCCCCTCTCTGCCCTCTCTCTCTGTCTTCTTACATCTGAATCCAGCTCAGTGCATCCCCTCTCTGCCCTCTCTCTCTGTCTTCTTACCTCTCTCCCCATATCCATGCAGTGCAGAATAATGGCTTACATTTTCAAATAAGCATATGACACATTTTTGGGGAAAAGCTTGTTTTGTGATGAGGTGTGCAGCGTGTCATTGATGAGGTGTGCAGCGTGTCATTGACACGGTGGCTCCACTAGAAGTGGGGCATACAGTACAGTACATACAGTATGTTTCACACAGAACAGAGTGATGTATTGAGGTTAGCTAGTGCAGCTCCAGCCTGTGGGGTACTAGCTATACTGGTTAACAGTATCACACAGAGTGATGTATTGAGGTTAGCTAGTGCAGCTCCAGCCTGTTGGAGTACTACTAGCTATACTGGTTAACAGTATCACACAGAGTGATGTATTGAGGTTAGCTAGTGTAGCTCCAGCCTGTGGGGTACTAGCTATACTGGTTAACAGTACCACACAGAGTGATGTATTGAGGTTAGCTAGTGTAGCTCCAGCCTGTGGGGTACTAGCTATACTGGTTAACAGTACCACACAGAGTGATGTATTGAGGTTAGCTAGTGCAGCTCCAGCCTGTGGGGTACTAGCTATACTGGTTAACAGTACCACACAGAGTGATGTATTGAGGTTAGCTAGTGCAGCTCCAGCCTGTGGGGTACTAGCTATACTGGTTAACAGTACCACACAGAGTGATGTATTGAGGTTAGCTAGTGCAGCTCCAGCCTGTGGGGTACTAGCTATACTGGTTAACAGTACCACACAGAGTGATGTATTGAGGTTAGCTAGTGCAGCTCCAGCCTGTGGGGTACTAGCTATACTGGTTAACAGTACCACACAGAGTGATGTATTGAGGTTAGCTAGTGCAGCTCCAGCCTGTGGGGTACTAGCTATACTGGTTAACAGTACCACACAGAGTGATGTATTGAGGTTAGCTAGTGCAGCTCCAGCCTGTGGGGTACTAGCTATACTGGTTAACAGTATCACACAGAGTGATGTATTGAGGTTAGCTAGTGTAGCTCCAGCCTGTGGGGTACTAGCTATACTGGTTAACAGTACCACACAGAGTGATGTATTGAGGTTAGCTAGTGCAGCTCCAGCCTAGAGGTGGGGTAGCTATACTGGTTAACAGTACCACACAGAGTGATGTATTGAGGTTAGCTAGTGCAGCTCCAGCCTAGAGGTGGGGTAGCTAGCTATACGCGTTAACAAGCCAGTCCTATAGTCAAGGGTTCTGCACCCTGGGCAAGACCTACGCTGAAAAGACTATAATTTGTTTGGGCGGAAGTTGCGGGACTTTAGCGGAAGTATCGCCCAAGGAAATTACGCTGATGCTTTACAAATCAGTTTACATTCTCCGCGAAGTGTTGTGATTGGTCGGGAAAATATCTTATCCGGGGGAAATATATCTGACGGATGTTCTGTCTGTCTGTCTGTCTGTCTGTCTGTCTGTCTGTCTGTCTGCGTGCGGTGCGTGCGTGCGTGCGTGCGTGCGCCTCGCGCATCGATGCCCTGTTGGTTAGTCGTAATCAGTGGCATAAAGTAACTAACTTTAAGTACTGTACTTAAGTACAATGTTGAGGTATTGGACATGATGCTGATAGTTGTGTACTTTTACAGAATTTAATTTTGAATTATTTTACTTGTAATAACGGAATATTTCTACATTGCCGTATTGATACATGTGAAACATGTGAGTACTATTCTGATAGTAATACAGGAACAGGTTATGATCATCATCATACACCCTTAGCTCTGCATGCAGGAGTGTTGAGGGAGGTGGACTGTTCTCTCCAGCTATAGGGAAGAAGACCTTGCGCCAAATGAAGGAGTCTCAGTATCTCGGGGGTCTTGTTCACGTGAGGTGTGTGTGTGTGTGTGTGTGTGTGTGCGTGCGTGTGTGTGTGTGTGTGTGTGTGTGTGTGTGTGTGTGTGTGTGTGTGTGTGTGTGTGTGTGTGTGTGTGTGTGTGTGTGTGTGTGTGTGTGTGTGTGTGTGTGTGTGTGTGTGTGTGTGTGTGTGCGTGCGTGCGTGCGTGCGTGCGTGCGTGCGTGCGTGCGTGCGTGCGTGCGTGCGTGCGTGCGTGCGTGCGTGCGTGCGTGCGTGCGTGCGTGCGTGCGTGCGTGCGTGCGTGCGTGCGTGCGTGCGTGCGTGCGTGCGTGCGTGCGTGTGGGGGTGTGTGTGTGTGTGTGTGTGTGGGGGGGGGGGGGGGTGGGGGGGTAGATCGGCGGGAGAATGGGAGCAGCAGGAGCGGTATACTGCGGAGTTGTGATGTACTGCACTGTTGTGATGAAATGAGAGCTGAGACAGAAGGAAAGGCTATATCATATACGCTGTTCCTGCTCTGTCATGACCCACAGAATAAGTTCCCATTGATACAAGTAGCCACAATGATCACACTGATTACTGGTTGGTTATAGGACAAAAATCTACACTATAGCTGAATATAGGAGGGGCTGGCCCCTCAAAAATACAAAAATAACGCTCATCTTTTACTTTCTCTAATCAACCTTAGTGGTAAAAAAATCACACCTTCGTCATCAATGGTTGTGTTTACACTGACATAAAATGTTACGTAATTTGACTATGACGTAAAATTCTCCATTCATTGTCAATGGGAATTTAATGTTTGTGTAGGACAAAGTGGACACACAAAAGACGTGAGTATTATTTCCAGTGGCTCAGGGGTAGAGTGGCTGGATGGTAACCGCAAGGTTAGCAGTTCGAACCCTGTGGGCTCCCCCAGAGTTAGTGTCGAAGTGTCCTTGAGCAAGACACTGAACCCCTAATTGCTGGTTGGTGCCTTGCATGGTTTCCGCCGCCATCGGTGTGTGAATGTGTGTGAATGTGTGTGTGAATGGGTGAATGCACAATCTCTGTAAAGCGCCTTGGATAAAGGCGCTATATAAATGCACCATTTACCATTTACTTTGTCAGTGCAGTGGAGTGGTTGTTATGTCATGTTATTATGATGTATTTCCAGAGCCCTACTATATGGTTGTTATATCATGTTATGATGTATTTCCAGAGCCCTACTTCGTCAGTGCAGTGGAGTGGGGAGCTCACATCTACTTCTTCTTCAGAGAGATGGCCATGGAGTTCCATCACCTGGAGAAGGTACTGTCTGTCATTTTTTATTTCGCTTTTTTTTATTTAACATTTTCTCCAAAGCAATTACAATGTTACCAGACTTTCATGAATGAATGAGCCAACGTGGGCTAAACATCTTTGCATGGTTCATAAAAGCATGTCACTCACCAATCAATCCTCTTTACAGGAACTAATTAAGATAGATCTTTCTAGTTTCTAATCAGTCCATGCTGTTAGACATAAATAGTATCATAAATAACCACTAAATTATATTTAGGGTGTCAGATTATATATTTTAACAGTGGTTCTCAAACGTGTTCATCTCAAGGACCCCCAAATTAACATGCAATTGACGAGGGATCCCATCTGAAAATACTTTCGTGCCATGCAGGCACATCCATACAAGATAGAAGATGTGTTGTTTTCGGGGGTACCCAGATGATGATAGCTTAGCTTAAAGGAGAATTCCATGCTAGAAGGCTTTCTTACCTTTATTTGTAGTTGTTACGTCCCCACCAAAGTGGTCCACGTGTTATTTTGTGCAAAACCTCCTTATTGGCTATTTCCCCTACCATAAGCCCTAAATGAATTGAATTGAATGGCGCTATGGGGTGTTGTGCTAATTCGCCTTTTTTCCATTGATCAAAATTATTATTTTCTTGTATATATCCTCTCTTCATAATGTAAATAATATCCCAAGCGGCACACTTTACTACTTATTTCGATGGAAATAAGCGAATTAGCACAACACCCCATAGCCCCATTCAATTCCCATTCAATGCAATTCATTGAGGGCTTATGGTAGGGGAAATAGCCAATAAGGAGTTTTTGCACAAAATAACACCTGGACCTCTTTGGTGGGGACGTAACAACTACAAAGAAAGGTAAGAAAGCCTTCTAGCATGGAATTCTCCTTTAATGATCAGCTTAATGTGCAACCTTGTTTTCTTACTACTAGAGCGGTGCCCGTTGGGCACTGGCCTACTTGGAACGATGCAAGTTGGAAATGCATGCCCCACCCAGATATTATGTCTGTGTCCCTTTTATGCCCATATATGGAGTCAGGCATGCCCAAATATGGAGTCTGTGCAGATGTCAGAATGACGTCAGAACAGGCCAGCTCCATATATGGACACTGGGCAGGGGCCCTGGTCCCTTCCAGAGCCCGGGCAGAGGCCTTTTTTTGGACGGTTCTGGACAACCATTGGTCCGACCGACTCGACACCGAGCACTGCACCCCCTGTGGTGGTGTGGAACGCGTGTGTTGATTTTGAAGTTGGTGGGGCGAACGGTTCTCCAGTTGTGTGGATTACAACGGCACACACACACACACACACACACACACACACACACACACACACACACACACACAGACACACACACAGAGATGTGGTGCATTTACAGATAGATAGAATATACAGTATACAAACCAACATACAGTATAGTGTATTCAGGGTATCTGCAGATTTCTAAAGTGACAATTTAAGGACTTTTTAAAATGAAAACAATAAACAACTAATAAGAACAAAAGTTACCAACAAACTATTGTCATGCATTGGCCAAATTGTCAAATATCGCTAGGCACTGTGGGTTGCCTCCGCGCCTCCATCGTCTGACCTGAACGTGTGTGCTGTGTTGTGTCATCGTTGCCGCTGAACAGCTAACATCTCATTCTACCTCGATGGTTTCATGAATATCACCTCCCTTTCAAAAGTTTGGACGTGATAAGGATCATGTAATTGGCCTTAACACTGTGGGTATAGAGCGTCGCAGTCCCGCCCCCTACCAGGGCCCAGGAAATGATTCTCCGTTCATTTAAAGACGTTTACGCCGCGGACAAAGCCAACTCTTGTCGTGACAAATCATGACAACAAACATAATTCTTCGGGCCAAACAAAGAATTAGAAAGTAGAAAAAAACGGCAGGTTACAAAACGTTTTTTTGTTGTTTTTCTTCTATGTAATTATTTGTTTGGTCCAAAATATTGTGTGTGTTGTCATGATTTGTCACGACTCGAGTTGGCTTCGTACGACGCTTAAAAGGTCTTTAAATAAATACTTTTTGAAATGTCTATGGGAAAAATGCATTGTGATTAATTTCCTGGGCCTGGCGTCGTCATGAAAGGGGGCGGGACTGCGACGCTCTATTGTGTGCCCATAATTCAGACTCCTCTCATTACTCCGACTAGGTGCGTGCAGTTAGGGTTAGGTTTCTGGGTTCTGTACTGTACCTTACAAATTTGTTTCATGTACAAGCGAGCACAGAACCAAGAATGTTTTCTTTCGCCACCTTGGTTGAAGAAGAGCTTTCACCATCTGTGTTTCAGGTGATGGTGTCCCGCGTGGCCCGGGTGTGCAAGGCGGACCTGGGCGGCTCCCAGCGCGTGCTGGAGAAGCAGTGGACGTCCTTCCTGAAGGCCCGTCTCAACTGCTCCGTCCCCGGGGACTCCCACTTCTACTTCAACCTGCTGCACGCCACCAGCCCCGTCATCCACATGCAGGGGAGAGACGTGATCCTGGGGCTGTTCTCCACACCGCCCAACAGGTACCGTATGACCCACACACGCGCGCGAGCACGCACACACACACACACCCAACCAACAGGTACCGTATGACCCACACACCACACACACACACACACACGCACACACACACACACCCAACCAACGGGTACCGTATGACCCACACACCCCACACACACGCGCGCACACACGCACACACGCACATGCACACACGCATGCAAAAACACACACACTCACACACACACACGCCCAACCAACAGGTACCATATGACCAGTGTTGGGACGTAACGCATTACAAGTAATGCGTTACTGTAACGCCGTTATTTTCGGCAGTAACTCGTACTGTAACGCATTGTTGTTTTTAAATTCAGTAACTCAGTTACCCGTTACTACATGGTGCGTACTTTGAGTGTGTGTGTGTGAGGGGGTGGGCTGTGACGCGCGGCAAACACACGCTGTGGGTGTGTTTGTGTTTACTGTCGCAGACTGTCATGGCGGCACCCACGTCGTGTTTTCACTAAATGGATTATTTCTCACTACTTTGTCGAGCACAAAGAAAAGAACGTCTCACTGTAAGTTGTGTGCAGAACCAGACAGACTCATCCAACCGCAGTCCACCTCCTCCCCTGCTGGCATGGCAAATGGGACTGGGAAACTTGTGCGTGCGTGCGTTTGTGTCGGCCCCGCGTGTGTGTGTGAGTGAGAGAGAGAGAGAGAGAGAGAGAGAGAGACACACAGAGAGACAGAGAGGCTGCACGCGTGTGCGTGTAATAATAATCAAACCTATTAAGTAATTGTCTAGTATTTGTCTTACTTTGTTTATGAATCCAGACTCAAATTAGTATTGCCACCACCACCAATTGTTGTTGTTGTTTATTTGGAACCCCATTAGCTAATATAGTAGCAGCTACTCTTCCTGTGGTCCACACACAACATGCATTACTACATATGAAAACATTTTACAAGACAGTATAAGAAAAACAAGTTAAAAACTTAAAATACAACTAAATATAAAACAATTGATTATAAAGTATTGTGCATTTATCGCACAAATATAACATCTCAACAACCATGAATACAATTTCAGTTTAGGTACAGTTACAGAATGAAAGAAGTGTTTTAACCCATTTACTGTAGGCTTGACGTTGTTTTCTAAAATATAAAAATAAATAAAATAAATAAAATAAATAAAATAAATAAAATAAATAAAATAAATAAAATAAATAAAATAAATAAAATAAATAAAATAAATAAAATAAATAAAATAAATAAAATAAATAAAATAAATAAAATAAATAAAATAAATAAAATAAATAAAATAAATAAAATAAATAAAATAAATAAAATAAATAAAATAAATAAAATAAATAAAATAAATTAAATAAATAAATATTTTCACGATTTTTCAAAAATAGCAGACCTACAAGCTCGTAGATCTGCTGTTTTTCAAAAGCTAAATTATAACATAATGTTTAAAACACCAAAAGGGGTTCCCGCCCAGAATGGGTTAAACAGTGTGTGCAGTGTGTTGACTATCATCATAAAGCAAACGACATGAGATATTTCTTTAATTTATTTTTTTAAATCTGATTTACTTGTTGCCTGTCTGATTTGTGATGGAAGACTATATGCAGCTCTTTCATTGCTAGTCTGTGTAGTACTGTGTGTTGCGTTGCATTCGTTTTTTGAGATGGGGAAACGTAAAGAGACCTTGAATGTCTGGTATTGTAGGTCTGTTCATCAGAGCTGAATTTAACCCATTTTGGGCGGGAACCCCTTTTGGTGTTTTAACTATTGAAAAATAGCAGATGTACAAGCTCATAGCGCGGCACCGAGTGCCGCGCTACGAGCTTGTTGGTCTGCTATTTTTGAAAAATCGTGAAAATGCAGCGCGAATCTTTGAATATATATTCTTTCAGAGCGAACGTTTTTAACTCAAATCTTTGATTCTGAGGGGTTCCTGGAATAACATATTTTCAGATGGGGGTCAGTGGCCAACTACATATCATTTTTGGGGTCCTTGACATGAAATATTGAGCACCACTGATACAGAAACATACAGTAGGTATTTCAGAAAACTGTCAGGATTTAGAAGACATTTTTAAAATGTTGACGTCAGGCCTAAATGGGTTAAGTCTGCAATACAGGACAGCCGGGACTGTAGATTAAATAATTAGGGATGCACGATTATGAAATTATGACCGATATCCGATCTCCGATTATTTGCAGGGTCATGTCTGCCGATACCGATTCTGACCGATTCCGATATTATACAGAGGACCACAGCATACAGGCCCTAGGCCTATAGAGCGTCGCAGTCCCGCCCCCTACCAGGGCCCAGGAAATTATTCTCTGTTCATTTTCGTCATAGACTTTTCAAAATATATTTATTTAAAGACCTTTTAAGCGTCGTACAAAGCCAACTCTTGTCGTGGCAAATCATGACAACAAACACCATTTTTGGGCCAAAAAAAAGAATTAGAAAGAAGAAGAAAAACGGCAGGTTACAACACTTTTTTTGTTGTTTTTCTTCTTTGTAATTATTTGTTTGGTCCAAAATAGTGTGTTTATTGTCATGATTTGTCACGACTCGAGTTGGCTTTGTCTGCAGCGTAACTGTCTTTAAATAAATACTTTTTGAAATGTCTATGGGAAAAATGCATTGGGAATCATTTCCTGGGCCTGGCGTCGTCATGACAGGTGGGGCGGGACTGCGACGCTCTATTGGGGTCGGCCCAAAGCTTATGTTAATAAAGTATTCAATCAATAAATATGACATATTTGATTTGGCTTTTGTTCTAGACTAGAGGTACTAGAAACTTTTGGATTTATATTGAACTCATTAATGCATTTTTACATTTTTCATTTGAAAAATGTTTTGCTGGTGAAACCGATATTATTTTGCGACCGTTCCGACACCGATATGGCATTTTTATGGCCGATATTTCCAATTATGCTACCGATTATATCGTGCATCCCTAGAAATAATGCCTCTGACAAAAGACAACAAGGAAATATGAAGTCCAATAATCAGTCAGAGCAGCTACAGTATGTACAGTACACATACAGTACAGTATGAGCACATGGCGTTCACCGGAGCAGTGGAACCCCCATGTTGTGTTGTTTGTACAGTAGCCTACTACCTGTGTTGTTGTTGTTGTTTGCTATAACAATGTATTGATAGTCCTACAATAGCGTCATCAAAAATCACCCACCAGTCCGAAAATCCGGATATTCTTCTTTAACCCATTCTGGGCGGGAACCCCTTTTGGTGTTTTAAGCATTATGTTATAATTTAGCTATTGAAAAATAGCAGATCTACAAGCTCGTAGCGCGGCACAGAGTGCCGCGCTACGAGCTTGTAGGTCTGCTATTTTTTGAAAAATCGTGAAAATGTGGTGCAAATCTTTGAATATATATTCTTTCAGAGTGAACGTTTTTAACTCAAATCTTTGCTTCTGTGGAGGTTCCTGGAACACCATATTTTCAGATGGGGGTCGGCGGCCAATTACTAATATCACTCTGGGGCTGCTTGACATGAAATAGTTTGAGAACCACTGACACAGAAACATGGGTTTTTCAGAAAACTGTCTAAATGGGTTAAATGACTGCTCCATGTGTCTCCCACGCAGCATCCCAGGCTCCGCGGTGTGTGTGTTCGACATGCAGCAGCTGGCGCACGTCTTCGAGGGACGCTTCAAGGAGCAGAAATCACCAGAATCCATCTGGACGCCCGTACCGGACGAAGCCATCCCCAAACCCAGGTAGTGGAACCTACCTATGCCCAGCTTTGAGTGTTTGTGTGAACACAAACATTGAAGACTAAAAGTGTGTAAACACAAACATTGAAGACTAAAAGTGAGGACGCAAATTGTGTTTGGCCGGCGTGATTGGGTGGGAGATGTGCCATTGGTTGAGAATGAGATGATGTATGATAGGAGCGCCGCTCACTTCACAGGGGTGTGACTTTATATTTCTGACATACTCCTGATATGAGGGGGACTTAATTTGGGAATTAGGATATTAATTAGGCTAACCTTTTCATAAAGCTATTTAAATGGGATAAGTTAGAAACATGGGTGTGTGTGTGTGTGCGTATGCAGCATACACGCGCTGTTTGTAATTTGTTTGGTACCTTTGGTTGGGAATTTAGAATCTCTCTCTCTCTCTCTCTCTCTCTCTCTCTCTCTCTCTCTCTCTCTGTCTCTCTCCCAGGCCAGGGGGCTGTGCTGTGGAGGGCAGTAGGTTCAGTACGTCCACCACGCTTCCAGACGAGGTGCTGAACTTCGTGAAGACCCACCCTCTGATGGACGACACCGTCCCCCTGCTGGGCCACCGGCCCTGGGTGGTCAAGACCATGGGCAGGTATACTAGAGAGAGTTTAACCCATTCAGGCCTGACGTCGAAATAAAAAGAAAATATTCTAAATCCTCCAGTTTTCTGAAAAAAATATGTTCACGATTTTTCAAAAATAGCAGACCTACAAGCTCGTATAGATCTGCTATTTTTCAATAGCTAAATTAAAACATAATGTTTAAAACACCAAAAGGGGTTCCCGCCCAAAATGGGTTAACCCATTTAGACAGTACGACGTGTGGGAACGTCATAACTAATCCAACCAACGGGTTGCTATAGGACGGGTACACACGTCCTAGCGCATTTTCATTGATATCAAACGAGAGAAAAATATTCGGAATTTGTTTCTTTTTCTTTTTTTTGAGTTGGCCTCCAAGGCCACCATACTCCTTGCTCTCCGCGCACGCGCGTTGTCGTTCACTTCCCTGTTTACGGATCAGAACGAATGCCTCGTATCTGCTAATCTATAGGGAGCTCTCCATGGTTTTGACCAGATGGATATACTAAGCTCTTCATTTCTGACCTCTGACCTGCCTCTTGTTCAAAATAGGAACGCGAGGGATTATTCAGCGATTTTATCGTAACTATAGCGAGGTAAGCAAGCAAAAATATGTCTCCCGGTTTTTGTCCGGAACGGAAGTGGGGGGGGGGGGGGGGGGGGGGGGCTTTACAGAGTAAAAGCGGCTCTATGTTCCCGGCACCCCGAGCTTCTATTTTGAAAGAAATCCCGGCACTGATTGTGTTAATGTCAAAATAACCTCACGTCACCAGACTTTCCACCTCGAAGGAAAGCATGGTCTGTTCCTCAATCGCCTGCGTGTGATCCGGTCTCGACCGGATGGTAAAATCTAAAAAACAAAATAAAAACGTATTCCGGTTTATGCTTTCGGGCTGACAAATGTGATGAGGTCAGCACATTTGGGCAAGTGGCTATGGCCGAATTTAGGCCAAGGAGTGTTTTTCTTGCATTACTAATGCTTGGAATGGATTCAGAATCATGAAAACCCCCTAGTTTGACATGTCACATCTCTCTAGGTCATCCTCATCCTCATCCTTTTTTTTTTTTTTTTTTTTTTTATAATTTGGGGACCCCCTAAAATAATTTGGCGACCCCCCGAGGGGTCGCGACCCACGGGTTGAGAACCCCTGGTCTATAGTGTGGTATACAAAAATGACCATAACGCGATGTTTCCGGCAGAGCAGGCCTCTCATTCTGTGGACCTTAATGATCAAGTGAATGAGAAAAAAATAAAAATCATGACATCACAGGTTAATCTTTATTCCTTGAGCTTTCGGGCCTGTGGCTCACCGGCTATAGTCTGTTTAATGACGAGCTATACCTTTTGAAGACATAAAGACATAAAGGCTAATAGTTGACCTATATCCATGGATCATCTACCTCCAGGTACCAGCTGACAGCCATGGTGGTGGACACGGAGGCGGGGCCTCACAGGAACTGGACGGTGATGTTCCTGGGCTCCACGCGAGGAACCATCCTCAAGTTCCTGATGGTCCCCAACACGGACTCTGTGACGTCGCACAACAGCGTGTTCCTGGAGGAGGTGGAGGGCTTCAACCCCGAGAAGTGAGT
Organism: Electrona antarctica; assembly: GCF_951216825.1. Taxonomy (NCBI): domain Eukaryota; kingdom Metazoa; phylum Chordata; class Actinopteri; order Myctophiformes; family Myctophidae; genus Electrona; species Electrona antarctica. Next base: position 8,403,567 of record NC_136806.1, read on the forward strand.
CGTGCTACCTTCACACTGTCCTCCGTCTAATCCTCCCTCCGTTCATCCATTTAGAGCTGAGGACGATTCTACAAATGGCTTCTAAATCCAGACAGTTTTCTGAAAAACCTATATATATTCATGTCAAGGACTCCAAATATATATGACATTGGCCGCTGACCCCCGTCTGAAAAGATGTTGTTCCAGGGACCCTCCCAGTAGCAAAGATTTGAGTTATAAACTCGCTCTGAAAGAATATATATTCAGGCACATTTTCACGATTTTTTTCAAAAAATAGCAGATCTACAAGCTCATAGCGCGGCACCGAGTTTTTCAATAGCTAAAGTATAACATAATGCTTGAAACACTAAAGGTCTCCACACACCGGGCGCGAATTCGGATTTTTAAGCGGTCGGTTTTCCGAAAAACGCGGCCGGTGTGCAACCACCTTAAGAGTGGTTCCCGCCCAGAATGGGTTTAACATGCTTGTCATTGATTGAATACTTTATTAGTCAGAGATGTAAACGGGTGCAGTCGGGCGTCCGCTGGCCTAGTGGTCCAGGCGCGTGCCACATATAGGCTCTGGCCTGACAGCGTGTCGCGTGTTCGAGTCCCGTTCATCTTCACTTGTATCTATCAATTAAGGCAGAAAAGCCAAAAACAAATCTTTAAAAAAACAAGCCGAAATTGATTAAATCAATTAATTACCAGCTGCATTATTATTATCTGTGGGTCTGCTGCTGACGTTATGCCACTTTTTAGCTGCGCTCCGCTGTTATGCTCAAATTAGTGACCCTAAAGAATTCTGAGGCAACATGGCTGGAGACGAGGCAGCCAATCAGAACTGCTCGACTAGCCATGCCGTGCAGACGATGGGATGTTATGGGTTGTTGCCAGTGGTGGCAACTGTCGTGACAGAAATAAGCTAAGCAGCCTCCAAAAACCAAACCAGGCAAGCAACTGTGAATGAATCCACGGCTGGAAATATGCAGACTTGGCAACACTCAGCAGAAAGACTAGCGGTGTCCGTCTACCGGTCGCATAGTGGTGTCCGTCTACCGGTCGCAAGTTTCCCAGGTAAACACTGACCTGCCGCTTCTACGAAGCAGCTGGTAAAAACAGGTATACAATTTCACAAAAAAAGTCCTGAGGACTTGTTGTCATTGTGGTCCTATGTATTGAATTCATCAAAAATGAACACAAAAATGCAAACCCGCTATACGTGTGGGCCACGTAGCGGCCCCGATCGAACCGCTAGTTCGGAAAACCAACCACTTCAAATGTCACATATTTTTAAATATTGTTGAGGAGGACAGAGGAGGAGCTGCTGCGGGACAGAGGAGACTAAAACATAAAAAATATGTATTTATAAATAACTGAAAACAGTAAATGAAAAAGCCCCTCACGTATTAGTAGGACATCAGTCACCAGAAAAAAGGACGGGTGTTTTCGATGAATAGATTTTGTACCAGACAGTGGCCTTGTGGTTAGAGTGACCGCCCTGAAACTGGGAGGTCGGGGTTCGATCCTCGGCCGGGTCATACCAAAGACTGTAAAAATGGGACCCAGTGCCTCCTTGTTTGGCACTCGGCATCAAGGGTTGGATTGGGGGGTCAAATCTACTAATCAAATGATTCCCGAGTGCGGCACGGCTGCGTATAGCGGGTTTGCATTCCAAGAGATGGGTCAAATGCAGAGAACAAATTTCACTGCAGTAAGGTAGTAACGTGTGTGACAAATCGTACGACTTTGACTATCATGGTTAAAATACTGAATCGAGCAACTTAAGAACTGTCTGGGGTGTTTATTATAAGCCTGAGTAGACGATGAAATGACCAAAAGTTTCTTTGAAAGTGAAATATCCCTTTAAGAGCAGATCTACAAGCTCATGATGCAACACGTTGTGTTGCTTTTGGACAGGCTATTTTCACAATGGGTTTTTTGCGCTGTACACATACGGCAAAGTAGAAAGTAAAGTTGAAAATATGGAAATACAAAGGTCTCTGCCCGCCAGAGAGGTGATATAAATCATCTGTCTCTAAATCCTTTTGCACCTGATGGCTTTAATTCACAGCCTCTGCTTTAATTACTCCCTAATGGTTCGTCAGGCTGATGTAATAATGGTGCTTCCTGCTTGATAAGCTCTAATGCTGCTGCTGCTGCTGCTAATGCTGCTGCTGCAGGTACATCATCAGCAGTCTGTCTGTCTGTCTGTCTGTCTGTCTGTCTGTCTGTCTGTCTGTCTGTCTGTCTGTCTGTCTGTCTGTCTGTCTGTCTGTCTGTCTGTCTGTCTGTCTGTCTGTCTGTCTGTCTGTCTGTCTGCCTGCCTGCCTGCCTGTCTGTCTGTCTGTGAATGTGACATTTTTGTGGACTACTCTATGTGGCTGATATATACTCTTTGCATCTTATCTGATGTACAACGCTGGTGGATAATATTCATCTTGCACATTATGCTGTATTACATAGAGTCATGGACAGTATATGGGCGACTGTGGCTCAAGAGGTAGAGCAGGTCGTCCAATGATCCATGGGTCGGCGGTTCGAATCCCGGCTCCTCCTGTCTACAGGTCGAAGTGTCCTTGGGCAAGACACTGAACCCCAAATTGCTCCCGATGTGCTGGTTGGTACCTTGCATGGCTTCCGCTGCAATCGGTGTATGAATGTGTGAGTGAATGGGTGAATGTAATGCACAATCTATGTAAAGCGCCTTGGATAAAGGCGCTATATAAATGCACCATTTACCATTTACCATTTAGTATATGAGCTGCTATGCTCATGCACCTTGTGTCTAATCCTCGTATACATACTGTACTATGGGTGCATATATGCTATGTGTAAATAAATATGTATAGTTCCTATACAGTACATACCTTTTGATTCTTTCTTCTTTTGTATCAAACTAATTTTATTTGGGTTGATGTGACAATAATAAAGATGATTCACATTTTGAGACCGGCTTAACCACTGTCACTTTCAAACATGTTGCTTGTAGATCGGCCATACCTTTGCCTGACAGACACTCTTATACAACAAAGTAGGGAATACATTTTCACACAAAACAAGGTTCCTGCCCGACAGGCAGCAATGATATCTTGGTACAACAGGACTCGTTGCCGACACTGCGGTGCTGGGAGTCTGGCATACAGTTAGGAGGAGCTAATGGCTGCTTCTTCCACACAACTATAAAAGCTTCAATTTACTGTCTTAATAATAAGTCTTATAGCGCTAACGGGGTTTTAGCCGTACTGCCGTTAGTGCCGTGAAGAATACTCCCTGTCTGTCTCCTTCCCTTCCTCTGGAGGTGGATTACATCACCGGTCTGGGCCCAGCAGGCCCAGTAGATCCATGGGTCCAGTGAACCACTGGTTCCCAAACACTGGGGCGGGACCCATTTGTGGGTTCACGGACCCATCTTTATGGGTCGCTTTAATTTTTGGTCTCTCTCTCTCTCTCTCTCTCGCTCTCTCTCTGTCTCTCTGGTTCTATAGATGTGGTGCTGACTCGCCCCAGGCCCGCCTCCTCTTGTCTCTGTCTCTGGACCGGACCAGTCACTCTCTGCTGCTGGCCTTCTCCTCCTGTCTGGTCAGAGTGCCCACCTCCCGATGCCACCTGCACTCCCGCTGTATGAAGTGAGTGCTGCACGCACGCACGCACGCACGCACGCCTCCCGAGTGCAGTTATTCAGTACGGTCTTGAGCAGTCTGAACTCCCACACAACACCAGGTGGGAACTGACAGCCATGAATAACAAGAGAGACACAAATTAATAAAACATAACAGACATGACTAACAAAAAGATTAAATATGACTGGGTCCAATAATGGCGGGAATGCAATTGAATGGTGAAAAGACAGACCCTTTTTTCCTTTTGTACCTTCTCTGCAAGGACAATAAAGTGTCTTTTGATTCACACCTCACTGTGCTTCAAAGAGTTCAAGACAAAGGAATGTCCATAGACATGAATCTGTACTGAGGTGTTGCTGGCTTAGAGGGCCACTACACGAGGACGTCGCGGGCTGTTCCCCGCCTAAGTTTGTGAACGATATAAAACTTTACTGCGTCTACATTGCGGTTATGTTAATTATGTTTGCCTTACACACGAGACCGGTAAACTGCTCCGTTTTCAAGATAAAGATGCAGTACACATGGCTGGCCTGTAGATTCTAAAAATATTCTAAAAGTAGGCTATATGAAAGCGTTGGTATTTCACACAGGTGTTGCCAAATAACTAATTATCTTGATCAGATGCGCATATGACATATCTAGGTCATATCAATTTAATGAGCAGAGCAGTGCTGCTTCTCTCTCTGAGTCTGCACACACTGACTGACCAGCTAAAGTGTATGCCTACTAAACCATAATATATGACAAACCTTGGATTAATTCTTCTGAAAACAGCAGCACAAAGTAAGTGAGAGAGAGAGAGAGAGAGAGAGAGAGTGTGAGAGAGAGAGAGAGAGAGAGAGAGAGAGAGCGTGCGCACCCCTTCTCTCGCTCAGATCATCATACACAGCTCACAACGAGGAGCGGCATGGTACATTGTGAATTTATGAGTTTGACTTTGGAGATTGAAATATATATATTCGCTGGTGCGCAACACCTCTGAATGTCAGATAATTGCTCGTTTAGATTGATTACACCTGCTGGCAGCACAGCGCTAATCAT